>NC_085862.1:17999890-18044890 GCF_034702125.1 Engraulis encrasicolus | reverse complement strand
GTGTGAATATACATATATAGTATGTACATTAGCACTTGTGGACATTAGTGGGCAGATTAGTGCTTGTGTATGTTGTGTACCTACACGACAGAGGATAATGGACCATGCACATTTCCCGCTTCACGTCCAAACCCATTAGGTCATCATCGGCCTGAAGGAACTGCCACTATTTGGCTTTTTACACCATCAGATGTCTGGACTGTGGACGTCAGCAGTGATGTCATTTCCTATAGTATGAGTATGGCCATACTATTTGCTCTCGGAACACTCGCTGGAGTGCCAGCAAATGGACAGGGCACCTTGTGTGTGTAAGGGTGTGTGTGTGTGCATGTGTGCGTGTGTGAGCGTGTGTGTGAGCGCATGTGCAAGTGTGTATGTATTAGTGTTTTTGTGTGTGTGTCTATGTGCTTGTGTGTGTGTGTGTGTGTGTGTGTGTGTGTGTGTGTGTGTGTGTGTGTGTGTGTGTGTGTGTGTGTGTGTGTGTGTGTGTGTGTGTGTGTGTGTGTGTGTACAGTAGTTGCAGCAGTGATAAATGACATTGTTCAGCGTTGCTCTTTTCTGAGCGAGGGCAGGAGATTACGCAGCACAGGCTGAGTGCTTTGAGAAAGCAGCCCAGTCATAGGCTATCTGCGGTCACACAGGGCGGGAACATGTGTAAGCACTTGGGCTACAAATCCTCGCAGTTTTGTTTTTATCTGGGACGTTACGCCGGGGTTGTAACAACATTGTGTGACTTTTACGAGGTCAGGACCAAATAGGGTGTTGCTGTACCCTGTAGGCCTATGCATGGTCTTTTTTGTCATACGCACACTGTAGGCCATACGTTTGCCATCCAGCCCTTATATGGATTGTGTATGTCATCGTATGCCATTCACCAGCACAGCACAAAGCACAGATAACACAGATCCCAAATTAGTTCCCAAATCCTGTTTTGCACCCTCTTCTATTTTTTTTCCTCTGAAACCTGAACACGATATCTAACGTCATAACTGGCCTTGAGTTTTTCTGTTAATCTTGCTTGTAGCCCTGTAGTGCAGTGTTTCTCAACCTTTTTTTAGGCGAGGCACCCTTTCAATTCATGAAAAATTTCAAGGCACCCCAAACCAACAAGCCGTAACATGGCATCGCATCCGATACCACAAAAGCTTAGTAACACATTTGGAGACGTCACACGACCTACATTCAAAGTTGCAGCTGACTGGGGCGACCTATATTTACTTTATTGTGCGTAAATGGCAGATGAAAGATTCCACTGACTAACATTAACTTATCAATTTAGACAAATATGTATCATGTTACATAACTTATTTATCAGCCACGTTTCCGCGGCACCCCTGTGGGGGGCCCGCGGCACCCCTGTTGAGAAACACTGCTGTACCTCCAGTGGCACGCTGTAATAGTCATTGAAAAGTTAACTACCATAGTACTACACTGGTACTGTGACATAACACAGGGGCTTTAGTAATGCACTACAACTTGGTCATTGCCATTCTGGTAACAGCACATTTATAACGCTGTGTCTTAATGGGTTAATGCACACCTCGCAGAGAAGAAATCATCTAGCCATTGTCCTTATTTCTGGCTGTGTCGCCTCTGAGGCTACATGACAGAAGGGTATGACATTGAGCATTTCCATTTAATAAATGTGCAGTACATCACACCATGCGCAATATGTGGTTTGAATTCCCTCATATGGTCTAATGCACACGCCTGTGATTACTCTGGGGCCTGTCATTCGCTGAAACAAGGTCACATGTGATCTCTTCCAGAGATCTGTCAAGAGAGAGAGAATGAGAGAGAGGGGGGGATAAAGATAGCCACTCAACACATTGATGATGATTTACACTCAATAACATTCAGTTCAGAGGATAGGCTAAATGAAAACAGGCCTCCTCGTCATCATCATCTCTCTCTCTCTCTCTCTCTCTCTCTCTCTCTCTCTCTCTCTCTCTCTCTCTCTCTCTCTCTCTCTCTCTCTCTCTCTCTCTCTCTCTCTCTCTCTCTCTGTCTCTATTTCTTTACATGTGATGGCTTTAATAAGATCAAGAAAGACAGGCTCCAGATTGTCATGACATTGGTCGCATCTGTTCCACTTGTGAATCAAACACATCTGCATGGAAAAAAAGAAATAGAAAGGAAATAGAGAGATTAAGAGAGAGAGAGAGAGATCAAACCCTTCCCACAAGGGGTGATTTAATTTATTCCAGTTAAGAGCTAAATCAATTCCACCGCAAACATTATGACATTCAAAAAGAAAACGTCTTCCAGTGAACTACCGTGGCATATTTATATTTTCCCTGTGGCAGGCTTTTATCCAAGGTTGATTACAATGGAGCCCAAACAGTTAACGCTATAAATTAACAAAAACGAGCAGAATCAAATTAATTTGTTCAGTTCACATGATGTCACTGGAGCTGTGGGCCACGATTTCTCCAAAGAACAGAACTGAATAGAATAGAATAGAATAGAATAGAATAGAATATAATAGAATAGAATACAACACAACAGAAACTACAGCGCAGAGTAGAATCTCTTGCGTTGGCGATGATGAGATACTGTCGCCCGTGTTGTGTGGGCAGACAAGGATAGCAGAGGTCAGAGGTGAGGATTCTTTCAAGTGAATTGATGGTGGACTAGAGGCCCCTCCTCTTGCTGGAGATGTCACGTTGTGGAGACCTTTCTTTAATCTACCTGCCAGACGTGCGTCATCACGGGCCTCCGAAATCCAGATCAAAGCCAAAGCAGGCTTCATCTCAAAAGGTTGTGCCCCCCGACAGCATCTTTGCACAACCTGTCTGCCGCCTGACTCTGTGTGTGTGTGTGTGTGTGTGTGTGTGTGTGTGTGTGTGTGTGTGTGTGTGTGTGTGTGTTTGGCTGTGTGAGAGAGAGAGAGAGAGAGAGAGAGAGAGAGAGAGAGAGAGAGAGAGAGAGAGAGAGAGAGAGAGAGAGAGAGAGAGAGAAAGAGAGAGAGGGAAAGAGAGAGAGAGAGAGAGAGAGAAAGAGAAAGAGAAAGAGAGAAAGAGAGTAAGGTATGCTCTGTGCATTAGGTTTACATGCCCAGTGTCATGGATGGAAGTTGGAAAGAACAGTGAGATTACACTGTTCACATAACACAGCGGAAGCGAGCAGATGATCTGGCGATGAGGGGAATATGTAGGACGCGGATAAGAGGAGTGAAAGACATAAATAAGGAATCGGAGGGAGAGACGCAAAGAAAAGCAACAGAGAGACGGCAAAGAGAGACAGCACACACAGATAAAGAGAGGCACAGCTAAGGAAGGGTGCGGCACATACAGTACATACCTCTCAACGTCTGAGTAGACAAATCTGGGAGATTTTTGGGACATGCCGATTTCGAAGCGATGGTAATGGAGTTGGAATTGGGTGAGGTCGTCTCGTATTCTGGGAGCATACAAGGAGGAGATGGCAGATGGGTCTATAGAGTGGAATGAAAGCCGGGAGAAGCAGGTTCTAGGTGTTGGCAGGTAGGGTGTATCAGTGAAAGTGGGCGAACGCGATGAGGCCCAGATAGAAAGTGTGCCTCATCTTCGTTCCATCAACAAACACATACTCTCTCTGGTCAAGGGCTGTTCCAAACACACCCCACCCAATACACACAACTTCACAGTACCACCCACATTCTACATCATGGAATGAAAGACAGCAGTCAAAAGGATATTTTCACACTTGGTAAGCTCAGATTTTTGGTTCCACTTACTGAGGACTGAGTTCGGCTCACTTAAGTCAAGCCAAGTTTGATCTTTTCATCAATATTACCAATACAAATAATAAACTAATATTTACTTGTTGCTATGTAAGTACATGCCAGTAAGTTTTGCAGCTAAAAATGTCTATTCCTGGAAATTTAAAATGGCGGACATGGGAAAGATCCTCCTTTTCATGTATGAATGCTATTTTCCCGATTACCATGAATACTTAGAATTTGATTGTGGTAGTACGTACTGTGTTTTCCAAAAAGCTAACATTTTTGAATGGGTATCATGCATTCTGGACATAAAATACCAGGACCACATGCTGGGCTGGATAAGGGAGGGTGGTCACCATCCAGAGGTTTACAGTACCAGTGAAAGTGGGTCAATATGATTAGGCCAAGACAGCTATTGTGCAAGTGGGCCTCTCTCCTCTCTCCTCTCTCAACACTCATACAGGGTATGATATTACCATGGACATGATACTACCATGGACGGTCTTTCCATCCACACACCCGTCACTCAAGTCAAAGGTTTGCACGCAGGCACGCAGACACGCACGCTCACATCCTCACACGCTCACACGTCCACACGCATGCACGCACACACACACACAGTCAAACAACTTTAAACATACAAACCCCAACTCCGATGAAGTTGGGACGTTTGGTAAACAGTGAATAAAATCAAAATGCTATCATTTTCAAAACATTCAATCTATTCATTATATGGAGAATAGTGAAAAGACAACATATTAAGTGTTAAAACCGAGAAAAAATATTGTTTTGGGGGACATATGTACTCATTTCTAATTTGATAAATCCAACACGTCTCAAAAGAGTTGGGACGGGGATCAGTGAAATTTAGTAAACATCCAAATAAGATAAAACAACAAAGAAGAACATTTCAAAATGAATTGTACTGACGGACAATATAGGTGTCCAGGTATAAGATCATCACAGAGAGGCTGAGTCACTCAGAATTAAAGATGCAAAGGGAATAATTACCATAGTTATTACATACATTTTTGAATTCCCTTTGATTTACCACGATTGAGTGTATATAAGACATATTTTTGTTAATAAAATCATTGTATAGGTTCATGACATCATGGAATATATATTGGCTGTAGTCTCACTCTAGCACTCCAGGAATTAGAGCTATTGAAAATTGACCATATTAAGAATGCTTAATGCATGAAAATGATACAGGGGTGTAACATTCTCCTAAGCACCTGAGCTCACTTGAAATAGACCCAGAAGACATGGGAAACTGTCCTTTGCTTACAGAAGTCAGCAGAAGTTGTAGAAGTCCATTCTTTTTGACAATAATAGAGCATTGCACATCCTGTGCTACAGTAAAAATGGACCATCCAACTTGTGTTAGTGCTAGCTTCAAAAGTCAGCCTCCATGATGGCATGCAGGTGCAGTAGTGCATTGGTTAAGATGTTCTCACTCATCTGTAGAGTTAAATACAGTGCTGAATGGTATAAATGGGTTTTAAACAGCATGAAAAGCCACTCATGCATTATATTTTGCATTCTCTACTATGTTTTAACAGTTTGGCTCCATCATAAGGACCAGCAGGTGATAAAATGGTGGGTTTTTGGTCAAGACCTGTCACACTGTAAGCACTACAGAAAGGAAAACATTGCAAAACATGACAAGGAATACACCCACCATTTAAGCTGGTGAAATCATGTCCAAGATAGGAATTAACACTGTTTTTTATATAAAATCATCTCATCGGTTAATGTATTTAACTGTTAAGTGTTGTATTTTGTTTTGCTTTTAGTCTTCCTCGACATTTGCTGCCATTTATTGTCCCCGTCCCAACTCTTTTGAGACGTGTTGGATTTATCAAATTAGAAATGAGTACATATGTCCCCCAAAACAATATTTTTTCTCAGTTTTAACACTTAATATGTTGTCTTTTCACTATTCTCCATCTAATGAATAGATTGAATGTTTTGAAAATGATAGCATTTTGATTTTATTCACTGTTTACCAAACGTCCCAACTTCATCGGAGTTGGGGTTTGTACTTCTCCCATAAGTCCCATAACATACCTGTATGTCAGCCATCCAGCAGAATTCAGAACCTCCTCCATCTGGGTTAAGCACACACACACACACACACACACACACACACACACACACACACACACACACACACACACACACACACACACACACACACACACACACACACACACACACACACACACACACACACACACACACACACACCAAACTTCCAAACTCTTCATCCACTCTTACCACAATAACACACGTACACATACTCACATGAATGCACGCATGCACGCAAGCACGCACGCACGCAAGCAGCACGCACGAATACAAAACAAATATGCACGCAGACACACACGCGCACAAACGCACACACACACACACACACACACATACACACACACACACACACACACATACAAACACACACACCTTTACCTCCTTACCTCCTTTACCAGCGCAGACACCGATCACGTCACCCCAAAACAAACTCCCCAAAATCCCCTACCCCCAATTAGCCCCTGTCCTGCACTCACCGCTAGCTGCTCTCCGCTCTCCTCTCCGCTCTGCTTTGCTTTGTGTTGAGTGGCAGGTCTCTGAGGGGGGTGTGCAGGTCTCCGAGGGGGGTACGTGTGTTCACACCTGCTTTGGGTTTGCGAGGCCGAGCTGAGTGAACTCCCGGCTTCATTCTTCCCTCCTCTCTCATAAGTGGAGCATGTAAACAATGTGACGCTCGGGGTTCAAGCACCTCGTCATGCCTCCTGTCCTGTCTCGTGGCTGGCCCGTCCCCCCCCGTCCCCCCATCTCTCTCTTGCTGTTTTCACAACCCATTAGGGTGAATATGAAAAATATATGGCCTAGCGCGAGGTCAGCGCTTTAGCTTTCTTAGGCTAACCTGCACAACAGAGAGAGGGGGAGGAAGAGAGAGAGAGAGAGAGGGAGGATGAGCGAGAGAGAGAGAGAGAGAGAGAAAGAGAGAGAGAGAGAGAGAGAGAGAGAGAGAGAGAGAGAGAGGGGAGGGACAGAATGGTGATTGATGCACCCACTAATTTCCTCTGTTGTGAAATAGCGTTCCTGAAATATCGCGGGTTGTGCAAGCAGGTGATTGATCGTACGTGAAGGACTAATCGCGCCGCCAATGTTTATAATTCTATTCTAAGTATTTCATTTTAGCCCCACTGATATTTCATTCTGATTAATTATGCAGGATTACATCATGACACCACACCCCCTGAAAACACAAACACATCGGTTTGGCTCGCGAATGTTCACACACACACACACACACACACACACACACACACACACACACACACACACACACACACACACACACACACACACACACACACACACACACACACACACACACACACACACACACACACACACACACACCACACACACCACACACACGCACGCAGGCACACACGCACGTACGCACGCACGCATGCACGCACACACACACGCACGTACGCAGGCAGGCACACACGCACAGGTCCACTAAGTTGCATAGTGCAGTATTAATGGTGGTTTGGTTAAAAGCCAGTATCGACCAACAGACCTTGAGGAGTAGAGGAAGGATAACAGATGCACACACACACACACACACACACACACACACACACACACACACACACACACACACACACACACACACACACACACACACACACACACACACACACACACACACACACACACACACACACACACACACACACACACACACACACACACACACACACACACGTTTGTATGGTCACATACACAAGACTTCAAGTTATGAAACATGCACAGACACAAGTATGCACATACACACACACCAAAGCGTTCCTGGTGACACACATGGACACAGCAGTGTGGACACACACACACACACACACACACACACACACACACACACACACACACACACACACACACACACACACACACACACACACACACACACACACACACACACGTAGACACACACACACACACACACACACACACACACACACACACACACACACACACACACACACACACACACACACACACACACACACACACACACACGTAGACACACACACACACACACACACGTAGACACACACACACACACACACACACACACACACACACACACACACGTACGCACATCCTCCCGTGCCCAACGGGGCTAAACCAAGACCTTGCAAACAGCAGCGAGTTCCCATGGAAAAACAAACAGTGGGTCGAGCGCCGGCGTGCGGCGTATGATTTAAGGGCAACCCCTCGCACACAACAGCTCTCCTGGGACGGAGGGCCGCAGGCCGGGCCTTGCCTTGCAGTGGAGCTGGCCACGCAGGGTTGCCAGATGAGACGATTGATGATTTCCAGCCCAAAAAATTGCTCAAAACACCGCCCCGAAGCCCTAAATCCAACTCAATTTTAACTAAAAATCCTATTGATTTCTCTGGCCTTGAATCTAGAGGGAAAAACTCTTTACTCTTTTTTTTATCCGGAGATGGTCATCCTAAGCAGCCCAATTGGAGAGGAAACCGCCCAATCTGGCAACACTGTCGCCTCACACACGTGACCTGAGGCCAAAAGCTCAGAAGACGTGGAGTGAAATGGCAAACACAATCAGACTAAGCCAGATTTATCAGCTGGCTGAACCTGACAACTGCGACAACCTAAACCTCAAAGGTTTTTATTACATGTGGAGTTGCAGAAGGCCAACCAACACCAAGCTCTACTCTACCCCCTCACAGGTAATTGTTGCAGGCAAAGGCAATCAGACTAAGCCAGATTTATCAGATGGTGGAACCCAACACCAGCTGCACCAACTGCAACAACCAAGATCACCACTCACAAACTCAATCAAACTCAGTCAAGGCTCGTTTGCATGTACTGTATGGAAAACTCCACCTTTCACTTCCCTTTAGGCGCAGGCCCATTTTTTGCAGACAAACACAGACTAAGCCAGATTTATCAGATGTTTGAAGAACGTTATTTTATTGCATGGAGGGTTCAGAAAGCCAACCAACATCACCCTCTACCAGCCCTTAGGTGTGGTTTTTGCAGGCCAAGTCAGATTTATCAGATGGTTGAACCAGACGACTGCACCAACCAAGATCACCACTCACAAACTCAATCAACCTCAGTCAAGGCTCGTTTGCATGGGTGGAACACCACCCTCTACCAGCCCTCAGGTATTTTTTTTAAACTGGCAAAAACAATTACATTAAGACCAATATATCAGATCGAACCCGACAACTGCACCAAACAAGATCACCACCTTTCCCCATTCTCCTCAGCCAAGGTTCTTATCATAGGAGGGGTTGCAGAAAACCAACCAACACCACCTCCTACCACCCCTCAGGTATTTTGTTGGCGGGCAGGCGAGACAATCAAGCAACAAAATTGACATTTGAACCTGACAACAGCACAGCCTACCCCTGCTCTGGGAGGAAGTGGGGTGCAATCAAGGAGTGAAATGGCCGTATCCTGGGGAACCACAGCTCTGATGCTTGGAACTGGAGTGTTTTCCACACATTAGCAATTAAGGTCACATTACAGAAAGCAAAGCATTTGGGGTGGTGGGGGGGTGGTCTGTTTTGTTTTCTCACTGCGCACTGTGCTGAACCACACGACACTGCTGATGCCGTCTTGTTTTTGTGTCTCAGGGCAACCCCGCCTACACCCTCCTGACTCTGTCAATGGAGTTGTGACCTGGCTCCTCCCGTTAGGGTTACCGGTGGGTGATTAAGGACACGGATGCCACCCTAATGCCCCATAAATCACCAGCAGTCCCCATAGGGCCCCATGTTGAAAAGGACCTGAACAGGCATGAGCTTGAGCATGCGCATACACACACACACACACACACACACACACACACACACACACACACACACACACACACACACACACACACACACACACACACACACACACACACACACACACACACACACACACACACACACACACACACACTCTCCCTCTCTCCCTCTCTCTCTCTCTCTCTCTCTCTCTCTCTCTCTGATGTTGAAAGGGCCTGAGCAAGCGCGCGTACAGTGTACACACCACTGCTACTGCCACTCCAGGGGTGACACCCCGCCTCCAGTGCTTCCCTAACCCCGCAGCCAGACCGGAGCTGCTTTCCTGCGATGTGGAATTTCTGGAAGTAGAGTCTGGGATGGATGGAGAAGGGGATGGAGGTGGGTAGGGGTTGGCTGGAATGGTGGTGGTGGTGGTAGTTGGTGAGGGGATGGAGGTGGGTGGGGGTGTGGAGAGTAAGCTGTGAGAGTTGGTGAGGGGATGGAGGTGGGTGGGGGTGAGGAGTGTAAGCTGTGAGAGTTGGTGAGGGGATGGGGGTGGGTGAGGTCTGAGGAGGGTAGGCTGATGAAAGTTTGGAGGGGGTGGGGGTGGCGGTGTTGTGGGTAGGCTAGAATGATTTGGTGAGGGGATGGTTGGGTGGATGGCTGTCGAGAGTTAGGGTGGGGAAAGGGATGGGTTGGGTGTGGGTAGGCTGGAATGGTGGTGGTGGGAGTTGCTGCGGGGATGGAGGTGAATGGGTGGTGGAAGTTGTGAGAGTTGGTGAGGGGATGTGTGGGTTCGTGAGAAGGTTGGTGAGAGTTGGGGTGGGGAAGGGAGATGGAGGTGGAGGTGGGTGGAGAGGGAGTAAGTTGGAATTTGGTGGTGGAAGTTGGGGACCCCAACTTGGGGTGGGTAAGGAGGTTGATGAAAGACTGATGACCTCCTACCTACTCCACCTCTCTCTCTCTCGCTCTCTCTCTCTCTCTCTCCCTCTCTCTCTCTCTCTCTCTCTCTTTCTCTCTCTTTTTCTCTCTCTCTTTCTCTCTCTCTCTCTCTCTCTCCCTCTCTCTCTCCTCTCTCTCTCTCTCTCTCTCACACACACACACACACACACACACACACACACACACACACACACACACACACACACACACACACACACACACACACACACACACACCACCTTCCCACTCAACCCAACCCAGCCCATACCACTTTACTTCATGGTATTTAACCAATACTAATACGATGCATCTTAAGAGCTTTGAATTGCTTTGGACAATGATCCAATATAATGCATTGCAATGTTGACTTGGGCAGCCATGGCCTTAATGGTAAAGGATGTGGTCGTAAGATCAGAGGGTTGCAGATTCAAATCTCACCCTTACCTCTCACTGCACCTCCGTCGTTGGCTGAAATGCCCTTGAGGAAGGCACCTAACCCTTTACAGTGATCCAGGGACTGAAACCAATACCCTGTAGCCTGTTACTGCAGATGGGGTCGCCAGCGACCCTAATCACTTGCTGAAAATGCTTAACTACATCATAACATCATTGCTATGACATTACAGAGAGCCATAGTGCTGCGCTAAGGGGTTATAACTGTAAGTCGCTTTGTTTAGTTTAGTTTAGTTTATTTTGTTTAGTTCAGCAGGGACCATGCACAATAGACATTGTTTACAGAAGTAAAAAGATGGCTTGTGCCAGATTATAGCTATATAGCTAATTTCCATCTGCAGTCCCTGGACAGGTAAAACAAAAATTAAAATACAGTACTTGAACAAATAAGCACATCCATAGGCCATGGGTTCATAGCCCCAAACAACACATACACACACACACCCACACACACACACACCCACACACATATTAAAATGGCATACAGTTATGAGACATATGTTGAATTAAAAACCATATGATTAGTGTTGACTTTGGATAAAAGCACCAGCTTAGTGTAAAGTAATGTCATGTGTTTGTGCATGATATAGAGAGCCCTGGCTGTGTGAGTGGGAGCTGTGGTGAAGGGTGTCTTATCTTATCTGGGCCTGGCTGCTGAGATGATGTGAAGGGAGAGGAGAGGAGAAGAGAGGAGTGGCAATCCATCCCTGCCCAGCTGATGAAGGATGCCCTTTTTCAGGAACTTCTAATCTTCTCTAATGCATATTCACTTGCACTTTCGCACTCTCACATACACACACTTGGCCATGCTCACACGCACACACACATGCAAGGACACGCACACGCACACACACACGAAAACATGCACGCACGCACACACGCACACACGCACGCACGCACGCACGCACGCACGCACGCACGCACGCACGCACGCACGCACACACACACACACACACACACACACACACACACACACACACACACACACACACACACACACACACACACACACACACACACACACACACACACACACACACACACACACACACACACACACACACCTCAGTCCCTGACTCCCATTGATGATAGGCCTCTCCCATGGCCATGAGAGGTATGTAGGGCACCGCTTCGAGCCTGAAGCCTATTTCTTCTCATTATTAATTATTTATTTATTATTTTATTTACTTTTTGATTATTGTTGGCCATTTTTCAGACTTTATTTAATCAGGACAGTCCAAGATGGAGACTAAAATAAAGTGAAAGAAAGACATTGAGACATGGAGGCGGGATTGGGTGATCCAGGCTGGACTCTAACCTGAATCCTCATGGGCATGCCAGTCCATATGTGTGAGGCTTAGCATGCTGTGCCACAGTGCACCCCCCAGCCTGGTCCAGTTTTCACACAATTCTCAAATAATTGTTTTGAATTATTCTTGTCTTATTTCATGAAAGTTACATTTGGCTAGATGAGACATAATTCTATAGCCATTTGTTAAACAGTTGAAGGGAACGTAAGCAACGATTCACTGAATGGTTCCGGTTCAGGAAATGTTCAAATTCGGTTTCTGTGCGGAACGAACAAGTTGGCAAAAAATTCCGGTTCAAAGCCTGGTTGAATGCATTATTATTTACAGCAGCTACAATGCTTCCATACAGTGATTGTAGTCATATGCTAGACCCATCATTGATAACCATAGTTGCTGCTAGTGTGTAGACCAGTGATTCTCAAAGTGTGGTCCGGGGACCACTAGTGGTCCGCGACAGAGCTCAGGTGGTCTGCAAGGAGATTTCTACTTTTCCAAGATAAGCTAGCAGTAGGCTATATTTGTAAAATTTTCACGTTTTCAACACAATAAGACAGGCTTATAATGTGAATAAAAAGTAAGTGGTCTGCATCAAAATAAGCAGTGTCAAATTAGCACACATCAACTGCCAATTCAGTTGGCAGGTGGTCCCTGATCATTTTTGGGGGGCACAAAGTGATCCTCGGTCTGACAAAGTTTGAGAAACACTGGTGTAGACCTATCGTAGCCCCTGTTTCAGGTGGTCTCTCATTGTAATTATGTTATACACCACCAACTAGACACACACCTTGGTTAGAAATCACCCGGACCTCTTTACAGGCCTGATATTTACCCACAGCCAAGGTATGAAGAAGCATTGTCCTCCAGCCAGGGTGGTATGTCGGACGGATCGACAGGGTGTTTCTTTTAGGCCTGTTGATTCTATTTCACTTCTATTTGTATGCTGCCTGTTCTGAGTGACTGGTCTCTTAGCACTCCCCATCAGACTTGTGTCTCAGTGTCTGTCTGTCTGTGGATCTGTCCTCACCTGCCCTGCCCTCTCCTCTGCTCTGCCGCAGCGGTGGGTGGCTTTCTCTCCTGCAAGTCAAAACTTGGGTGTGCAGTGCAGGGGCCGCTGACACCTTGTGACAGGCCCAGGACAAAGTCACCTAAAGGCCCCCCGCCGCCCAAACGCGATACATGCCATGTAATGAGGACCCAATTTTGGGCCCCCGTCTCTGTCCTGGGCCCGGGGCAAGTCGCCTGTTCGTCCCTACCTGTCGACTTGCCTGTTTGCGCCGTGCTGACAGACCTGCGTGACCTTTGACCTCTGAGCCAAAAGGGCAGTGTGTACAATGAGCCCTCTGTGTCCCTCCTCAGGGCCTAGACAGGATCCCACTTTGATATGGAGATGAGCGCCCGCCATGCTGCCTCTCACATCCTCTCTCTCTCCCTGTGTGTGCGTCTGTGTGTGTGTGTGTGTGTGTGTGTGTGTGTGTGTGTGTGTGTGTGTGTGTGTGTGTGTGTGTGTGTGTGTGTGCGTGTGTGTGTGTGTGTGTGTGTGTGTGTGTGTGTGTGTGTGTGTGTGCGTGTGTGTGAGTGAGAGTGAGAGAAAGAGTGTGTGTGTGCGTGCGTGTGCATGTGCGAGCACGCGCGCGAGAGAGATTTCATTTCATCCCTTTCATTTGTCTGCTATTTATAGAAGATTAATATTTCCTTTTTTCAAGGACTTTTCATGAACTACAGTAGGTCTCTTTTTCTTCATCTGTCTTGATCTCATCCTGTCTGCAGTCCTGCATGGATTTATTTGTATGGGCGCCATTTGGCAGCATTATTTTAGAGGAATTTAAGGAGAAAATAAAATCCTGCCACTGAGAAACTGAGATCCACCATCATTTGCTATTCAGACAGAGAGAGAGAGAGAGTCTTAATATGGTGTTTCAATATGGCGCCACACTTTGTCTATGAACGCGTTGCATGTCAACATCAAGTTGTGTAACACCCCAGCATCCTGTGTCCAAGTTTGTTAACCGATAATTTCCTGTCCAGACCGTTGGCGTGTGTTTGTAAACAACAGCAACACAACTTAAACTGAAAAGAAGAAACTGTCTGATCTGGATGTTTATCCCCGTTTGTTTGTTTTTTTCCTCTCTGTCATCAAGGTGATAATATCCTTTCACTTCCTGTCTGTTTGAAACATTTCGGCACTGGAAATCTGTCATAATGAAGTCTCTCATTGGCTCTGCCAGTTGCCCCATTTATTAAACTTATCCGCATAACACTGCACTACACTGCACTGCATTTACCACATCCACACCAACACAACGGCCAAGCCGAGCTATCACTCTCGTCTCTGTTTGACTGAATGAAAAGCCTGTGGTTTTGGGGATGTTGCATTCTGTTCTCATTCTGATAATGCTCTTCTGACACCACAGACACGCGCTTAACCGTTCCTGCGATGGAAAGAGGCGCATATAAATCAAGCTGTGGCAGGGACAGATTATGACTCCCCCGGCCCCTTGGCCCAGACGATAAGAAGGGGGCCCCCTCCATGGCATTGCAAGGCTCCAAAAGATTTGGGGGTTTCTTCCATGAGAAAATATGAAAATACAGTAGTTATGCTTATAAAGTGTTACCTATAAGGGCAATTTAAACACAATATGAAAAAACAAATATAGACCAATAATTAAATGCTTTTCTGTTGTGCTTGGGTAGGGCTAGTGTAGTGTAGTGTAGTGCAGTGTAGTGTAGTGCTAGACTTGGGATTCAGGGCCCCCATGGCTCTTGGGCCCCTGGGCCTGTGCCCTGTAGTCCCGTGCAATAATCTGCCCTTGAGCAGTGGGATCAACAAACTGAGGCCTACAAGCCTCTTATCTGTGGTGTCCACATAACTCTCTACTACGGATATGAACATCTTTACAGACACTTGTAAACAGGCCTTCAAAGAGGAGGTTACATGATGGAAAATCTCTCTCTCTCTCTCTCTCTCTCTCTCTCTCTCTCTCTCTCTCTCTCTCTCTCTCTCTCTCTCTCTCTCTCTCTCTCTCTCTCTCTCTCTCTCTGCTCTCTCAGGGGAGGACAGCAACCGCCTCCTTGGCTGGCGTTCACTTCTATTTGCCCGTTGTTCATTTTCTTGTCAGCCTGTGGGGAGTAGAGAGTGAGTGGCACATCTACTCGTTTGTCAGTGTCAGAGTGTCTGCATTCATCCTCCCTCCACCTCTCTCTCTCTCTCTCTCTCTCTCTCTCTCTCTCTCTCTCTCTCTCTCTCTCTCTCTCTCTCTCTCTCTCTCTCTCTCTCTCTCTCTCTCTCTCAGTATCGCCCCGCGGCTCCGGCTCCAGGCTGTGTATACGTATCTGTGGCTGGGGCAGCTGCTGCTGTGGCTGGGCCTGGGCTGTGGATATCTGAGGTTGGGGAAGGTCAGACTGAACGTCCTCCCATCTGGATGAAGGGCAGAGGTTAGTGGGGCAGTGGGTCATAGCCAACCTGGTGTGTGTGAGTGTAGGTGTGCGTGTGTGTGACTGTGTGTGTGTGTGTAGATGTCTGTGTGGGTGTGTGTGTGGGTGAGTTGAGGTGCGGTTGTTGAATCGGGGAGGGTGTGCATGTGTGTGCGAGAGAGAGAGAGAAAGAAAGAAAGAGAGTGTGTGTGTGTGTCTGTCTGTGTGTGTGTGTGTGTGTGTGTGTGTGTGTGTGTGTGTGTGTGTGTGTGTGTGTGTGTGTGTGTGTGTGTGTGTGTGTGTGTGTGTGTGTGTGTGTGTGTGTGTGTGTGTGTGTGTGTGTGTGTGTGTGTGTGTGTGTGCGCGCGCGCATGGGCATGTGTGTGTCCGTGTGTCTGTGTGATTGTGTGTGTGTGATCGTGTGTCATGCCTGTTACGTGACCTGGTCATGGAAAATGTAAAATACAGGAGACTGCGACAGTTGGGACAGGTGATACGCTGGAACGTCCAGGACTTAAACCCACAAAAAATGGCAAGAGGAAATATAAAAGAGGATACATCTGGTTTCTGTCAGGACAGGAGAAACCAATATGCTGCGTTCTGCTCCCATCCGTCAAGAGAAATTGCACCTCGAATTGAACATTAACATGGTTGTAGGTGAACAATAACTCAACAGCATAGTAACTCTAAAATTAAGGTCTTCTGGTTCACAACAGGCATTCTTATGTTCTATAGGTAAATGGGAGTACTCATATATAGCATCATTCAGACGTGTCACTATTCGACTGATTCAGGGTCCAGATTTGACATACAATTAAACAATACTTACATAACAACACATAAAAAACATACATACATATCCTCACTTTATCCCGAAACAAGCCCACGCACGCACGCACGCACGCACGCACGCACGCACGCACGCACGCACGCACGCACGCACAGTCTTTACAAAAAATCTGATTGGAGATACTGTACATACAATTGGCTTTTCCAAGGGACCAGAAGGCAATATTGAAAGCCATTTTGGCATCTAAAACCACTGATGCATTCATAACCATGCCCTCACAGCAAGATGATTCACTGATGTTATATGCAGGTTTAGCTTTAGGCAACTGCATCAACATGGCACGCGACCAGTGTGCCCTCTGTGTCCAACATTTCAACTGGTCAAATGGCGTTAAAAAATCAGGGGTATAAAGTGGGGGCTGGGCTGTATAATACTTTGACCTGCTGTTGCACTTGCAAACTGACATTTAAGAATGAGGTCCAGAACAAAATCCAAACAAGTCCTTCCCCCCGAAAGGCGTCCAAACACTTACATAACTCAACACGCGCTAAGCAGCAGCGCTATCTAAATGAGCCGTTCTTTATTGCCTCACTGCCCTGGTGCTAAGCCTTTAGACTTGTTTTTTTCCCTTTTAAAGAACGAAAACATGTAACCTAAAACCTTCGAGATTTTTAATTAAGAGATGGAGCATGCTCACCGCGGGGGAAGGTAGGGTCATGTGTCTATAGGAGTGGAGGTGTGTGTGTGTGTGTGTGTGTGTGTGTGTGTGTGTGTGTGTGTGTGTTTGTGTGTGTGTCTGTGTGTGTGTGTGTGTGTGTGTGTGTGTGTGTGTGTGTGTGTGTGTGTGTGTTTGTGTGTGTGTCTGTGTGTGTGTGTGTGTGTGTGTGTGTGTGTGTGTGTGTGTGTGTGTGTGTGTGTGTGTGTGTGTGTGTGTGTGTGTGTGCGCGTGTGTGCGTGTGCGTGTGCGTGTGTGTGTGTGTGTGTATGTATGCGCACGTCGCACACGTGTGTGTGAATTTGTGTTTGTGTGTAGAGGCCTAGAGGCTTGAGGTTGGGGTATACTATATCACTCCTCAGCTGTGTTTGTATGTGGGAAGGAGGGGGTTGGGGGTTTGCGGGGTGCAACAGGTCAGAAGCCAGAGCCTCACCACTGACTTGAGTAATGATCACGGCCCCTCACATAGGAGACCTCCTCTCCAACCATTTCTCTCTCTCTCTCTCTCTCTCTCTCTCTCTCTCTCTCTCTCTCTCTCTCTCTCTCTCTCTCTCTCTCACACACACTCACTCACTCACTGACTCTCTCTCTCTCTTTCTCTCTCTCTTTATATAGCCTACGAATATCAGGAACACTATTTCACAACAGAGGAGATTAGCGGGTACGTCAATCACCATTCTCTCTCTTTCTCTCTCTGTCTTCCATCAGTCTCTGTCATCTTTCCATCAATTTATCTTGATGTATCCCTCTTTTTCACTCTTCCCTGATTCACTTCATCTCTCACTCTCTCCCCACTTCTCTTATTCCCATTCTCTTATTCCCACTCTCTGTCTCTCTCTCTGTCTCTCTCTCTCTCTCTCTCTCTCTCTCTCTCTCTCTCTCTCTCTCTCTCTCTCTGTCATTCCCACTCTCTGTCTCTCTCTCTCTCTCTCTGCCTCTCACACTCGTTCAGGGTCAGTAGTGTTGGTTATTATGACTGTGTCGTCTCTGGAGCCATCTCGCATGTTGGAGCTGCTGAGGTGAGAAGCTCTCCAAAAGATCTCCCCATCTCTCTCTCTCTCTCTCTCTCTCTCTCTCTCTCTCTCTCTCTCTCTCTCTCTCTCTCTCTCTCTCTCTCCTCCATCACTCGCTACCCAGAGGTGTGCCGTGGAGCTGCTGATGATGATTATTTTCAGCAGCCAAATGGACTGGAAAGCCGGCCTCCGCCTGCTGCATAAGCGTGACATGTTTTCCTTTCGGACCCCAACCTGGCTCTTCCACCATGTGATACTGGTTTCCTGATGGTGTTTCTTTCAGGGGGTTCTTTGACTTGGGGGGCGAATGTGCAGTGTGTGTCCAGGGCCGGTGAGAGCTTGGGCTGAGACCAGGACAATGTCATTTCAAAGGGCACCCCACTCAATACATAGAATGTAATGCAGGCCCAATTCTGGGGCCATTCTCTCCCTGTACCACTGACCCGATTGCAGAACCCTGTGTTGGCTGCCTTGAGTGCGTCCCTCCATGCCTTTGTGTATGTGTGTATGTGTGTGTGTGTGTGTGTGTGTGTGTATGTGTGTGTGTGTGTGTGTGTGTGTGTGTGTGTGTGTGTGTGTGTGTGTGTGTGTGTGTGTGTGTGTGTGTGTGTGTGTGTGTGTGTGTGTGTGTGTGTGTGTGTGTGTGTGTGTGTGTGTGTATTAGGCGCACACATGCCTAAGAGGGTATATGGGGCCCGAGTTCAAGTCAAGTCGTATGCGTGACCCAATGATTCGTCAGAGTAGATTGAATGTTTGAAGTCGTGTCGAGGCTAATGAAGAATGCTTTTTACTAATGTCAGTCCTACTCCTTGTCAGCACCCACAAACCACACTCCAACTGTCCCTTCAATCCCCCACCGCCATCAAGCCCTAATGTGTAGTGAAGGTAAAAACAAGCCTAATCACTTCAGCCTTTGAGGGGATATTTCAAGGCTCGTTCGTTCATTTCCAGCACCAATCAGCCTTCTGGTGTTCAGACTGTTAGGATTAGCTCACAATACCAGATTTAAACTAGCTCCATATTTTAGTCCTGATTTCCTCAGGGAGGTGTTACTGTCTATCAGCTTCAAGCTTTGAAGGACCATAAAAATGTATAATTATAATACCATCTGTAAATGTGCACATTAACAGGGAAATTCACACCTGATGTTATAATGTTGGGACAATTATATCAATTATATTATATTATATAAATTCATATATCAATTTAGCCTGATTTTTTATTGTTTCTTCCATTCTCTTCCGTTAATATTATTACTTATTAGAGATGCATCCGGATCCGGCAGGATCCGGATCCGGTTCCAGGATCCAGGATCCGGTAGCCGAGGCTTTTCAGTCAAAATAGTTTGAGCCAACGTGATAAAAAGGGCCCACGTGTGCGAGTAGGCTATGTGTTTCAACCCTTTCGTAGGATCCGGTATCCGGTTCCTGATCCGGCAGGATCTTAAGCAGTGGATCCGGTATCCGGCAGGATCCTAAAAATCAGGATCCGGTGCATCTCTATTACTTATTAGCCTATATCTGTTTGCTCATTGTCTCCTTTCCTTATTAGCCTGAAAAGGCAGCAACATTAGCTGAATGGAACAGACTGTTAAGTCTCCTTCTCATATGCTGTCATTAAGGAGATGTTGAGTCTCATTCTCTCACTCTCCCAGTGCAGCCATTAAGGAGATGCTACTATAACGCCCTTTCTTCACTACTCTCCCGGCAGCGCTGCCATTGAGGCGAAACAAACACAGCTCTTCGATAAACACAGCTTTCAGTCAGCCATCAAACAGGCCTCTTGCTGACGCTCCCTGTCCACACACACACTCTCTTTCTCTCTCTCTTCTCTCGCTCTCTCTCTCTCTCTCTCTCACACACACACACACACACGCACGTACGCACGCACGCACGCAAGCCCACACACGTACACACATGATCATGTAGGCAAAGACACAGACACAAACACGCTCACAGACACACTGGCTTACATATACAGAGCACACCTTTCAGTAGCTAATGGCTTCACTCAAGTCTGAGGCGGCTGTCTTGTGAATGATGCCTGTAAGGTATTTCATCACATGGCTCTCTCACAAACACAAACACAAACTTCAAACACGCATACGCACACGCACATGCACACACACATATGTGCATTTGTGCACACACACTTGCATGCTGACACACACATATGCATACACACACACACACACACACACACACACACACACACACACACACACACACACACACACACACACACACACACACACACACACACACACACACACACACACACACACGCCCGCGCGTGTGTATGCTGACATTTCTGTATGGGTATGCACACACACACACACACACACACACACACACACACACACACACACACACACACACACACACAAACACACACACACACACACACACACACACACACAAACACACACACACACACACACACAACACACAACAACACACACACACACACACACACACACACACACACACACACACACACACACACACACACACACACACACACACACACACACACACACACACACACACACACACACACACACACACGTGCGAGCGTGTGTCACACACACGTGCGAGTGTGTGTATGCTGACATTTCTGTATGGGCATGCACACACACACACACACACACACACACACACACACACACACACACACACACACACACACACACACACACACACACACACACACACACACACACACACACACACACACACACACACACACACACACACACACATACGCACACACACACACACGCACACACACACACACACGCCCGCGCGTGTGTATGCTGACATTTCTGTATGGGTATTGTAGCTGGCGCTGAAAAGGTGTACCAATTTATTGCTGCATTTATATTTTTTTGTATATTATTTTCTTGCAATATTTTTGATTCAAGATATTTGTATATTGTTATTCTTTCTGTATTTCATGAATAATTGTATAAAAATGTGAATTAATCATTTTGATGTGTAATGGTGACGTGATGACGTGCACAGGTGGTCATGTGACTAATTTAATTGGGATATTGGGAAGACGCGATGCTCAGTCTTTTGGGCCTGCCATGCTAATGGAGCAAGACGTTGTGCAACAGTTGTCCGTAAAGCCCTTTAGCAGCTCCTAATTTTCCAGTCAGAAGGCGCACACGGTATGTTTACTGCTTTTTCTGTATATTTTGTGTTTATTTTATGTCTAAATGTTGTAAGATTTCTTATGTAAAGTTTCATGAAGGCCACATGGACATTCACGGACTGAAAAAGATATTGGCCTTAAGACATTCATTTGCTTGGCAAGATGACGATGCTAAGACTATTTGTATTTCATTTCAGTTTTTCACGGTGCTTCGGTGCCTTGGTGTTTTGGTGTTTGAAATGATCCCTGCTTGAAGAAAAATAAAACATCACTCTCATCGAGCATCAGTCGATGCGTGGCTTAATTCTGACTTGAAGAAGAGTGTTAGGGGCAGCTACAGGTATGCACACACACACACACACACACCCACACACACACCCACACACACACACCCACACACACACACACATGCACACACGAAACACCGACATACTAAATCCCACACACAGACACATGTAAACAGTCCCGTCAGCCAGCAGGTCTTTCAACAGGGTTTGGAGCAGAAATGTCAAACTTTCTAGTCAGAGGTGCCAGCCATGATGGTCTACACTGGGGAGCAGGGCTTATACGGGGCTGAGCCCTAAACCACAGGCTTTAATGCATCTGCGCACATATAAAAATACACAGGCGGGCAAATGCGCAGACACTTGGATTGACAAATGTGCATGCGCAGAGACGGGCACTATGTGTGCGTATACACACACACATGCAGGCATACACGTACACAAACACGCACATACCGGTATGCACGCACGCACACACACACACACACACACACACACACACACACACACACACACACACACACACACACACACACACACACACACACACACACACACACACACACACACACACACACACACACACACACACACACACACACACACACACACACACACACACACACACACCATAAATAAGGGTTGGGTTGATCTGTGTCATACACATGGCATCTAGTATAAGCTGGGGAGAAGTCTTTAAATGTACAGTGCGACAATATAAATCACTAAACTAGACTAGACGATTATAAATCACAACGTCGGAATAAAATCACTGACCTTTAAATATCAGGACTACACCTGATGGAACCTTGCTAAGCTCCATCATCACCACTTCCTGGTCGCTGCTTATCATCTGACCCGATCAGACGCGACTGTAAGCTGATCTCTGTCTCGCTGGTGCCATAGGGCCACCCCTCTTTATTTTTATTTTTAGTTTATTGCCATTACTAATGCTTCCCTTATTAAAAGCCCCGTCCAGACCTGCAAAATCTGCTTGCCCTGCAATGCCCTACAGTTTATTATTGCCTTTCAGTGGAGTTGAGTCTACCCTAGGGTGAAGATCACCCCCACCCCCAGCACCTTACACCCAACCCCACCGCACTTACCATGTCACTACTTGGAGTATGTCGTGGTGACACTAAGTTAACCTATGGATCTCAACACCGAGTTAGCCTTTGGACCAATTAGCCCAAGCCATGCCCAATGATTGGTCAATTATATACTCTATAATTCCCTCGTTATGTTTGAACTGTCATACAATCCTATACAATCCTACATCCGTCCACAATTTACATATGCCATACTTTTCCCAGTTGTTTTCCTATGTTTCATCTGAAATCATATGACATCTCAATTGTGTTCCAAACAATGTGCGTTTGGAACATGTGAAACCATCTACATGCAGCATTTGTATTCATCTCACGCAGAGGTTATGAATGGGCCTTACCACTGAGTTAGCATCTGGACCAACTGGAACACTAAGTTAGCATCTGAACTATGTTAGCATCTGAACCACAACAAAGAGTTAGCATCCGAACCACAAGTCTTTGGACAACAACACTGAGCTAGCCTCTGGGCCAATTGTAACACTGAGGTACATTCTTGACCAACAACACAGTTGACCTCTGGACCACAACACTATATCAGCCTGTGGACCAACTGTAACACTAAGTTTGCTGTCTGGATTTTCTCAGGGCCTGTATTACTGTAAGAAAAAGTTCAGGACGAGGTTCAAGTGGAGGTTGTCCGAGGTTAGTCAGACTAATTGTGAGTGGTAAGGAGTGAATGGTGGGAGAGAGAGGAAGAAAAAGAAAGGGAGAGAGAGAGAGAGAGAGAGAGAGAGAGAGAGAGAGAGAGAGAGAGAGAGAGAGAGAGAGAGAGAGAGAGAGAGAGAGAGAGAGAGAGAGAGAGAGAGAGAGAGAGAGAGAGAGGAAAGGGGAGAGATGAAGTGGGGGTGCTTTTTGTTTTCTCAATTGCCGGCAGGGCGGGTGGCCAATGAGAGAGCACTATATCCTGTAGACGTGGCACAGGCAGCCAAGGTGGGCAGCCAGGGGGATAGAGAGATAGAGAGATGGAGGAAATGAGGAGTGGGAGAAGCGGAAGAGGGGAGTGTGGGAGAGATTAGAGGGAAGACGGCCAGTGGGAACGAGTGGAGTGAGAGGCAGAGGAAGCTGAAACCGAGAGGGGTGACAGGAGGACATGCCTGCATACAGACATACGTGTGTGTGTGTGTGTGTGTGTGTGTGTGTGTGTGTGTGTGTGTGTGTGTGTGTGTGTGTGTGTGTGTGTGTGTGTGTGTGTGTGTGTGTGTGTGTGTGTGTTTGAGCATGCGTGTGTGTGTGAGTGGGCGTTTGTGCATGTGTGTGTGTGAGTGGGCGTTCGTGCATGTGTGTGTGTGTGTGAGTGGGCGTTTGTGCATGTGTGTGTGTGTGTGTGTGTGTGCGTATGCTTGAGAGAGTATTTGTGGTTGTCCATTTGCATGAACACATGACATTGTTTCTGTATGATATCTCTCCATTTCTCTCTCTCTCTCTCTTTCCCTCTCTCTCCCCCTCTGTATGGTGGTGTGGGTGTTGTTTGTAGGTGATCCAATATCGTACAGCCTGCTCGCTGCCCTCAAATACAGAACAGGAAGGAAGGAGAACTAGGCAGGCTGGGACGGGGGGGGCGGAGGAGGGCAGTGTGAGTTTAGGGGGTGGAGATGGAGAGGAGAAACCTTTTCGGAGAGGAACAGTTGTAAAGAAAAAGGCCCCATTCATGCCTGCGACCTCATGATATCACCAGGGCGCACAGGTGGGCCGTGCAACTCAATCTGGTCGAGGATTTTTAAAAATTAAAAAAAGGACTCCTCTCCCCAGGGCTCAATTATGCACTGCAAGCCCACTAGGAGCACGGGCTTTGCATTAATCCCCCAGAATACGCACACTAAAAAGCAGCTAAGACAACAGAGAGTATGAAGTGAATTGCAGCCAGGGCCTTGGGAGGGAGGTTGAGCTGGATGGATGGAGAGATGGAGGGAGGGATGAAGAGAGGAGAGGGGATGAGAGGGGAGGAGAGGAGAGGAGAGGAGAGGGAAGGAGAGGAGAGAGGGCTGAAGCTGAGAGAGGAGAGGAGAGGAGAGAGGAGAGGAGATGAGAGGAGAGGAGAGGAGAGGAGAGGAGAGGAGAGGAGAGGAGAGGAGAGGAGATGAGAGAGGGCTGAAGCCGAGAGAGGAGAGGAGAGGGAAGGAGAGGAGAGGGGAGGAGAGGGGAGGAGTGGAGAGGAGAGAGGGCTGAAGCTGAGAGAGGAGAGGAGAGGAGAGGAGAGGAGAGGAGAGGAGAGGAGAGGAGAGGAGAGAGGGCTGAAGCTGAGAGAGGAGAGGAGAGGGGAGGAGAGGGGAGGAGAGGGGAGGAGAGGGGAGGAGTGGAGAGAGGAGAGGAGAGGAGAGGAGAGGAGAGGAGGGGGGGAGGGAGGGAGGGAGGGAGCATCCAGGTGTTCCTGTCTGCCTGGAATATGAGTATGAGTATGAGTTGGTGTATGAGGTCACCATAGTGAGTCAGCACTCTACTGGGCCCCTAGAGGCTGGTGCTTGCCATGTCTTACGCTGACACACAGCAGTACGTGGAGGGGGGCCAAATCATAAAAGCTGCATGAAAAAAAGAGCCACATACTCACATAGTTACTTAAGGCACTCCAACACACACATTCATTATGGACACACACACATGCAATAACACACTGGACCCCACCCATGCAGCGCACACACATAAAACAAACAAATGCACACTCACACATGCATTCTGGGAAACACACGCACGCACCCACCCATGCACACACACACACGCACACGCACACGCGCACACACACACACACACACACACACACACACACACACACACACACACACACACACACACACACACACACACACACACACACACACACACACTATATGATAAGTAGCCTAGAACAGTTTCAGAAATACACACATCTTAGAGGAATATATATATTTTGCTCAACTTAAATATTTTGCTCAACTTTATTCCAAGAGTCGATCGTGTCAATGTCAAATTCTCCGCTTTCCTCCATTTCCAAATTAAATCGTGCAGCAGTTGACGCCTTTGGCTGCTAACCTAATTCAAGCTTTGGAACGAGCTATTTTGGCAGAGAGAGAGAGAGAGAGAGAGAGAGAGAGAGAGAGAGAGAGAGAGAGAGAGAGAGAGAGAGAGAGAGGGAGAGGGAGAGGAAGAGGGAGAGCGAGAGGGAGAGGGAAAGAGAGAGAGTTGGTGATGATGATGAGGAGGAGGATGAGAAGAAAGCTATTTGATGCTAATTACCACAGCCCCAGCTCCATGGCTTAACACTTCGGGACGTCGGGCTCAGCACTTTCCCTCCTGTTTACCTTGGAGCCCTTTCATCTGTGAAACGCCAGCGCCAGACAACCAGGCACAGACTCCGAAGCGCTACAATAACACCATAATAACATTGTAATAACATACGGGAGGGATCTGGGCAAGCTTATCAAATCACATATGAGGGGGAAAACACACTGGTGGGAAAGAGCAATGTTCCCAACTTCCCCTTCCTTTGGACACGGAGCACAATCGGAGCAGTGTCTGCTGGGTAATATGACAAGGACGAGCTGAGGAGAAGAGGCTGCCTTGAACCGATTCTTGGCCGGTGAAACACGAGGCACTTTTGGTCTACTTTGTGGTTCTGAGTGTGAGGCACTTTAGGTCTACTTTGTGGTTCTGGCAGTGCAGGCTGTTGGAGGAGCTTGCCACTGATGGTTCCTTTCAGTACAGGGAGATGAAAACAGGGTGGGACAAAGGGGTCAATTGTCCTGGGCCCATAGGGGGTGGGGTGGGACGGCAGATTGGAGTCCTCAGTACATTGTATGTCTTAGGTGAGGGGGCCCTTCAGATTACCTTGTCCCGGGCCCAGACCAAAGCTGTCAGAAGCCTTGGTCCCTGGACCCCCGTCAGCTGTGACTGAACCTGCACAGATAAACACCCTGAGATGACCACACAAAGTCAAGTCTTAGGCCTACACATTGTGCGTGTAAAATGATCTTTGCATGTTTACAACACTGACCCTCTATTTACTTCTGCTATGACGTACATGGTTTCTCTCAATATTTACTTCTAATATCAGTCCACCCATGCCTGACCCTCTATCCTTCTCCCTATCCTTCTCCCTCTCCCTCCCTCAGTCATCTCTCTCTCGCTCTCTCTTTCTCGCTCTCTCTCTCTCTCTCTCTCTCTCTCTCTATACCCTCCCCCCTTCTCTCTCTCTCTCTCTGTTTGGATTTGTGCGGCTTCCCTTGCTGTATGTGTTTGTGTTTTTCTTCAGTAAGTCCTGAGAGAGAGAGGGAGAGAGAGAGAGGGAGGCAGGGAGCAAAACAACTTATTAGATCATACGCTATCACACCCCTGTCTCCACTGGCCAGCTGGGTTATGTCAGCCCTGAAACAGAGTATCAATGAGGCCTTAGAAGAGGACATGGAAAAAAGGAAAACTACCCTAAATCAAATAGCCCGCAAAAGTTACTTAAATGACCACAGTATTGCATAAAACGAACAAGTAGTCACTGCCATGTGAAAGCACATGTCTGAAAATAGCAGTAATTATGTCATGACTCAAGCCTGTTATAGCCAGAATGACATTACCCAGGTTGAAATGTGTTGGTAAATAATGTCTGTTTAATGCTGCAAAGTTTAAATTATTCAATGAACATTGAGTTCAGTAATGGACTGTCAAGATGGGTCGGAGCAGCCATGGTATAATGGTTGGGAAGTGGTCTTAAGATCAAAGGGTAGCAGGTTTGAATTCCAACCATACCTCTCCAAGCGCCCTTGAGCAAGGCATCTGGCCCCACATTGCTCCAGGGACTAAAACTAATGCCCTGTAAATTACTGCAAGTTGTTTTTGGTACAAGTGTCAGCTAAGTGTAATGTAATAAAATGTATAGATTGTGAGGTCAGGATCAGTGTGTGGCCTGTCTTTGGATCAGGGGGTTACAGGTTCAAATCCCACCCTGACCAAGAGGATGAAGGTCTATCTCTACACCTCCATCCTTGACTGAAGTGCCATTGAGCAGGGCATCTAAACCCACATTGCTTCATGGACTGTAACCAATTGCCTGTACTGTAATAAGTCGGTAAACATAATGTTTCTTAAACGTAGTTCAGGAGAAGACTGACGGTACATGCACACACAGACGGCACGTTTCCGTAACGTCTCTGTGAGCAGTGTGAGTCCGAGAGGTTCGCGGGCTGCCTTTCACATTGCACAGTTAACGTCCACGTTCTATCCGCGGGCAGCAGCCATTCATTTTCAATGGGAGCCGCGCATTGAACGCGGACGTCCGTGCAGGAAAATAGACTCAAGTTCTATTTTCAAGGAGCAACGCGGACATGTCCGGTCGGGACGGACATGCGCCGCGCTTACACCGCGTTCCTGTGTGCAAGGCATGATTTGTTTTCATGCATTCTAACCGTTTCACACTGATAACGGACACGTTCTGAGGACGTACTGTGGATGTCCGCGCTGTTGGTGTGCATGTACCGTGAGGAGTGATTGACACCTGCCTTCCTACTCCCGCTTTCTCAGAGACTTAATCGCTACCCATTCACCTGTCTTGTGCAAAAGGCTCTCAAATTGTCCCACTTCCTCGGCAACAACCTTGGACTTCCCCAGATCCAGCGTTTTGTGTTTTTTATGTGTGTGTGTGCCCGTGTGTGTGTGTGTGTGTGTGTGTGTGTGTGTGTGTGTGTGTGTGTGTGTGTGTGTGTGTGTGTGTGTGTGTGTGTGTGTGTGTGTGTGTGCGTGGGTGTGTGTGTGTGTGTGTGTGTGTGTGTGTGTGTGTGTGTGTGTGTGTGTGTGTGTGTGTGTGTGTGTGTAAGGAAAAAAAGTACACGTCTGTTTGCACAAATGACGCAGCGTTTTCAGAAACAATACGAGGAAAGGAGTGTGCCCAGTCAATCACTGTCAATGTAAACCATTAACACATGGCACTGCAAGGGCACAGGCACCAGGCACCAGTCAGAAGACCAAGTGAAACCCTGACTCATAATACATGAGTCACCCTTATGCGATCTTGTCAGCGTTTAAAAACTTAAACAATAGTTTTATACCCTGAAGAAAATCTGACGAAATATGAAGATGTATGAAATGAAGACATGCAAACACTTGGCTGCTGAAGCGATGAGGCCATGCATGACTGCACAGGGCAGGCTGCCTCTGCGAATCGGCCCCAGCTTTTGCTGAGTGCCAGAAAAAGAGAGGTGGAGGTGGAGGTAGAGGTTTGAGAGGCGGTCATAGTGGAGGTGGAGGTAGAGGTCTGAGAGGCGGAGGTGGAGGTGGAGGTTTGAGAGGCGGAGGTAGTGGAGGTGGAGGTAGAGGTTTGAGAGGCGAAGGTGGAGGTTTGAGAGGTGGAGGTGGAGGTAGCGGTTTGAGAGGTGGAGGTGGAGGTGGAGTTGGAGGTTGTGGTGGAGGTGCATGGTGTTTGGAGGGGCCAGGGGGGAGATCCAAAGGGAGTGAGAGCCTCTAAGCTCTGCTATTGTTTTTGTTACAAGATATATGGGGAGGTCTGAGGTGGTGTAGTCGTGGACCAGCCCTGTAGATCCGTTCGCAATTTTGAGTTGAGGGCGTTTCTCACTGCCTTTTGAGTTAGTGGGTTCCTAGACATTAAAAATCACGGAGGTGCTCGTCCACCATAGTGCCAGATTTTTCACAATATGGCCGCCAAATATGGCCGCAATTGCCTATGACAAATATCTGTCTTTTTACTTTTAAACTGTTTATACACATGTCATACATAAATTCTGGATAAATTTTTGGAGAGGAATTCAATTCTGACAATTACATGAGGAGGATGTGTGATTTTGACCTTAAAAGGTCATTGCCAAGGTCAAATTTGCTATTCTGAAGAGCGTTAATAGACTTCCATTGTAAAAATGAGAGACAAATGATCAATTATGGCATTAGGAGTTATTTGCTGATATTACTATGATTATTTGTGTCAGTATAGTCCTTAAAAGGTCAAGGTCAAGGTCAATGTCAATGTCAAGGTCTTTTCCCTATTCTGAAGAACTCAGCCATGTGCTTGCCCATTAAGTCATTATTAAGAATAAGGAACTGCCACTTAATGTAAATCTAACATTTCTAACATTTAATATTTCTTAACACTTGATGGACCATCATAGCATAAATAATTAATGAATAAATGTGATGATAAAGACCTAGGCTTAAATTAAGCCAAAAACACAATACATTTACTAAAGTGGAACATTGTAACATTGTAGTGATTTATTTATTTTAACTAAAAAAAAATCATGTTATCATTATGATATCATATCTTATGATAATGGTTTCAGGCATTTTAATGGCAGGAGTATGCCAGGTGTGTGCTCCTGCCACCCATGTTGCTTAGGCTCATGCCTTATTTTGGGGTCCTTGGTTCTTGCAAGTATGTTGCAGACTCTATGAACTTGAAATGCCCCTCTCTGAATGTGCCCTCTTATAGCACTACTGATGGGAGGAAGAGCATTGATTCCAGCACCATTGCTGTACATTTCTTCTCTGTGATCATCAAATATTACAGCTGTTGTGGTTGATCTGGCCCCAGCCCAGACACGCACCAAGTACTTCTCAGCCAATGTTGCATCTTACTCGGTCAATATTTTGGCCTCTCCAAAGTTAGCCAAGTACTGGACTGGATCAGAAACCATGGCTGCATGTTTAGTCCCAACCTCATGCAACCCCCCTACTCATGCAATCATCTCCTTACAGGATATGTTCTTTGATCACAGTTTTTGTCAGTGACGCTCCAAGATGAGAGACTAATTGATTGAGGGGTTAGATTCTCCTCATCTAACCAGTGCCATACTGCTGGTAAATCTCCTGCATACCAAGTTCTTGGAAATATGGGCTGTAGTGGAGAAGCAATGCAAATGTTTCTGTATAATTTGAGTCTATAACAACTTTTCTGCTCTGCTTCACACGAACAGCCCACTCAACATGCACCAGCAACCTGGCCTAAGCCTCATCAACGCAGTTCAAGAGCTCTGAAATCTCTTCACCATCAGCTGACTTTGCTGGTAGCACCTCATCATCAACAACAACAGGCCTGACAATGACAGTAGTATTGCCTCTGGTTTGATAATAAATAATGTCTGGAACTAACAATTGGAGATTTCACTTGTTCTCCAAAGAGGCCCAGAACTTATCAAGTTGGTGAGGAATGGGTGTTTGTCTGTTCATGCCAATGATGTCAACGGCTGTTGTTGAGTTGGTACGCCCCATGCACTCACCTTTCTTCAATGACATCTCAATGTAGGAGTCACAAGATGGATGAGCTCTGGATGTCACCAGAGGGATATTGCTGAGTTGATGATGGCATTGATGACAGCGCCTAAATTCTGCCAGAGGCATCTGACGGATCTTTGACATGAAGTCTACCCGAACATGAGGGCAATAAGTAGACTCAGAGCTTCATTGGGTGAGATTAAGGTGAGGCTCAATTTCACTGACAAGCTTTGACTTGTTAACAACCAACGGAAGGTCACCATCTAAAAGGGGTGATGCTGAAAGGACATAATGAGATCTGCTGAATACTCATGCCCCGTTCATCAGCAATGTCCATCCTCCTATGTGCCTCAGCTATGTCTTTAGATGAGACCAACTTCTGCTCCTTTACGATGATTGCTGGTGTCTTCTATGGTTGATCTTTGTACTGCAGAAGATTCCTTTTTGAAACATTCCACTTATCTAATGTTCATGAGAACTAACCTATCCTGCCTGTATAAGCTGAAGACAAGCTTGCAAGCAAGCTTTGGAGACGGTTGCGCAGGCGAGGTGTGACAACCTGGTTGCTGAGCAGATTGTGCAGTGGAACGGGTACATTAGCTGGTCACTGAGTATGGATTCTGCGGATCCACCACAAAGTCTAGCAACAATGACACATTTCAGTTGAATGTAAGGCGTGGAGTGGTGCTCAGTGCATGTTGGAGGTGGCATTCTGTCCGCTTCAAAGTGGTGTTGTTGGTGAGAAAGTTGAGGACATCAGTGATCATTGTAATCTGATGGAAAGAGCTCAAACTTTGCTGCAACATTAACATTGCGTGTGGCTCCTACTACAAAGTGTCCTCCATGACCCTTAAATACTCTCTGAATGCTGCTCAACCTTTATGCCACCTCCCACAGCACAGAACTAGCAATGGCGATCCTGCACAACCCACTGACCTACAGAAAAGCAATGGTACAGCTCAGAATGTGTTGACACTAGAACCTTGATTTGTTCAAGATACCATGACCCATAACATAGGTAATTAATGCAGTTACGTACTGCAAAGATTGGCATAGGACGTTATGGTAGCCACATATTGATTCATTTTCCTTATCTTTCAGAGACAACAGCATTTTTAATGATGGCCGCCAAATCCAGCCAAACCTCAAAGAATTGGCAGAGCTCTGACTTGTCTTGATTCAAGCTCTCCACTTGCTCAATCAAGGCCTCAAACTCAAATTCTGGGCAACTGCAGCCAGTGAAGTGTGCAATGCCTGTATGCATCAATGCATCATCCAGGCCAGAACCTCGAGGCAATTTTCCCTGATATCTGAGAATAACACGCGTCCAATGGAAAGGGCCAATACAGTGGAAGAGATCCTTGAAGTGCTCCGTCTCATGCAGGTTTCATCACACCAAATTGCCATTGATGCCTGGTTCATCTGTCTGCGAACACCGGAAGTTGGATAGGCAGTGTCTGACAGTGGCACACTCAGTAATGGGTCTTGGTATTATAGGAAGGAAGCCAGCACGCATCATTGGCACCACAGCAGATGAGACAAGTGTGTGTACAGCAGCCCGCATCAAAAGGTCTCCTCCTGACACACCAGAGCGAATCAGGCTGATCAAGAATTCATGCTTTCCTGATAAACCTTTTGCAGTTGCAACATGCAGTAATGTTGCTTGCTTGTTTTCAGGATGCAGCAGCATGTCTGGTGGTAGGGCCGGTCGAACCACTGGCTTTGCATGATCAGGTACCTCTTGGCATGGTAAATTCCTCTGCAGTATATCATCAGCTTGGCTTAATTCTGTGCCCGACACTGGAGACTTTTGAAGGTGTCTGTTCACTGAAGCATCTTGAAACAGTAATAAGGCTGCATAGTGTGAACCCTTTGTACTAGAAAGTGATGATTTGTCAGCATAATCAGAGTTGGATACCTGCCAATGTATAATCCTCCCTTGTAAAAGTGCTTGGTATGGTTTTCTGTCGGTTTTTCGAGCATTCCACAACATAGCTAGCAAGAAGACTGGTCAGATCTGATTGTCTGGTAGCTTGAATATGAACCAATCCTGTGAAAAGTTGCGAGAAGGTTCTTGATATGAAGGCTTTTGCTGTGGGAAGCATCATAGGCAATGGTGTTCGCCTTATTCCGCTTTGATTGTTATGCACAAGCATTTGAAAGAGGCAGTGAAGTTGTATATTCTTGTGATGTCTGACACACTTCTCCTCTTCTAGTGTGGGCTCCTATCTGTGTTGACTGTTGCCGTGCATGTGCTGTCCTGTCCTCTGACTGTGTGGAAGTGTTAGATTTACATTTATAGTGGCTGTTCCTTATTCTTAATAATGACCTAATAGGCAAGCACATGGCCGAGTTGTTCAGAATAGGGAAATTCCTGGAACATGACCTTGACCTTGACCTTTTAAGGACTATACTGACACTATACTGACACAAAATAGTCATAGCAATATCAGCAAATAACTGCTCATACCATAATTGAGAATTTGTTTCTCATTTTTACAATGAAAGTCTATTGACATTCTTCAGAATAGCAAATTTGACCTTGGCAATGACCTTTTAAGGTCACATTCTCCTCATGTAATTGTCAGAAATGGTTTCCTCTCCAAAAAATGTATGACATGTGTATAAACAGTTTAAAAGTAAAAACACAGGTTTTTGTCATAGGCGATGGCGGCCATATTTGGCGGCCATATTGTGAAAAATCTGGCACTATGGTGGACGAGCACCTCCGTGATTTTTAATGTCTAGGAACCCACTAACTCAATTCCAGCGAGAAACGCCCTCAACTCAAAATTGCGAACGGGTCTACAGGGCTGGTCCTGGACTAGTGGGGGTCGTAGGAGAGAAGTAGAGGAGAGGAGAGGAGAGGAGAGGTAGGAGGAGTTTTTCCCCTAGGGAGACGGGCAGGGAGATTGAGTGCTTGTGCAGGCTAGGGAGGAGCAAGCCATGAGGGGGTTGTGGTGGAGGTGGGCTTGGGGCATGGGGGGTGAGTGAAGAGGGGTAGTGGAGAGAGAGAAGTGGGGGCTGTAATGATATGGAGTTGGATATACTGAACACTGTGGTGGAGAGAAGAGGGGTGGGGGGTGGGGGGTTATGATGTAGTGAAGAGAGTCGTGAAGGGGCGGGACCCACTAGTTTGACGCCCTCTCGGTACTTCACATGGTAATCAAACATTTCAAACAAGCGATTTAAGGTTAGGCTTAGGTTTAGGGTTAAAGTTAGGGTTAGGGTTAGAGTTAGGTTTATGGTTAGGGTTAGGGTTAGGTTTAGGGTTAGGTTTAGGGTCGTATGGCGTAAGCGGTAAGTACCGAAAGGGCGTCGAATTAGTGAGTCCCGTGAAGGGGCAGTGTCAGAGTAAGGCAGGGTGAAGGTGATTGGTTTGTGTCAGAGCAAGGCAGGGTGGTGGGTTTTGGAGTGAAGAGGTGTGGTGCAGAGAGATAGGGCTAAGATCTTGGTGGAGCTCAGGATTCGGGATTGCAGACGGCGTGGTCGGAAGTAGTTACTAAGAGGCTGGTGGAGAGAAAAGGTGGAGAGATGTGATGATGGGGTTTGGTATGTGTGTGTGTGTGTGTGTGTGTGTGTGTGGGGGGGGGGTTGATTGTGAACAGGGGTGCACAGAGACAGTGGAGACAGATGGAAAGAGTGGAGACACAGTGGCAAATGACATTGGTGCACAGAGAGAGAAGGGACAGAGAGAGGCTCGGTGACAAAGTGGATACAGAGAGACAGAGAGCTGCACTACAGAGACAGAATAGAGACAGAGTGGAGACACAGTTGTTTGGAGACAGTGGAGACAGGGATGGATACAGAGGGGCACAGGGATAGGGTGGAGACAGAGGTCCACTAGCCAGGCTGCGCCCTCCTAGTGACGCAACACCTTCGGCGGCGTTGCTAATCTCGATTGCAAGTCTATGATAATCAGGCAAGAGGTCCACAATGATTATGACAAGGGTGCGCAGACAATGGTGCGCAGAGACAAAGTGGAGCCAGAGTTGCGCAGAGACAAAGTAGGCAGAGAGACAGACAGAATGGAGACGGAGCTGCATAGAGACAAAAGGTGCTCGGTGCTAAATAGCAGCCTGCCACTTTGGGAATACCTGCTGATGGATATTCCTGCTGCCCTGGCAGTGGAAAGAGGGAGGAATGGGAAGAGAAAGAGAAGAAAGGGAGTGGGGGAGAGAAAGAGGAGAGAAAGAGGAGAGTGGGGAGTGGGGGATAGAGGAAGAGGGAAAGAGAGACAGAAAAAGAGAGAGAGACACACACATTCACACAGTCAGAAACACAGAGACAGAGGCAAAGAGCTGGTGCCAAAGAAAAAGAGTGATAGAGAAAAAGCGAGTGAAAGATGACAAGAGAGACAAAGACAGACAGCTATGGAGAAGGGGAACATGAGAGAGAGAGAGAGAGAGAGAGAGAGAGAGAGAGAGAGAGAGAGAGAGAGAGAGAGAGAGAGAGAGAGAGAGAAAACGGAGAAAAAAATGAGAGCGTTGAGAGAGGTTGGCACTCTTCCACACTTCCTGTGCCATTTATTTTCGAGCAGCCAAACTGCGGTTTCCAGAGTGCGGAGGTGACAAGTGGCGGAGGGTGTAAATAATTGAGACGTCAAGCCTGTTTGGATGGCTACAGAGGCCACGCTTGATACAGTACAGACCAAGTGTCATGTGTTTGTGGATCACAGGCTGCATGAAGGTACCTGCCAAAGACACTTATTTTACCCCATAACAAACGTCTAATCTTTAATTCTGTTAAATCGTTTTTGCTATAGAAAAAAAAGAAAAAAGAATATGGAATAGAGGGGTAAAAAAATGTCAAAGACTTGGCAAACTCATAATCTTAATCCTCCACGTATGCTATTTATTTGGTATTGAACACGGGGGGAAAAAAGCTTGAAGAAAAAAGATGGTGAGCTCTTGGCAAGAAAAGAAAGCGGAACAGTCAGCAGTTTGTGTGAAGGCATCAATGCACAGAGCCTGCCTGCCGCCTCCTCTGGGGCACGGGGCCTGGTTGCCTTTTCCCTCCAATTTCAAGCCTGCTGCCAAAACGCAGAGTCTGTACAGTGGACAACATAACCCTCTCTTACAGTACAGTCCACACACATACACATCCTCTTTCACTCTCTCTCTCTCTCTCTCTCTCTCTCATTCTCTCTCTCTCTCTCTCTCTCTCTCTCTCTCTCATTCTCTCTCTCACTTTCCACATTTTCATTCCTCTCTGATACACACTCTCTTCTTTCTAACTCTAACACATTCAGCCCCTCTGTTTCGCTTGTCATTACACACTACCTTCCCTTCTCTGCAGCCTTCTCTCTCTCTCTCTCTCTCTCTCTCTCTCTCTCTCTCTCTCTCTCTCTCTCTCTCTCTCTCTCCTCCACAAGGGCCCACCACTGGTCCATTCCCACCAGGCGACCTCTCCTCTCCCACATGCATAAACAGAGCACACAAGTGCACACACACTACGAGCCCACTATGAACACAGGCCATAAAACGCAAATGGCCACGTCCTGAATCCTGAAGGATACCCACACGCAGGGCAGGAGCAGGAGCGAACGCAGGGGGACGTGGGAGGGCGCGTGAGATCGCACCAAGTGAGCCGGGCTAGGAGGTTTTATGCCCTCATTCCCACCACTGCAGGTTAAACAGTAATAGTAGAACTCACCTCAGCTCAGAAACCACCACCAAGACCCCACCACATGGACATCACCCCCGCACAGCTGCCATGTTAGACCGTGACGAACGGTGGCTGAAAAAGTGGGGTAACTGTGTGTGTGTCCGTATCCGTGTCCGTGTGTGTGTGCTTGTGTGTGTGTGCATGAGAAACTCAGGTTTTTATGGATGCCCAAATAATGTGGCCCTTTTTATTGGGGGAGGAAAGACATAAATCCTGTTCAAAATGCACCTTGTGTAATTAGCAACAGGTCTCTACATACCACAGGTAACAGCAAAAAAGTCTGTGAGACCAAATGTTAGTAGGGACTTGAGCGACTCAAAAACTGCACTGTGCTCAAATCATATACCATACACAGTAAAAAACATGCAGTATTACTTCAACACTTAGAGAGTAATCTGGGGCCAAACACACTCTAGAATACTGTATGTTACTGTAAATCAACTCTCTAATTGTTGAAATAACACTGCATTTTTTTTACTGTGTACAATATATACTGTATATAGGAAGAGATATATAGCATGCATTTGTTAACTCAAGACATGGCTCCAATATGTTAACAGCAAAGCACAGGTAACAGCCAAAAAGCCAGTGTGACTAAATAGCTAGTAGTGGCTAAGAAAACTGCACTGTACGCAAATAATATACCATTAATAAACATATAGCAAGAGATATATAGCGTGCGTTTGTCAATTCAACACAGGCCTCCAATATGTCAACAGCCAAGCGCCGTACGCATTACAGCCTCCGTCCCCGTGGAGCTGGTGATTTAATGCAAAGTAAAAAGGCTACTCAGAATGCGAAGCGCGCTGCCAGTTATACTTGAGTTATCAGCTTGTCATGCGGGGCATTTGTCTCTTAATGGTCAATTTGTTCCAAGTTGCCCGTAGAGGGGGAGGTAGGCCAAGAATCACAAGGCCACATACGCTTCGCCAAGTGTGCGGTGCTTTCGCTTTCAAAAAAAGAAAAAAAAAGATGGGATTAAGTGAAATAACAGTTGTTGATCTTGTCATGAGAGAGTCGTCAATGCCCGTCATAATTGTTCGACCAAATTAAGGCCTCAAGTGATGTTTGAATTAATGACAGCTTAATGACAGATAATTGGATTTGCATAGCAAAGATGATTTATGCCTTCTCAAAGCACTTAACTGTAATGGTATAGTATCATCTGGGCCAAATAATTGGGGGACTGACACAGCAACTGTATAACTCCACAGTCTCTCACCTCAGTCCCGACGTACACTTGGTAGAGTGCGTGACAAGGCAGACAAGTCTAGTCTACTGTATTTACTCTAACACACAGGCACACGCACATGCACACACACAAGCGCACACACACACACACACACACACACACACACACACACACACACACACACACACACACACACACACACACACACACACACACACACACACACACACACACACACACACACACACACACACTATGAACACATTCTATATATAACCCTTCAGACAGTGGCGGTAGTGTGTTACTCAGCTGTGCTGTGCTGTGCTGTACACAAAGCCATTTAGACAGGCCAGAGCCAAATCCTTGGGAGACTCAGAGGCCAAATTCACTGGACAGGATGTTTTCTTCTGAGCACTTCATACGCCCTCAGCAGAGAGAAGAAGGAAAGAAGAGAAGGAGGGAGAGAGAGAGAGAGAGAGAGAGAGAGAGAGAGAACAGAGGTAGGCAGAGGTAGAAAGAGTGAGAAAGAGAGAGAGAGGCTTAATGAATGAGTGAATGAATGAATGACTTAACGTCACCCTTGTCTCCTATAAACTCCATTGCATCCTCTGTGCAGGGACGAGGGAGCCCTAAACTGGCGAGCATATCGCAACATGCCTCTCTCTTGTTCTCTCTCTCTCTCTCTCTCTCTCTCTCTCTCTCTCTCTCTCTCTCTCTCTCTCTCTCTCTCTCTCTCTCTCTCTCTCTCTCTCTCTCTCTCTCTCTCCCTGTGACTTAATAAAGAAGTGTTAAACCTCTCTCTCTGTGCCTCTCTCTCTCTCTCTCTCTCTCTCTCTCTCTCTCTCTCTCTCTCTCTTTCTCTCTCTCTCTCTCCCTGTGACTTAATAAAGAAGTGTTAAACCTCTCTCTCTGTGCCTCTCTCTCTCTCTCTCTCTTTCTCTCTCTCCCCATCCGCCGGTCTCGTGTTGTTGTGATGACATCACCCATGACTTCATCAGCGCGGCCCACAGTGCGAGTCGTGCCTAGGGACCCGAGGCCTCGTACTCCAACTCGCAACATCTGAAACCAGTTTCAGCAGGACCTGACGGAACTGCCGGTTCCAAGGCGTGGAGGGACCCAAAATGTCAACGGCAATAAAACGAGCCGTAGAAAAAGCATTGAGGGGAAAATAAATCTAGACCTTGGCCTGTCCCTGTCGCCCTCCGTTGCCCCCAAATCGGTCTTTATACCAACACCTTCACACAAGCCCAATTTTACACGGTTCAGCAGTGTAATGAAACTATGGGAATATGCAGAGGTATTAGTAATGTTACATGTACGTGTATTTGCATGGCATTTGGTTTTTATAGGGTATGCTATTGGGTGCATACAAGTTTTCCAAAGCAGTTCAGCATGTGCTTGGCATGCTCAACATACAATAACTTACAAATGGATTTGAACTGTTGTATGTACTGGCATGTTAGTTTGGGGTATCATCCCCTCAAATTACACTTACTTTCATTCAGATGATTTGGTGGTGCGGTATTGAAAAACCTATTCCTCCAGGAGGCGGAGACTGAATTTCAATTTGTTCTCCCCTAGCTGATCGCTTGTCATGACATATGCATTTACCCTGATACCGTCCCTACATATGTTACAGATTAATATGGTAGTCTTTTACTGCTGTCTGACGATGGGCCTATTCACTCTTTGCTGAAAACACTCAACTAAATCATAACAACATTGCAACATTGCAACAGGCAGTCATGGGTGAGCGGTTAGGGCGTCAGACTTGTATCCCAGAGGTTGCCGGTTCAACTCCCGACCCGCCAGGTTGGTGGGGGGAGTAATCAACCAGTGCTCTCCCCCATCCTCCTCCATGACTGAGGTACCCTGAGCATGGTACCGTCTCACCGCACTGCTCCCCATGGGGTGCCACTGAGGGCTGCCCCCTTGCACGGGTGAGGCATGAATGCAATTTCGTTGTGTGCAGTGTGCAGTGTTCACTTGTGTGCTGTGGAGTGCTGTGTCACAATGACAATGGGAGTTGGAGTTTCCCAGTTGGGCTTTCACTTTTTTGTAACATTACAGTTTTCGTGGCCATAAGGTTATAACATATAGGCTCTGCTGTAAAGGTCTTAAGACCCCTGTCATAAATTTGCTGTTACCAGAATGGCAATGACCAAGTATTAATGTATTAGCTCAGTGGTGCTCAAACTGTGGTACGCGTAAGAATTGATTTTGTGTGCATTGATTTGAAGGCTGATCAAGTTGTTGCAGTCGAAAATGTCTCTTTTTGGTCTCACATTTTGTAATATTAATGCAGAATAATACAGGGCAGGCAAGAAATTTTAAAACAAACTTGCACTGAATGTGACCGTAGCTGTTGATGGCGTTATGAACCTCTCCTATATTGACTGGAAACAGTGAATATGGAAGGCCTTTGCTGCGATATTCTAATGTTGGTTCTCAAGGTGGTACTCAGAGGGCTCAATATTTTCTCGGGTGGTACTTCACACACAAAGTTTGAGAACCCCTGTATTAGTAAATGCCCTGTAATGTAGTATTGTAGGAATATGGTAGTAGAGTGCAGCATTTGAGGCTATGTGTAGCACACTGTTAACGTCAGACCTCTCAAACTCTCCCTCTGTTTGCTGATTGGTTCGTGCAAGATTCTAGATTCTGAGAAAACCATTATGGACCCTGAGCCAGACTACTGGGAGCTGGGTAACCAGGCCATACACCAGGCACGTCCACTTGTCTTATATTTCAAATAATGACAGCAAGTGAATGAATGGGAAGGAATGAAAGTGTGTGGGAGAGAGGAAGAGAGCACAATAAAAGTACAATGGGGTAGGTCGATGAGATTGCCGAAGGCTTGGGAACATAAGTGGATGGAGATTTAAACCAACAAACAGGTCCTTTTATCACGGAGCTCAGCTTTGCACAAGACACCTGATGACGCAGGGCATGGCCACGGCCTGCACATGAGAAAGTGGGGCCTCCGTATTGTTCAAAGGAGATAAGGAAACTCAGCCATCGTTACCGAAAACACAGATGGATTAAGCAAACACCATACAGCCAATGCGCCTGGCCAACCACCCTGGACACATGTAACCTACAGATACACACACACACACACACACACACACACACACACACACACACACACACACACACACACACACACACACACACACACACACACACACACACACACACACACACACACACACACACACACACACACACACACACACACACACAAAAGCATGCACACACACACACGAACAGACACACGCACATGTAGTATACGCACGTAATGCATGCACGAATACATGCACGCGCGTATAGTACACACACGCATGCAAGCGCACGCACGCACACACACACACACACACACACACACACACACACACACACACACACACACACACACACACACACACACACACACACACACACACACACACACACACACACACACACACACACACACACACACACACACGCACAGGTCTTGTTTTCAAAGCTGGGTGCACTTGCGCTTGCCAAGATCATAAATATATGTATTATTGGCAACCATAGCAAAAGGAATATTGCACGAAGCAATACAATGCTCAGACCAGCTGTCATAACACTGTAATGACACATCAGTCAACATTAGGAGTGGAAAATGCACTCCAAAGCTATTCAGATTGCAACAAAGTTGTCGTACACAGCTGGGAAGCTGATTTGAAATTCTGATTGCATGAAATTGCTTTCGGCTGTTATCAGTGACCAAGAGGTCGATATTGAGATTCTAAGAATGTAGTTCGTACAATGTTTTTACAGTTGCATAAGGTTTCGCCTTTTTGCCTTGTCATGTACTATGAGTAGTCTGTAATGCCGCACATGCCTGTTTTTCTATAGACCCGCGACGTCGACGTGCTCATGAATGCGTGCGCATCGTCGACTCAAACACACCAGAGATATTGTAAGGATATTACGAGAGACTCCACTTTTCTGGGTGGTTCCGCACTCTAGGGGGAGTGCAGACTCCATTCAGAAAGACCGGGCTGCTGCGCTCAGAGCCGTATCTCGACAGCGGCCACTAGGAGAACTGCAGGCATGGGTAAAATCGGGAGTGGTGATTCTGTATTTAATATTCGGTGACAGTGCAGACACTAAAGAGAGAAAAACTGCCGTTCTGAAGCATGTACGTTGATAAAAGAGATTCCGAAAAGTACACTTGTTATGCTATTTTGAGAGGGAAGAGGCTGTTCCAGAAGCATGGGAGATGTTTGTTGTTACAAGACATTAAACTATTGACTGGACTGATGACATTGCCAGGAATACCCGTGTCCGTGGTGCCCACTGCATATCTGAGGTTAGCGCGAGCATCCGTTATCTTATTTCGGAAAAAACACCTGTGAGTCTCTGTACAAGTGAACGGAGCATGGGCGATTTTGAGGCAGCGGTGCGCACGCAGCCAAATTATGTCATACCTGTTTACAAACTCTAAAGGGGTCTATAAAAGGGAACTGTTTTCATTTCTAACTAAGGGCATGGAATTGTATGCCGGCTTACATTTCCTTTAAAGAAACACTAGTTTCTTTAAAATCATTCCAGTGATTCGTCAGTACATAACAGGTGAAATGTTCTTAAAATTTAAATCAACTGATTTTTTTGTCTCCATGGAGACATCCGATTTTGATGTGTACAGCCGAGACCACAATAGGTCACTTCAATCTGTAGTTCAACCGAGAGACAACAGAAAGCTAGTTTCTGCATGAGGTCAACAAAGATCTGAAGTGCTTTAGTGTTTAATTGATAGCTCAATTAACATTGGCAAAAAAGGCATACCTCTAAGATCATGCAAAAACACAATTGACGATGAAATGCTTCTGACAAATGATGAACAGTAGGGGAATACACACAGCCTGCATTGCTTTGCCAGGACTGACTTCTTGCCGGCTGTGGGAGAGGCATCAGCCCAGAGACCACAGGTATGGGTGAGCCAGCCCACAGAAGCAGCCACCATTCACACTCTCCTTTGCTGCTTTGCTTCGCATTGGTCTCCTCTCCCTTTCTTGGTTTCCCTTAATGTCTTTTCTACAGCCAGAGAAAAATAGTTTATGGTTGGAGGTCTTTGATGACCAGTTTGCTGCCGTTCATGCCCACCAGATCAGTCTTTCTCACTCATTCTTTTCTTGGTCTCCCTCTCTCTTTCCTTTCTCCTGTTTCAACCTCTGCCATCTTTCTCTCTCTCTCTCTCTCTCTCTCTCTCTCTCTCTCTCTCTCTCTCTCTCTCTCTCTCTCTCTCTCTCTCTTTCTCTCTCTCGGTTTTCGCTGAGGAGCTGCTATGTCCTTGGACTGTTCCATAGTAACCTAATAGCTGACTTCTCTCTGCACTTAATCCAAGCTCTAACCCCAACCCTGGCCCTGGATACTGGACTACTTGACTGCTGGCTACCTTGCACGCAGGGTACTTCCCACCCCAGCAGTGTCTCCTCCTTACCCCCATGGCTGCCCATCCAGGAGTCCCCCCTCTTCCCCCAAACTCAAATCATCCAAACTTCCAACTTGGATCAAGACAGGGGTGAGTTTCTCAAAAGAGAAGTTGTTAGCCTGTTAGCAACTTCGGTAGTTGGCAATGGGAAAATGCATTGAAAACTACAAAGTAGCTAATGTAGTAAGCAACTTTGGTTTTGAGAAATTCACCCCAGAGCCGGAAGTAGAGGGGGCCGGGGCCGCTAAGATCCTACACCGGGTCCAGGACAAAATCACCTGGAGAGGCCTCACTCTTAAAGGGGTATGCCACTATTTTGGGGCTTAGTGCAGTTAAAATCGTTGACTGGGGTTTATAAAGGTGGTAAAGTGTCTTATTTTTCATGTTAAGCGTTGTCTTGCTTTAATTCAAGTTAAAAGAGGGAGTATGTCGCTAAGCAAGTGAAAGTCAATGGATCCGTGTAGCATGTAGCATGTAGCAATGTAGCCTTTAATACATACAATGTTAAGACGACCCATTTCTTTGCCCCCTCTCTCTCTCCTGGCTGGGGACACTTACCCATTTGCCCACCCCTCCACCCACTGGTAGCGGGCCTGGTGGGGGCTGTGTGTCTATGGACACCATTCAAAAGCAGAGCAGCCTGTTCTCTGAGCTGTTTTGCTTGGCTTGCAAGACAGGCAAAGCATGCTGGGAGAGCAAAGGTGCCGTCTGCATGGGCGAGAGCACGAGACGTGACTTCCTCAGGTGGAGCGTAGACGGACTGAGCGCGCGGAGGCATTAAACGCTCGCCACCGGCCAGCGAACGCACCCCAGCTGACAGCAGTGTTCACTTTAATATTAGCAACAGAATCTGACACGTTTAATAATATTACTTACTTACTACAGTAACAGGACCCACCAGGCCGTCTGTCTGTGTTTCGCCAAAAGTGCTTCCCAGGGAACCATAAAGGCCTTAGAAGGAAGATGAAAGAGAAGTCCATGAAGAGTTTGAGATGTTTTGACAGAAACTGAGACGTTTGCCATGGGAGGCCAACCCTACCCGAGGTGACCCCCACATTTATAAAGTTGGGGCCCGGACTCCGTTATTGCTGCCTCGGATAAAAAGATCAAATAAAAAGTGTGAGTGTGTGTGTGTGTGTGTGTGTGTGTCTGTCTGTCTGTCTATCGGTGTGTATGTGTGTGTGTGTGTGTCTGTCTGTCTGTCTATCTGTGTGTGTGTGTGTGTGTCTGTCTATCTGTGTGTGTGTGTGTGTCTATCTGTGTGTGTGTGTGTGTGTGTGTGTGTGTGTGTGTGTGTGTGTGTGTGTGTGTGTGTGTGTGTGTGTGTGTGTGTGTGTGTGTGTGTGTGTGTGTGTGTGCATGTGTGTGTGTATGTGCATGTGCATGTGTGTGTGTGAATACGTGTGTGTGTGCGTGTGCGTGTGCGTGTGCGTATGTGTGTGCGTGTGCGTGTGTGTATGTGTCTGTCTGTCTATCTGTGTGTGTGTGTATGTGTGTGTGTGTCTGTCTATCTGTGTGTGTGTGTGTGTGTGTGTGTGTGTGTGTGTGTGTGTGTGTGTGTGTGTGTGTGTGTGTGTGTGTGTGTGTGTGTGTGTGTGTGTGTGTATGTGTGTGTGTGTGTGTGTGTGCGTGTGTGTGATAGTTGACAAGACGAGGCAGTCGAAAATGAAAAGCAGTGCCCTCGTCATCATCAGCCCTTCGTTCCATGGCCCTCTCGTGTCGTCCCGAATTCTGAAACGGGGGGTTGGTTGCTGCTGTTGTTGCGAGTCCACATTT
>NC_085862.1:17989890-17994890 GCF_034702125.1 Engraulis encrasicolus | reverse complement strand
TCTCTCTCTCTCTCTCTCTCTCTCTCTCTCTCTCTCTCTCTCTCTCTCTCTCTCTCTCTCTCTCCCTCTCCTCCTCCCTCTCTCTCTCGCTCTCTCTCTCTTTCTCTCTCTCTGCCTTGTCATTGTTCTGCGCACTGTACATACAAAGCATATCTGCAAGTAATTTGGCCCTATTATGCATGATCAGCAGAGCACAGAGGATATAGGCAATAGAGGTACAGTAATTTCCACTACAGACCATTGCCAGTGCAGGTAACCAGATATATCGTGCTGAATATAGTGAAGCAATATTCAATACCCTGACTTCAATTACATCATTTCACAAAGAAATAACCGTGCCACCCATACATTCTAATGCAATGCTTCTCAACCATTTTTTAACAAATGCCCCCTTGACCTCACCATAAGCCTCCCAACCCCCCTTGGTAAGGACCATAGGCCTGCCAACACCCTTTAGTATTGAAAAGTCAAAAAATATGAATGCCCCCCAATGGCAACTGAGCAACCCCCCTCTCATCGGTAAACTTCACAACACCCTCCTAGGGCTACCTATTGCCCCCTGGAGAGTCTAGGGTGCTTCGTCCGGACGTGCCTACGTCACTAGTGATGCGGGTCCTCGTTGCCGAACTGCAGTGGGCACTGCACTGGGAGGTTTAGGGTTAGGGTTAGGGTTAGGTTTAGGGTTAAGATTAGGGACGGTATGGACGGTTGTCATGGCGACGAATCAAACGTCGTTGGCAACAAGGACGCGCATCGCTATTGTGACGTAGGCACGTAATACCGCCTCCGGACGAAACAACCTAGGGTTTCATTGCCCCCTGTAGAGTCTATGTTGAAAAACACTAGTCTAATGAAATGATGACTGCTCTTATACTAGGCTCTGAATGCACAGTGGTGCCACAGTGCTTTGCAAATATACATACACTGTGACTATGTTCATAAAACGTTGAACAGCGCACAATGTCATGTCTATTTTGTTGTGTGCTGTGGAGTGCTGTGTCACAATGTCACAATGACAATGTGAGTTTCCCAGGTGGGCTTTCTCACACACACACACACACACACACACACACACACACACACACACACACACACACACACACACACACACACACACACACACACACACACACACACACACACACACACACACACAGGCCCCAGGGGCCTTTTACCCTGTTACAAGTTACTCAATCACTGGAACAATTTTTCAAATAGCATTATATGGTTTAAAAATTGATTTAGAGCTGCTTTAAAAAAACGAATTGGAATGGGTGATATTTTTGCTAGAGTAACAAGGTGTCCTCGAACCCAGTTAACACTTTTACGTAAGTAGAAAATGTGGCTTCATTGATCTGATTCATCCACATGTGAACCAGGTATCCAAAGCAGATTGCTAGCTGCGATACACATTGGGCAAAGATGTCAAAAGTTAAAGTTAACAAGAGAAACACGGTTTCCTTCAAACACAAGTAACTTATCTGACTAACTCAGCTGACTCTGCGCTGCTTGGATCAAATTTGTGGCAGGTTCTTGTTAGGTTTTTTATTGATTTTCAGTACTAACCACACAGTCTATCATCTACAATGAAGTAAATGATGTAACAGCCGGGCCTACGTGATATCATGTGCTAGTCTTCCCCAAAGCTGTTACAACAATGAACTCACACTTACTGGACGATGTTCATCTATAAAGGACTGTGCACCTTGTTGGGAAGCTCAAATCTCAGTATACTTTGTATAATGACAATAAAGGCTTTCTATTCTATTCTATTCTATTCTATTCTATTCTATTCTATAGTCTTGCACTTACACCAAAAATTCATGTTTACGTTTAATTTTACTTTTACTTTTCACTCCTCTGCAGCTCAGAATATAACATGGTCCTGTCCTCTCCAAGACGTGATGCCTGTCTGGCCTACTAGTTGTTCTGATCCTTCTGTGAAACTCTGTAAAACAGTGAATGCTGTGAGTGTTTTACTATACCTCTACAGCACACCAGCTGGAATAAAGCCATCTAAAGCAGCTCTAAATATATTTCCCTTTGGTCACCCTACATAGACTATAAGTGAATTTGTGTCTCATTCAAACTGTGTCTCATTCAAGCTACTCTTACAGTGTTTCAAACTCATGAGGTACAGCAGAATAGCTCTAAGTATAAACTAAGTATGATCATGGACTTAAGTTATTGGTAATTCCTTCTGTAAGAGTACATCTTGTACTTTATGCATGTCTGCAGCTCCATGACGATGGACAGCCGTGGCCTAAGGGTTAGGGAGGTGGTCTTCAGATCAGAGGGATGCCAGTTACAATCCCACCCTTACGGTAGGGACACATACACGCGAATTTGCGAACTTTGCCATTCATTCCTATGAGAGAGGCGAAGGCAAGCGATGGCAAGCGAAAGCAAGCGAACAGGAGCGAAGTGAAGCGAAATTATTAAAGAAATTCGCCTGTCGCGGCCCAATCAAATCAACAACATAACTATTCCATTCCATTTGATTCACCGCAACGACCTGATGACGGTTGGACTTCGCCTGTCTTCGCTTCCCTACCGTTACCCCTCCCTACACCTCCATCCATGGCTGAAATGCCCTTGAGCAAAGCACCAAGCCCCACATTGTTCCAGGGACTGTAACCAAAGCTCTGTAATATCTGTGTCGTTTTGGATAAAAGCGTCAGCTAAGTGTAACGTAATGTAGGCCTATTGCAATGTAGTGACTAGAGAACAGTATGTCCTGTCCCTGTCCGAAGCACAGACAGCTCTCTGCTCTCCTGTTCTGTGCTGTTCTAACCCCCCAACCCCCCCCCATGTTAGTGTGGGCTGTAGAACACAGCTGTGGGGTCAAGGGACAGAGCCCACACAGCAAACACAACGTACACGTTAGTTAATTAGCAGCGTGACAGCTGATCTAATAGGGCAGCTGATCCTGCTGATAAACTGGTCATGGATACAAGACTGAGAGTGACACCCTTGCTCTATGGTTGTTATCACACACATTGACAGAGACACATGCTGCACGTGTGCACGCACGCATGGACGCACACACATACATTGCACACACAGACAGACACAAGGACGCACGCACGCACACCCACACACACTCTCCAAACATGTTTTATGAAAGGGTGACTTTCAGGAACAGCGCAGGGGGGAGATTGGTAGAGGGTTGTGGAGAGTACACCCGTCACACTTTTCCTCCTCTCCTCTCCTCTCCATCTCCATCTCCATCTCCCTCTCCTCTCCTCTCCTCTCCTCTCCTCTCCTCTCCTCTCCTCTCCCTCCTCTCCTCTCCTCTCCCTCTCCCTCTCCTCTCCTCTCCTCTCCTCTCCTCTCCTCTCCTCTCCCTCTCCCTCTCCCTCTCCTCTCTCCCTCTCCCTCTCCCTCTCTCCTCTCCTCTCCTCTCCTCCCCTCTCCTCTCTCTACTCTCTTCTCCTCTCCTCTCCTCCTCTCCTCTCCACATCTCTCCTCTCCTCTCCTCTCCTCCCCTCTCCTCTACCCCGTCTCCTCTCCTCTCCTCTCCTCTCTTCTCCACATCTCTCCTCTCCTCTCCTCTCCTCTCCATCTCCATCTCCATCTCCATCTCCATCTCCTTTCCTCTCTCTCCATCCCCTGGGTGAGATGACTCTATTGCAACTCTAACCACCCCCTGCTGACCTGAAGCACACCCCGTCCCCTATCATTCCGTCCTCCCCTCCTCTCCTCTCCTCTCCTCTAATCAGCATTGACTTGGACAAACACGAGCGCATGATCCCTAACCAGCATGGTAATGGGTGATTCACGGCAAAACAATAAGGCTTGAGGGCAGAGGCCTGAGGAGGATTAGGAAGGAAAATAGAGGAATGTTGAGAGAACTCCTGACCCCCCCCGGCGCTAAGGCCTCACAGCGGTCACAGAGGTTGTGTCCTCCCCCCCGAGGCCTTAGTTGATATAAGACGTAACTAACATCATTTAACTCACTCACACACGCATACGCATGCAAGTACGTGCACGCACGCACGCACACACAAATGCACGCAGGCACGCATGCATGCACGCACACACACACACACACACTCCAAAATAAAACAATAACAGAGGGAAAAAATTCTGCCAAAAAACCTCCAAATATCTCCAGGGGTCCCTTATTCATGTAAATCACAAAACTCTTGGACATCTCTCTCTTATAAGGTCTTGTGTGAGTTATGATAGCATAAAACTACAGTTCATCATTTGTATACAGTCTTTTAATTCATTTCATACTTATAATAATTTGCGAACTGTTTCTTATTGATGTTTTCTTGCCAGATTTATCACTTTGTAGATTGCTTTGTAGATGCTTGCCTCCCATTTTGGTCTGGCTATGTTTCACAGTAACTTGCTGTCATGTAACATGTAACTTGCTGGCTTTATAAAGTATGCAAGTAAAATATACACATAAATATACCGGTAAGTAATATATATGCATACATATAAGTCCCTAAATTTACCTTTTTTCTTGCCAAAATGGCTAGAAATAGCATACTGTAGATAGCGTAGTAGAGTAAATTTACTGGTTCCTGTGGGGAAAAAAGTTGTTAATCTTAGAAGCCAAACACACACTCACTGATGGGTGAAAGTGAGTTTTCTTTTCTACCAGCCTAACTGAAATTTCACCAGCATTTGACGGGTGTGGTGGGTGTTAAGAGCCCTGCGTATAATATAGGAATCTTCCAAGTCTGTGTGCCGAGTTCAAAGTCTAGAAAATATTCCAGTGGTCATGCACATTGTTGGCTCTGCCAGTGGGAAAGCAATGCAGTGAAGTCAACTGTAGGCTACACAGCTCCAGCTCACCCACACACTGCTCTCAGAAATACAAACAGAAATGACTTGCAGTGTGATTGGTTGTGTGTGACCAAAAACCGACACACTTTAAGCATGAGCGCACTGGAAAAGGTCAGTATTTTATGAGAAAGTAGGCTGAATACTCTACAAACATAAACTGATCATAACAATAAATGGTCCAGTCATGTTCCACCGTA
>NC_085862.1:17977390-17982390 GCF_034702125.1 Engraulis encrasicolus | reverse complement strand
ACACGCCTGATTAAGGCTGAGATGTGGACTAGAACAAGCTGCTGCAGAGAGCAGAGGATTTGGATGTCCGGATGTTCCCGCAGTACAAAGCTATCTGTTCTGGCTGCTCTGCTCTGTCTGTTCTGGACCTCTCCCCTCCTTGTTTCTGGGCCCGATATTGTTCATCGCAACGAGGTACAAAGCTGACGTAAGTCTGGCTGACACACACTCACACACTCTGGAACAAATGCATGCACAGACACACGCCACAACACACACACAGACACACAGACACACAGACACACAGACACACACACACACACACACACACACACACACACACACACACACACACACACACACACACACACACACACACACACACACACACACACACACACACACACAAACACACTGGTGGACACATGGTGGTACTCACCGATCCATGTAAAACAAAACACACACACACACACACACACACATACAGTACACACACACAAACACGCACACGCACACACGCATGCACGCTCGCACGCCTCCTTCAGCCTGGTCAAGCCGCTGGTGGTGGGTCAGACCTGATAGCAAGTCCAACACAAAGAGAGCAGAGGAGGAGTAAGAGTTATGGCTTTCAGCACTTGGCCCCCTGACGTCTGTGTATGTGTTTGCGTGCATGAGTGGGTGCGTGCCTGTGTGTGTGTGTGTGTGTGTGTGTGTGTGTGTGTGTGTGTGTGTGTGTGTGTGTGTGTGTGTGTGTGTGTGTGTGTGTGTGTGTGTGTGTGAGAGAGAGTGTGTGTGCTTGAGTATATGCGTGTATGCGTGCTTGGATGGGTCTCACATAAGTAATTTTTTACCTGTCAGTGTGTGTGTGTGTGTGTGTGTGTGTGTGTGTGTGTGTGTGTGTGTGTGTGTGTGTGTATGTGATCTCACATGCGTACATTTGTTCCTGTCAGTGTGTTTGTGTGTGTGTGTGTGTGTGTGTGTGTGTGTGGGTGTGTGTGTGTGTATGTGTGTGTGTGTGTGTGTGTGTTTGTATGTGATTGTGTGTGCACATGTGTGCGTGCGTGTGTGTGTGTGCGTGCAGGGCTGGACTGGCTATCTGGCGTACCGGGCAAATCCCGGTGGGACCTCCCGTGTCTCGGGCCCTCCCAGGGCCCAAAATACTATTAAAAATGTATACAAATTATTTTTGGGACACTGGGGCCGCCAGCGCACAGGTGGTGCAGAATGAAGAGGAAGAGGTGTACTATATAGGAGATGGTTTGGGCAGGGGAAGAAAGGAGCAGGAGGAGACGGAAATACCAGACGTGACCATACCTGTCAACCATCCCTAATTTCACAGGAAACTCCCTAATTTTGACTCATTTCCCGATTTCTTCCCGATTTCGTATATAAATACCGTTGGTCCATAGGCTATTTATAGGCTACCCACGGCCCTGTCCGATGAGCCACACCCCCTCTTGAAGAGAGAGACAGGGGGTCTTGCTTATCACGCTACCTGCCAGGAGACGGTATGCCAGATACCACCAAGAATTGAAGTTCCTTAAAAATACGAGCTGTCAACCTGGAGCTCCGTAGCGCTTGTGCGCCCACTCTTTTCCTCAGAAACCGTCAGTTCCTGCAACGCATTTAACAGCCTCGGAACAGCGAATCATGCGATTAACCTAATCACAACCTGTACCAGCACGAAGTTTTGCACGAACAGACAACTTGTGCGACAAAACAACAAGAAGAAACTCATTGCGCACATTTCATTGTTTGTTTTCATTGCATTGTTTCTCCACGCTGTAGCCTAAAACGTGTGCTGAGGGATTTTAGAAAGGATCTGTCATTGCACGCGCGCTGTTGTGAAAAGCAGAGTAGAACGCACCGTCCAATCTGTCTCTGTCATCCCGTTGACTGTCAAAATTTGGCCTTAAGAAAATTTCCCGGATTTTGGCTTAAAATATGAACATTTTCACGGATTTTGGGAGCTCAAAGTTGACAGGTATGGACGTGACCAGTCCAGGAGAGATTCGGGTTAGCATGCACCCCAACACACCCGCTAGCTAGCTAATGCAGTGTAGCCAGTAGTTACCCCTATTACCCATACCGTCTCTGGTATGCGCTGCTTCCCATTGCCTGAGACCAAGTTGTCATCCTGACTATCAAATCAGTCTCAAACATGTACACATTTTGAGAAATTTTCATGAACTTCTCTTGTAATGTTGTAATGCCATCATAGAAATCTTTCATGTCTTGTTGTCACAAGGCCGTGATGTGCTGTGTACCTGTGTTTAAGTTATGCTTCGTGCCCTACCCTCTACTCTGTTCTACATGGCTTCTGCGTTTTTCACATTTATTGCATGAAACGTGTCGTCCCTCCCCACTCGCTCAAATCAGTAACAAATATGTAGATTTATTTTCATAAACTTTTCTTGTATTGTTGCGCCAGCATAGTCTACTCTTCTGTCTGTCGGCTGTCACAAGGACGACCTGTGCTGTGTCTTGTAATTGCGTGTTAATTACTGCGCAATGGCGCATCCCCCTTTCTCATATCCAACAAATATCTTCTTTTTTTACTCTACTGCTTGTCGTCGTGTCTTGTGCAACTACGAGTTTAAACAAAATCTATTTTTGTAATTTTTTCCCTAATGGCTTGTCACGTTATTGTCAGACATCTGGTATTATCTGCCTCTTACATGGATAAGTAAGAAGCCGACGAGCTGTGCCACTGTTAGGGAATAGCTGATAGCTACGCGCTCACTCGACCTGCTGTGAACGTGATTTAGTTGTTGGCATAACATTGCAATGTGTATGTTGGAAGCCTAAGCAATAGGACTTTTTGCTGTGGTGAAAAAAAATGGCGAGTGTCCGAAATAAACCCACTAGTCAAACGTTGACAATCTTAGCCTCTTTTGATGAGTCTCAAGCTGCAAAGTTTATGCCTAGAAAACAACTTTTGGTTCTGGGCGCGTTGGAAAAGGGGGGCGTGTTCTTAACATGCCATTTAGTAAGCTGGCTTGTAGCAACCCAATGTAAGTAGGCTGCCGGATGTGAGTGCCCGGATATCCGCCCGAGTATTTCCATGCATTTGCATTCATTTCCACCATCAGGAATGCTTTGCGGTACCACAGCTACCCGATGTGAGTCGCGCTGTGTCGCCTGACTGTCCCTTCTATAATATGATTGTAGCCTACCGTAACAACTCGGCCTCGGCCCCCGCCACAAATATCCACCACGGGTCCTCTGGTGTTGTGACCGTTTTGGGATATTTTTTTCATATGTAGGCCTAATACTTGCACATTAAGCGTGACAATTCCATCATGAATGTTTAAACGACATGTGCTAATGCAGTCATGTTGAATTTAGGGTGGCCAAACCATGCCATGTCATGAAGAACGTGCATCACATTATTTAAACAGCTCGTGTAAACAGTTATCCTGAGTGCCCGTGTCTTTTTGGAGATCGGAGGCTTGATGAGCAAAGAGATGGGAGAGAAATTAGTTGTGCGCGCACACACACCTCTGCACAATAGCCTATCCACCGGACACGAAGTTACTGGCTCCAATATTTCAACGCCTTGTTTGTTTTTTTTACTGAGTCTTATAAGTTTACGTTGTTCAACCAAATTGATAGGCTATGTGTAAATTAAAGGGTTTAGTCTCCAATGTGCCTGGTTTCACGTGTTGTTGGCATCACCAAATAATCTGCACAATATGCGGCATAACTTTTCGAGTGCTACATTTAGACCGGGTAAAGTATCGAGCATGTCTGTCTTTTTAATAATATTAAGATTGGCTAGTAACAACAACCCGCCGCAAGTATTCTCCACCACGATTGTCTTCAGATGTTGTGACCATTTTAGGATATTTACTTATAATACAGAAATATGAGCGTGCGCGCGTGCCTCTGACTGTACAATATCTGGACACAGATGGCTCCAATATTTAGGCCTATATTCAGCGCCCAGTTCAATTCGGCACTGACACTTTTAAATGTAGGCCTAGCCTACATGTACATGTAAATGAGTAGGCTATGTCTAAATGTACTAGGCAGGCTCTCACCAATCTGGCTTTGTTGTTTCGGCATCACCAATAATAATGGCACAATATGCGGCATGGTTTCGCGTGTTGTTTTTGCACCACCAAATAATAACTACACAATATGCGGCATAACTGCTGTTTTCTAACTCAGTGAGAAGGCTATGCCCAGATATTATTTTAACGTGTAGGCTATTCCTGACGTTATGTTTCACTAATGTAAGGAGTAAAACTCAGAAACTTCCCGAGTGCTAGTTACATTTAGACTGGGTAAACTCGAGACTTTAATGCCTTCCGAAACGGGCTATTCCAGTGTCTGTGACATTGCATCTATTTTAGGCTATAGTCTTGTGCAAAACTTTTTATTTAACATTGCGAATGTGCAGGATGATTTGCTTAGACACGCACGTGCTTCAGAGCAGCTAGAACTGTGCACGGTGACTGCTGCAGTTTTCAGTTCAGGCCTCATGGATAATAAAAACGAAAGAATGCTGTCAAGAAAGTAACGCAGTTATCTTTTGATAGTTTGCCGGTGAGGTGACAGGTTGAGACAGTGTAATTTTCACACCAAAATCACTTTGGGTTGAAGTTATAATTTCATTTTTTTAAATTATTTTGATTTTATTGGTCACGGGCCTATTCTTTTGATTGGGAGATCAAGGAACTCTCTGGTGTCGCCGAAACGGCGATGTGCTGTGGGCTCTTTACGCACGGCACCTATGTCGCTTCCATCTTCAGTCAGACTCAAATCGGACCGAAATCAAGTAGCGGAGGTTAAACTGTCGTAAATACACGACCGAAATCGAGTAACTGAGGTAAAATTTACGTAAATACTCGGGCGGATATCCGAGCACTCACATCCGGTAGCCTACTTACATTGGGTTGCTACATGGCTCACTGACTGTATCTGTGAACTGGAGCAATTTGAAGTAGAGGTATAAAAACAATTAACCAAGGAAATTATTATTTTTATTAGATTTTATTATTATTAGATTTTGTGTC
>NC_085862.1:17964890-17972390 GCF_034702125.1 Engraulis encrasicolus | reverse complement strand
GCAAAAAGGAAATAGGCCTATGGGTAGGGATGCACTGATACACATTTTTTCACTTCCGATCCGATCCCGATATCTAAATTTGGATATCTGCCGATACCGATACTACTCCGATCCAATACCAAAATCACATATATGCATGGGTTTCAACTTGAGGTATGCCCAAGCAGACTATTTGGTCAGAAAAGGGAGTCAGATGAACCAATTAATAAGCAAAAAGTAACAAGTAAAAAAGTAACAATACATTCTGAAAACTAATATGCAAGTGTTATGATTTCAAATTAACATTGCACCTGACTCAATGTCTGTATCAGGAAAATTCCAATAATTTGGGAAAATTCCGATCCGATCTGATCTTTGAAATATGTTGATATCTGAGCCGATACCGATACACCGATACCGATATCCCATCCCTACCTATGGGCCTAATGGTCAAGGAATATCAATAACCTAACACATAATATGGAAGTAAGTGAGTGAGTTAGTTAATTACTTACTTACTTACTTACTTACATGCTTGGATAGATAGATTGATAGATAGATAGACAGACAGATAGTAAAGCTACATTAACACACATCGCTAGTTAGCCAAGGCCTACTAGTTACTCGCTCAGTGGAGTGAAGTCAAAAGTCTATGTGTTCCAGTGCAACGCAGTCTCACCCCAAGTAGTCAATTTCTGACTACCTTGGACCAGACGGCAATTTTTGACGTCTTGGGTATTCCTTCCACGTCACATTTTGACTATGTGGCCTAACCCTAAACCTATCCCTAAACCTAACCTCAATGACGTTATGCTGCCACAAGGGGGCGCCTTTGAGGACATAGTCAAAATGTGACGTGGAAGGAATACCCAAGACGTCAAAAATTGCAGTCTTGGGGTGTCAAAAATTGAGTAGTCAAAAATTTACTACTTGGGGCGAGACTGTGTAGTCCAGTGAAGCGAGGAGGTGAGGAGAGTGCAAGCAATGTGATGCGGGTGGATTCCAAGATAAAAATGTTTTCACTTTGAGCGAGCTGATAAAGCGAGTAACCAATTTGAATGTACAGTTCAGACTATTGACAGTTAACCTTTCGCTTTTGCTATGGCAGTTAAACGTGTTGGAGCATTTAGCGAGCGTTCCATGAGCGATTGGAGAGTAGGTGAGTGAGTGAGAAGCAAGTAACGTGTGGGAACGTAGCTGTAGTAAGTAAGTAAGTGAGTAAGTAAGTAAGTAAGTAAGTAAGTAAGTAAGTAAGTAAGTTGGTGAGTTTGTCGGTAGAATAGTGAGATTAATTCAAAACATCCAAACATCGTACCCTGGTCTTAGTTCTGTAAAGAGGCTAAAGTTATACAGTATACAAGCATAATTCATTTGTACATAGTGTACATAAAACATATAATTATACAGAAGAAATGGAAAGATTTGTTTTCTTTCCAGAAATTCCTAATGATCCTTCACGCAGCAGGCCCCTCCAATCAACTCTACAACGCAGTCATGCTGCTTATTAAGTTGTTACGAACCATTTATGAGCCCATGAGATACGGAGCCGATAAGCACTGTTGGGAACATGATTTGTTTCTTCCAAATGTATGCCGGGGCATTTTACCAATTAAGATTTACATATTGCAGACTCTCCAGGCAGAGATCTGTCAACTGATGAGGAAGTTGTTTATGCGTTTCCTGAGCCTTGTTTTACTCACGCTGGTGAATTATGAATGAATCGCGCCTGGTTGTAATTGGACAGCGAATGCACCAGTCATCTGTTGCCGTATGCGAAGTGAGCTCGTATGGCTAAATGAAGCCAGCTGGGTCGGGACATGACTCAGAATCACCCTGCAGGAGAGAGAGAGAGAGGAATAGAGAGAGAGAGAGAGAGAGAGAGAGAGAGAGAGAGAGACAGAGACAGAGACAGAGACAGAGACAGTGTGTCTGTCTGAGTGCAAGCAAGTTTTAACTTTTACCATTGAAGTATCACACATACTGGTTGCAACCCACATGCCATGCAGTATCAATTCTTTTTTTTTTTTGCTTCACTTTCGTTTCCATTGTTTCTGTATATGCCATTCAAACTCTTTTGTTGAGCCATGCCAATAACGCTCAACGATTTGAAATGAACTGAGAGAAAGGGGGGCAATAGAATGACAGATACAGTATAGACAGCGAAAGAGTACGAGCGGGAGATGATTTGTCCTCTCCTCAGTCTCCAATGAGGTGCTTGGCCTTGGTTTTGGTCTGGAGCAGCAGGCGCTCGCTCAGAGGACAGTGTTGCCAGATTGGTCTGTTTCCCGCCCAATCAGGCTGCTTAGGATGGCCGTGTGCGGGTAAAAATGGCATTTAGCGGAAAAACCAGCCCAAGTTTTGCCATAGAAATCAATAGAATTGGGCGGGATTTTGTGCTTCTAGGCGGGTTTTGAGCATTTTTTGGACTGGAAATCATCAGCCTCATCTGGCAACCCTGTCAGAGGAGGACAGCCTCCAGGGGAAGGTTTGCATTTTAACATAATATTCAGGAGCCGGTGTGCTGTGCTGTGCTATGCAGTGCAGTGTAAATCACAGCATACTGTATAGTGTGTTCATATGGGGATATAGAGAGGAGCAGGCCAATACAAACACGGGGCCTTTGGAAAAACCCACACGGACATTTCATTCCACAGTTCAAGCTGATGAACAGATTCAGCGCTTTTCTTTGGGAGAATGGGAAAGAAATACAGATAGATGAGAGAGAGAGAGAGAGAGAGAGAGAGAGAGAGAGAGAGAGAGAGAGAGAGAGAGAGAGAGATTCAGAGAGTAATTCTTCATGTACACTCTATACTGTTATTGCTTATGTGCTGTCAGCCCTGATGTTGCCTAACACTAACCATGAGAGCTGATTTAGGGGGCATAACATGGCACGTAGGCCACATGGCAGAGTGCTGCTGTCTTTGGCTATGAAGTGGATCATGCCACTGTGGGGACTTGTTAGCACTGTCAGCACTGTAAGTGTGTGTGTGTGTGTGTGTGTGTGTGTGTGTGTGTGTGTGTGTGTGTGTGTGTGTGTGTGTGTGTGTGTGTGTGTGTGTGTGTGTGTGTGTGTGTGTGTGTGTGTGTGTGTGTGTGTGTGTGTGTATGTGCGTGCGTGCGTGTGTGTGTGTGTGTGTATTCTGTGAAATCATGATAGTCTTTTCTCATGGTCTTTTCTCATCTTCCTCTTCTATATTCTCATTCTCTGCACTGAGAGCCATTCTCTCTACTCTCTCTCTCCCTATTAAAGGGGCACAATATAGGATAACATTGTTTGCGCGGTGCCCATGGCATGCCTGTCTCAAAATCTTCACAGTAATGAAAAAATGCTCTTTAAATAAACTAGCTGTGAGAATCATCACGGAATGCCAGCAGTTGATACAAATCTGAATAATAATAATACAATAATAATAATAATACAAATCTGATTTTTTTTTTTTCGTATGAAAAGTGTTTCCCACGACACTCGTTCGGACCGCTCTGTCAAAAGTTGCATTTGGGGTTTTCTGACAGCGGACCGTGGAAGTGGTCGCGAGAGTCATCGTTCACCTACTAATGACTCAAATAAGGATCAGCTGACTCGGGACAGTGATTAATTAAACTTTTAATCCTACCTAGAGCCCCTTTAATTTCTCCTCCTCTCTGTATATTGTTTTATCGCTTTCTCTACCCTCTCCCAATTTTTGTGTATCTGCAATCCTATTTTTTGACCTATTTTTCTCTTTATTTGTGGTCGTCCACGGGACTGGACTGGCCAGGCTCTGACACACTGCGTTGCCTTGGGGGTGCTCTCAGTATGGCCATGAAGAACTGATTTCTCTTCTTGGACCTGCTGCATGAAATGAAGACTGTTGTTTGAGAGGGGAGTTTTTTGTCCTTATTAAATTACGTTTGTAGGTCATCGAATCTAATCCATGTTGTCCTCTTAATTGAGTTTTTCATGGGAGGTACAAGTGGTTGTGTGTGTACACATTGTGTGTGTGTGTGTGTGTGTGTGTGTGTGTGTGTGTGTGTGTGTGTGTGTGTGTGTGTGTGTGTGTGTGTGTGTGTGTGTGTGTGGGTGTGTGGGTGTGTGTGTATGTGCGTGTGCGTGTGTATGTGTGCGCGTGCGTGTGTATGTGTGTGTGTGTGTGTGTGTATGGGGGGGGGGGGGGGTTGAGGATGCATGGGGGAGGTCATATTTTTTAATCTGATGTTTAGCCACGGCAAGAACATAAAACAACTTAGTTGCCACATTGCCCCATCTGTGGTGAATTATATTTAACAAAAAAACAAAAATGGAACACCAGTGGGAAAAAGCTCTGGAAGTGCACAGCCAAGAGCGACTCCCTTCCCCACCAGCTCTCCAGCTCCAGCTCTCCACCTTCACCCCTTATTCCACCTCCATGGCCCCTTCCCTCTTCACCTACTGTCCTCAGGCTTCTCAGACAGAATCACTGACCCCCCCGCCCAACCCCTTCCAGCTCCTCTCCACTCCTCCACTCCCCGTTCCCTCTCTGTACTCTCCCCAGTATTAACCCAAAACACAGACCTATGCACCCCCCCCAACTCAATTCTCCATCCCGCCCCCCGCCCCCTCCTCTCCTCATCCCCTCAGCCCTAAACGCAGAGAACTCTACCACCACCACCACCACTAATTCCTCTCATCCAGAAACAGACTACACCTCCCCCCCCCCCCGAAAATCTTCCCCTACCCCTCCCTTTATCCCCCGTTCCCCACCCCCTATTCTCCCCAGGCCTCTCCTATCATGACAGGGCTGCACTGAATCCTTCAACACCGCTGGTCGAGCAGAGCAGAGCGGAGCCCAGCCGAGCAGAGCAGAGTGGAGCGGAGCAGCGCAGCGCACGCTGCAGGCCCCCTTTTGCAAAATTGCATTTGTTCGCCCTGACGTAATTACCAGTCCCATCCAATTAGGGGCTCGGGTCGCAACAACAAGACACCGCGGGCCAGCGCCGTTTCCCCAAATAGAGCACTTTCTCAGATCTCACAGGGCCCCTGGAGCGGCGAAAAAAAGCCCCACTAATGCCCCTTAATTCCTGTCGTCCTTTTTATTGCGGCTCGGCTCCACTCCGGGACTCTCGCCTGATTGGGTGAGACTAGACTTGGTGAAAAGGGAGGGTGAAGTGGAGAGGAGAGGAGAAAAGAGAGGAGAGGAGAGGAAAGGAGAGGAGAGGAGAGGAGAGGAGAGGAGAGGAGAGGAGAGGAGAGGAGAGGAGAGGAGAGGAGAGGAGAGGAGAGGAGAGGAGAGGAGAGGAGAGGAGAGGAGAAAGGGAGAGTGAAGAGGAGTTGAGCGGAGTGGAGTAGAGAAGAGAACTGAGAGGAGAGGAGAGGAGAGTAGAAAAGAGAAGAGAAGAGAAGAGAAGAGAAGAGAAGAGAAGAGAAGAGAAGAGAAGAGAAGAGAAGAGAAGAGAAGAGTAGAGTAGAGTAGAGTAGAGAAGAGGAGAGGAGACGAGAGGAGAGGAGAGGAGAGGAGAAAAGAGAGGAGAGGAGAGGAGGGGAGAGAGGAGAGCAGAGTAGAGGAGAGGAGGGGAGAGGAGAGGAGAGGAGAAAAGAGAGGAGAGGAGAGGAGGGGAGAGGAGAGGAGAGGAGGGGAGAGGAGAGGAGAGGAGAAAAGAGAGGAGAGGAGAAGAGAGGAGAGCAGGCTGTATTCTGAACGCTGGCCCTAAATGGAGCAGAGAGACCCAGGGTTTGAGGCGTTGAAAGAGCCAGGGAGGATGTTATGGCCAAGGAGTAGGGGGGTGGGGGGTGGTGGAGGCTGGGGGGCACTAGCGTATGACCTAACTCAGTAATGTATTCCATTATAGCAGAGTGAGCAAACGGGAGAACAGCCAATCCTGTGTAAAAGACACACACACACACACACACACACACACACACACACACACACACACACACACACACACACACACACACACACACACACACACACACACACACACACACACACACACACACACACACACACACACACACACACACACACACACACACACACACACACTGCTGTATGTTATCAACAGGCTCTACAACACCACTTGTAGTCTGATACACCACTCCGTATGCTCAGCAAGAGCACTTGCACACCAATCAGAAGGGCTTCCATTGCTGTTGTTGTTGGATTGACTGATTGAAAAGTTGCATCATGCTGTGCAAAGGACTTAAAAGGCAAGGACAACAAATAAACAAAGGAAACAAGCAAAACAAACAAATAAATAAATAAGTCGCTTCAGAGTTTCCCCAAAAGGATAAACACTGTAAACCGAATGGGCTTACATATACAATCATGGTCCTTAAGATAGAATGCTCCTTAATGCATTTGCACAAACACACTGTTGTTGTTTGGCTTGTTGTTGCTGTTCAATTTGAAGGATTTAGTGGGTGTTTGACAAAGCGCAGGCTTCCAGGAGACATGTGGATGTAATTGTGCCGGCATTCCTTCGTCCAGTTTGGGATTCTGTGGCTCCCATCGAGCTGGAGAACAAGCGGAGGAATCAGGAAAGGCAGCAGCAGCTGGATGTGAAACAGTACTGGAGCATGCCCACTGCACTGCAATAAGCCATTCCTTCCCTCCCTCCCATCCCTCCATCCCGCCTTCCTTCTTCCTTTTTCACTACTGCACCTCCTCCCCCACCCCTTTTCTCTCTACCCCCACTTACTTTTTCACAGTAAAAAGGCTTAAGCATCCACTTTGCCTCGACTTATAGGCCCAGTCAGCAACAACATTGTGAGTGTTTATACGCACTGCATATGTTGCTATGCTGTGTGTAGTGCAATAATCTTGCTCACGCCCCCGACCCCCAAGACATACAGTAGGCCTACATACGCTGCTACTTTCCCCCCACAGGCGATGCGTGTAAAACAGGCCTCGTGAAGCCACCCTAAATTAAAAAGCATTGTGGCAAAAGCGTTAAATTATACCACTTAGTCACACTAAGCCGTTTATAAAAAAAAAAAAAACATGTTGGGACTACACACGTTGGGATCACACACGACGTTGCCAGCCAGTCAGCCAGCCGGTGAAGTTTCCCGATTAATTCTGCTGCGTAATTCGTTTTTCCTTCAACATAAATCTCGTTCCTCTGGTGGCGCTGTGTATTTTACGGGGCCGCGTTTAATGTTCATCTGAAAGATCCGAGGTAGCGTAGCAGCTTAGCTCAGCTCAGCGACCGCGGGGCTGCATAAATCAGAGCATTTGTAATTTGGGAGGTTAAATGGTTTCCCGTCTGCCTCCATGCGGCGCTTGTGGTGTATGGGGTGTATTGGGTTGTGTGAGTTAAGTGTGTATGTTTCGGTATGTGACATTATGTGTAAGTATGTGTGTGTGTGTGTGTGTGTGTGTGTGTGTGTGTGTGTGTGTGTGTGTGTGTGTGTGTGTGTGTGTGTGTGTGTGTGTGTGTGTGTGTGTGTGTGTGTGTGTGTGTGTGTGTGTGTGTGTGTGTGTGTGATTTTGTGAGTTCATGGCTGTTTGTGTGTGAATTGATTTGTGTGTGTGTGGGTGTGTGCGTGTATCACGTCATTGC
>NC_085862.1:17947390-17959890 GCF_034702125.1 Engraulis encrasicolus | reverse complement strand
GACTTTGTTCTGGGCCCGGGAAAAGGCTCTGGGCTATGGAAACGACTCTGAGTACCATGGAAGAAATGGAGACAGAGGGAAGCAGTCAACCTGTGAGGTGATGAAATGCTGTAGGCCTTAGTTCTTCTACAGGGGGGTAGTATGGCCTTGGTGTTGAAATGACGACTATTAGACCAGGGAACCTGACTGATCTCAGGATGGTCTCTGTTATAGTGCTTAGGCAAGTGTGTGTAGGGGGGATGTACATGTGTGAATACTGTATGTCTGTGTGTGGGAGAAAGCAGGGTAATGCATCTCCAGTCTCCCCCCCCCACTCTCTCCATCTCTTGATTTCTCTTCCTGTCTCTATCACTCTGTATCCATCCTGTATCCTTTTTTTCCGAAGGAGTCTCAGTCTCTATGTTACATAATGCATGATAGCTGTTCTAGTGGTGGAATTGCACCTTCACAACTTGTGTGTGTGTGCGTGTGTGTGTGTGTGTGTGTGTGTGTGTGCATGTGCGTGTGCGTGTGCGTGTGCGTGTGCGTGTGCGTGTGTGTGCGTGTGCGTATGCGTGTATGCCTGTGCGGCTGTAAGGAGTTCTGGTGTTGATTTGTGAAGCCTTTGTGAAAACGTGTTGCAGGGCTCCACATCAGGATGAGGGTCAGGGACACCTAGCAGCTACACAGCAACGAGAAGACAGGAGGGAGGGCAAAAAAGACAAAAAGGGAACAAGCCCTCTCCCCTTCTTCCCACTATTTATCAACTGTTTTCAATGGGGAATGTAATTCTTTCAAAATATATATATATATATGTGTATGATTGTTCATTTTATATTCTCGTATTGTACTACTTTATATCAGCAGAAAGATTATCTCCTTTTATGTTGTCCAAATGTATCAATAAAAATGAAAAATGTTTATCACAAAACAAAGTGACCAGAAAAGAATATTGCAAACAAGGAGGAGGAGGAGGAGGAGGAGGAGGAGGAGGAGAAGGAGAAGGAGGAGGAGGAGAAGGAGGAGGAGGAGGAGGAGGAGGAGGAGGAGGAGGTGAAGAAAAGCAATAAGAATTGAGGTGGTTCTCTGGCAATTACGTGAATGCAGTACAGGGTAATGGAAAATGTTTCAGGACACTCACACCATATTTCAAGCACTCTAAAAGTCAGGGATCGCTCTTGCCGTCTTTGGGTGCGCGCCCAGCAAAAGTCATCAGAGTAGAAAGACCACACTGCTGAGCATTCCCTTCAGAAAACGGTTTAATGCACCATGATGTCTTCAAGCCCGAAACCCATCTGTGTAGCTTGGACGTGGTAACATTACATTACATTCCACTTGGTTGACACTTTCATCCAAAGCGACTTAGAGATATTTTGAAGTGGAGGATATTGGTTACAGTCCATGAAGCAATGTGAGGTTAGAGGGCCCCTCAGGCTCAAGGGCCCCTCAGCCATGGAGTGAGATAGGGAGTGGAAGATCTAAAGCCCATCTTCTTCACCACTAGGTCACGGCTGCCCCACTTGGTGCATTGAATGTTTGAGCAAGAGAGTGCAGCCTTTTCCACTCTACCTCACTAGGACAGTCAAAAAAGATGAGACGCACACAAGGCTTGCAGGTTCAAAAAGTGTATTGGGGCCGACAAATTAACAAAAGAAGTCAACGGAAAATATCTGGAGCTACAAACGTTTCGGACCTAGTCCATTATCAATGTCTCCTTGTGTGCGCCTCATCTTTTTGACTGTCCTAGTATCACTATTTTTGGTGAGCAGTCGCGCAAAGCAACAAGCGACCCTAAGTTAACTTTTTTTGTTTCCTTACCACCCTACCTCACACCATCTACCTCACACCATCAACCACACACTCTGAAAAGAGGAGTGCAAGGAAGGGAGGAGTGCATGGAACGTGTCAGACGGGCGGAGAAGAAGACGGAGGAGGGCAGGATGGAACCATGGGAGGGAATGGCTGGAAAAACAGACGAGTGCAAAGGAACAAGATCAGGGGCCAAGTCTCAAGAAAAAGCCCAGGGTGGGCAGAGGGGAGAAAAGGAGAGAGAGAGAGAGAGAGAGAGAGAGAGAGAGAGAGAGAGAGAGAGAGAGAGAGAGAGAGAGAGAGAGAGAGAGAGAGAGAGAGAGATCAAAGGAATATAAATGATGAAAAGGGTGGGAGGAAAGACAGGAAATGAGATCGCCGAAAGTGTAACAGAGAAACAGACGCTGACACTCAGGGAAAGGCGCGCGCAAACACACACTCACACACACACACACACACACACACACACACACACACACACACACACACACACACACACAGACACACACACACACACGCACACACACGCACACACACACACACAGGGACACGCAGAGAAACAGACGCTGACACTTAGGGAAAGAGCTCCAGGCCTCTGGCAGACATGGCCCATGTACTAGAGTGCAAGAAACACACACACTTACACTTACACACACTTACACACACACACACACACACACACACACACACACACACACACACACACACACACACACACACACACACACACACACACACACACACACACACACACACACACACACACACACACACACACACACACACACACACACACACCTTACCATCACAATGAACCCCAGCAGAGAGAGTTCAGACCGCCATTTAATCTCTCAACCCTCCATCTCTCAGCCCTCTGCTTCAGCTCCAGTGGATTTCCATGGGCACCAATTTCTATGGAGCTATTTTAAGGTCATAAATCTTACAGCTCCACAAAACGCATTTCAAATGTGTAAGCTGCACCTTGTACTTGCAGGGTTATTTTCACATCTGTACATTTGTTTTGTAACTGTGTGGGTTTTTTTTGCACATGTGTGTGGGGGAAAACGTATGTGTAAAATATTAAAATGTATGTGTAGAAATGTTTTGAAGTTGTGGCAAGAGAAGTGCGTACGGCTTGTGCCATGCTTTACCAACTTCTTCCTGTTCGGAGCTGCGAGCACACAGCTGTGAAACTTTTTTCACAGATGTACGAATTTTGAGCCGGTTTTCACGTGGGGGTGGGGTCATATGGCGAGAGCCAATCAAAACATCTCTTACTGCCAACCAATCAGGCTTCGCCAGGACTGACTGAAAACAACGTGGATCTAACCACAGCACAGCCAGGCAGCAGAAGGACGCAATCTCTTTCTTCTGAAGACCGATATGGAGGAGTCACACACCAGGTGCGAAGTTTGCCGAAAGGTTTGCCCCCTCTGTCCCTTTATGAAGTCCAGTATTGGCAACATAATTATCTGTGGCTTACTAGTGCTTTTAGCTTCTTTGGCATCGTGTCTGTTGCACACATACCCAGCAACAGGGTCCTGACGCTTCCTGTGTGTGTCTAAGCACCTTTAACCTGTAAGCTATGCTTGGAAAGTAGTTAGCCTATGTTGCATTAGGTAGTTTTCAAAAAAGCTCCAATCTTTTGAAACCGGACTAGTCATAGAAGAGACCCCTAGACGTCATTGATACTGACATGGGGGGAGGCTACAATTGCTTCAGCTAGCACTTCCATAGATAATTGCATGTATTGCATTGCCGAGTTGGCCATGGGCCCTACCAATGTCATGCAGCTTCTGGAAGGAACCACTGTTAAACAAGAACAACAACAACAAAAAACCCAATGTTCAGTACTCAGTAGCCTACTATGGCAATGGAATTCACGTCATGGCTTGTGGCAAATTGCACAGCCTAGTTTGCTGCTCCATGCTCAGCCAACATTTTAATTTCTAATTTTTAATAGCAAGCTTGTTCAATACATTTTGTAGCCTAGGCCTACAGCAGGGGTGGGGAACCTGTGTCTGTTTTATCCAGCCCCCGACATGAGTTTAATGTTATGCCGCTTCACATGAAATATAACACATTTTGTAAAGGACTCTTACCAATTACGTTTGCAATAGAGTTCAGTTATATATAAGGGGCGGGCTTAGAGAAGGTGGGGTCGGGGGAAATCCTGGTTCGTGTTAATAATGAGGCCCTTGGAGGACTTCAACGGCCCTTTGAATGAAAAAAAAGTTCCCCTCCCCTGCTATATAGTGACTGCAGTTCATCAAACAGTGCGCTCAGGGGTGAAATAGTGTCAATCCCCTAACTACAACACATTCCCCTCCCCCACGTATGTGTTTATAGAGGACCATGAAAACAATGGGGGGAAAAAATCAGAGCCAATTGATGAACCTCTGCTTTTTTCTTTAACACCATGAACTCTGTTTTTTGGACGACCCACCTTAGCTCCAGTCCACGTTGTTCTTGGGTTGGGCGTATCAGTCAAAACTTACAGATAATGTTATCCTACTGCTACTATACAATGTATACCATTCAAAGAGGGGAAACCGTGAGACCTTTAACAAATGGCTCGTGTTGAGTTAAAACAAAACAAAACAAAAAATAAGGAGCAAACACTCAATGTTTAATTTCAATTTTGTATGACATTCAAATAGGGAAAAGTCCTTTGCGTAAGAATGTTTAACAGAATGAATTGTTTTTAAAACAAAATGCAAGGAGTCACAACTCAAGCTATCATTCATTCATTCAATCATTTAAAAATAAAATGTATACATACTGTTGCATAAAATTGTGATTTGAAAAGTCATGTTATTAAAAATAAATGCAAGGCAAGGCATCTTGAACATTTGCACATGTTGCATTATTAAGGCACACAATAACTTGACATTTTGTGTTGATTTAGAGGAGAGTAGCCAGCGCTAGTTCTGCTAGTAAGATTCGAATGCCACATGTCATTTTGCAGAGCCAATCAGCAACCACCACTTCCCTTTATAGTGACATGTCTAACTCTTGCTGTTGCAGGTTCGGGTGGTTAAAAATTTGCTCCTCCATCCCCACCACCACCAGGTTGGTCCAGTCTACCTGTCTGCGGGGTTAAAGGTCCGCTTCCTGCTGCACAGCTACATCAGGCTCTACTGGCGCAAGAAGACCCGGGCTGATGATTGGACCTACGCCAAAGACTGTCTACCTTCTGTTAAATGCATAGTCAATTATCTTCTCATTAAATCGCATTTAACTAATTCCTCTCTCTCTGAGTCTTAAGGGCTGAAATATACTTACTTCCTATTTTATTCACCAAAGTCACCAATCCCTTGTGATACTATAGTAGGGTGTAAATGTGCTACTTATAATTTGAAAAATGAAAAAAGGTCGCACCATGCATAGGTTTCTTTATTACAATGAGGAAGGCAGAACGCCGAAACACGTCTGTGTAATAAAGAAACCTATGCATGATGCAACCTTTTTTCATTTTTCAGTTTTACAATATTTTAGTCAGCACCCTTAAAAGAAGAGAAAAATTGTTGGGTGAAGCCTGCTCCAACCTTTATGAACTTTACTTATAATTTGGCCTGCTCTGATTTGTATTTTTCTCTTGTTACTCTGAAGTGTTAAGACACCTATTGATAGTACGTGGTCAGAAGTAGTAACTTAAACACACACACAAACCAGATACTTCAAAAACATTGAGACAAAACCATGGGAAAGGATGTGGGGGATGCCATGTTGTCCCTTGTTATAAGTAGTTAAATCTTGCACTGTGGTCGACCGGGAGTATGCATGAGGCACAGCAGACTTGTAGTTTGTGCAGTTCCACCGATTCAGTGATGCAGCTGGAGAGCTGGTTGGTCCAAGACCTGGAGAACAGAATATGATTTTAGTAAGTTATGTGTATCACAAAAACTTCAATATTCCAGTAGATCAGTTGTTTCTGAAATACCCCAACCAAGACCCTCTGGCACCAACAGCCATGTCATGTTGAAAGTAATTTAAATATTTTTTCTTCCCCATTCTGATGCTCGGTTTGAACTCAGGTGATCTCAACTATGTGTACTTGCCTAAATTCACAGAGTTGCCACCATGTCATTTCTGATAATGAACAGTTAGAAATATATAAAATATAAAAGTTTTAATATAGAACTTAGTTGTATGTTAAACAGATATTGCATTAAACATAGTCTGTGCATATTGTGGAGATATATTTTGTGTTTATTGAAGTATTTTTCAAAATGTTACTTTTCAAAAGGGCTTTGGCATTAACACGTCTCGATGAGTTATGAGGAATATACAATGCTCAGCAATAATGAGCAAACAGCTTGACAATTTCGATGGGTGAGGACAAAGACAATGAAGGTGTATGGAGAAGCTTACCACTGATGTGTTCACTGCCTTGCCATAGCTCAGCTTGGAGGTCAGCACGGTCATTCAACAGCAACTGAAAGTGGGGGAGAGATTACATTACATTTAGCTGACGCTTTTAACCAAAGCAACTGACAGTTAAAGGTTAGGTTGAGAAATATAGTTTAGACAACTTCCACTGTGCTCCGTTAAGGTTAAGGTCAGGACAGTTTATATCAGCTGTATTTAAAAACAGACGATCACTTCTGCCCGCTGTCTTTCCCAAGACGCTTTTGGCAATTACAGATAACTTGTGATCGGTTGTCTTGAGATTTGTTTGTGCACACGAGTCTGTGTATAGAAGTGTAGACTACGTACATCCTTTCGTTTTCACTTAAAAATCAAATGAAAGTGAATGGGCATAACATAACTGCAGGATAACACAATAGCTAGAATATGTATAGGTCACTGTCACACAGATGAAAGTACTCTTATTGCCATATTCTTGGGCAAGTAGGCTTAAAGGACCAGTTCAGTCAATTTCAATATGCTGTTGTATTGCTCACGCTACCCTTGACTTGTCAGTACTCGGTGATGCCACGAGATATGATTATTATCCGAGATGAGCTTTTCTAATGGGGCAGCGTTTGTTTACATTTAAAAAAATGTTTTTTGCATAGGACTACTCCAAACATTTCCCCGAAAGGTACCGCTGTTTGCTAGTTGTCTGCTGATTTTGTATAACCTTTCGGATGTTTTTGGGTGTTAGGAATAAATAAAAATGTTTTTTTGACATGTAAACAAAGCACTGCCCCCATTACAATGACCAAGATTTCGGAAGAAGAAAAAAAAACCCTCAGGTACTGACAAGTCCAAGGTAGTGTGAGTATTACAACTGCATGTTAAAAAAAATTGACTGAACTGGTCCTTTAAACGTGCTGTGCTATGTTAATGGCAATAATTAATTTTATTTTGCTGAGCATTTGGTTAATTTCAATAGAATACTTTGGCACCACTTCTGATAACAGCAGATTAGTCTATGGTTTCTATGTCAAATGTGTTCTTATTTGGAATGCATTGTGCACACTGCTTATAGCCGCCCGTAACGTGCTTCTACAGGGAAGGAAAGGCAACTTGCAGCCTGTTTAGAACATGTAGAGTAAGAATAATAGTGATGATCAGGACAAGATACAGCGGATTGAATTGCTTTACTTTATCTGACTCCCTTTACACGAATGGGATGGCTAAATAGGCTATACATTTACTGAGGTCCCTACAAATGCTATAGAACTAGAATTAGAGGTGGCTGCATTCACACACGATTGTGAAAAATATGTTTCTAAATGTTATTCGGAACCCATAACTAAACACAAACACATAGTTGTGAAGTTAATGAACGTATATTGCCATCACGTGTATTACTTACCTGCTGCTTATGTTACGGCTTCGTCTTCTGGCTCTGTGTTGTGTTGTTGTAACAGAGCATGTCCACACAGGAGCTGCACCATCATCAACATTTACTGGGTACACAGAAAACATACAGCAGTCATTTTCTGGGGATGAATGTTTCTGTTGTCAGGGAGTTTACAAATACATATAACTTGATATGATGAATAAGTTATTTGCGGAAAGTTGTGGCCACTGAGGGGTAACGGTAAGAATGCACACTTGAAGATGTTCAAGTGGTTCTTGGGGATTTATTATAATAAAAAATCAGTAATTACATGTAATCTATATGCATGTGTGTGGTTTTATGAAAGTGAAACAGAAATGACATAAAGGAAGAATGACTCCTAAATACTGAATGTGAAATTGGCATGGATCCAAGTATGGTGTACGGGCTACGGTATATTGGTTATCGTGACACCCCTACATACCTGTAGTCGCTCGGGGTTGTCGGGCAGCTGCTGCTCCTGGTAGTCCTCTGTGTAGTGCGCGGTCAGCAGGTCGTCCGACACCGCCATGCAGCCACCTGCCGTGTTGCGGCCAAAGGTCATCAGGGCCTGTCGTCAAGGGAAACGATTGGCGGGGGATGAGCATGATAGGGCAATGCTATATTCAGTCAAACATAACCACATGCACAATAGGACCCTCCGTACTCGGCAAGGGGTGGGTGATTAACATGAGCTGAAACTTTAAAGAGGTAATTTTTCCAGACCATCTTACAGGAGGTAAAACTCGCGGTGAAGTTTACCCGACATACTCAGCTATCTTTACCGGACTGGCAATAATATTCCTATGAGTTCAACTACAAACTGTCGCTCTCGTCACGCTAATTGCCTCTAGCCTCGCTTTTGTCTCAATACAACTTCGACTCAATACAAAGCCAATTACTTCCATTGCTCGCCTTGCTTATGTTGCAATTTTGACAAATTTAGTTGAACAAAAAGCATTGATAGTCCTACACAAGCTGAAAACCCCCATGTTTTAAGGCACAATACATGAATTGCTTGTCATTCTGAAGTTATGAGGAGGAAATGATCACAGTATGTAATTACATGTTATTGGTTCAGCAATTCACTTTGACTACAGCTTTGAAATTAGGTGTTAGGCAACAAAGTGTGCCTCTGTGGCAACATCAGCAGACTTGGAGAGGTCAAAAAAGCTCACAGTGTCATGGTGTACAGTATGGTTATCTGGTACGGTACAGTGTTTTTTTTTTCAAGCTGTAATGATTATTGTCAGCACTTTTTAACGTGGCTGATTACCGGTTATCGTGACACCCCTTGTAGAATCAGATTGTCGTAGGCAGGGTTCACGTTAGCCGGCTGTGGCCGGACATTGGCCGTTTTGCATCATGAATGACCAGCAAAATAAAATGTGACCGGCCAAAATGTCAGACAAAAAAAGGACTAAAATTAATCAGTAAATAATATTAGCTCATTTTAAACACTGAATGTTACACAAAACACCAGTGATATGAAACTGAACAAAGACGAAAATAGTTATGAATAGCCTATGTAAATGAACGTGTAATAGTCTAAACAGCACGCAATAGTGTTGCTTGCGCTCTCGTCCCCCACGGCGTTCTCCCCAATCAAGTTGCTTCCCTTTCACTTGACTCACACAGCTGGCTGATGTCAAGGAACAATTCAGGTTTTTTCTTTCTTTTATTTAAACAGTAAACACAAAGGGCATTGCGCTTGCAAAACCGTTTCATGAAAGAGAGCGCGGTTTTGCTCCCCATGCATACAAGCAGCTGGCTCTTAAACACCAGCCAACTGGCCCAATGCTAATGAATTTTAAGTTTTGCTGGTAGAAAAGACCAATTTACTAGCCACTTTGACCCATTAGGGAGTGTGTGTTTGGCTATATGAGGGAAGGTCCGTTAGATATTCTAAATGTCCGGTATTCTGCAATGCAGCCGGCCACTTGTCCGGCCAGTAAGAATTCTAGCGTGATCTAGCGTCAATCACATCTCACCATGGCTGAAGTGCCCTTGAGCAAGGCACCTAACTTCACATTGCTCCAGGGTTTGTAACATTTTCCTGGACAAAAATGTCTGCCAATAGTGATACAGTATAATGGAATGCAATAATACACACTGTCCCTACCTTCAGAAACAGCGTGTCATCCGCATCCATGGCCTCCTCTATGGTGCTGATGGCGTTCATTAGGGAGGTCATGTAACCAGACAGTTTGTCCACGGTGTCCTTCATCTTGCGGCTTTTCTGGTCCTCCTACTCCTTCAGGACGATCACATAGGAACTGGTGGATCTTCTCAAACTCCGCTTTCACCAGACGCTCCGCGTGCTAGGACTGCTTCTGCTCACACAAGACACATGATTTTACACAATCATCTTAGTAGTTGACATATTCATATTGTGACTTCACAAATACTGGGAATACTTGTGCATGTAGTGTACAATGGCAATGTAACAAAGCCTTTAAAAAATACCTTACTAGAAAGTTTCTCATGCACACCAGAAACGTCGTGCCTACCAGAAACTACAATCTCAGGTGCGCAGGGGAAAGTGACGCGCACGTGTGAACCAGAAAATTTTCAGGCGGGCATAAGAAAGTTTCTGGTGTGCACGAGAAACCCTATGTTTATTTGTTTTAACTCATTCATGTCAGTAGAATGTATAACTTAATGCATGATTTGACGCTGTGTCTTTCCATTACAAAGAACCTAACTCTCTCATCATTTAAACCCCTCAGCTTATCCTTGAAGGACCTCAGTAAAAAAAAAACCCACGCATCATCATCATGAGAAAACATACAGTGATACAGTGTAGGCTCAAAACTGAAGCGCTGTCTTGGAAATGGTCAACATTGAGAAGACGACAGCCATACACTTTGATGTCTTCCTGATATTTCATTAAAACCAACCAGCTTTAACGTGAAGGCAGATGGTTCAAAATTATAATGTTCATAAGTATATAAAAAAACATTCTCTCTCTCTCTCTCATTACGGTCCTCCGCGGCCTCCTTAGTGGAGCAGGTGACATGATCTTCGTGCTCCTCTCTCACACACTGCTCACACACCAGTTCCTGGTCCTGGTGCAGAACAGCAGTATCCTCTCACTGTTCACATCGCGCCCAAGCGCAGGGGTTGAGAGCTGCGGACACTCACATCACAGATGCCTTGTGTCTTTTGTGTGTGTTAACAAAGTGCAAAAAAGGAGTGATGACATGGAGGTCCACTAAGCTTAAGTTATAGTATATATTTTTGGTACTGCTGGTGCACCATGCGCAAACACAAAAAAGTAAATTCGAGTCATTCAGTTCGAGAGCAACACATCAAAATACTAGAAGTAGGCCTACTAGCATCTACTCCGCCTCGGCCAGGTTTCAGCAGCGAATGGGGCAATCTTGTATTCAGAGCTGCCCCCTCAAATGAGTGTGTTGACCATCATAGAACACTTTCTCGGCCTACACACGAAATTCGAATGGACACGCTATAAAATGTGTATATATCATCCAACTTAATCAGTTATGCACCTGGCAAGTTGACAAGTCCTGACAACATATTCTTGAAATGTGTTGGTCTGCATGTGACACCACCACAGTAGGCATAATGCCTGACTTGCTAACCCATAAGCAAATCAGGAGAAAAGCAAGAACTAATATAGACAACTATGCTGCCCTCGGTCTGCGTTACTGGTGCAGAACAAGACAGCTAGCGAACAGTTCAAGAGAAGGCAAGCTGAAGTGTAACTGTGTCCTTTTATTTTCTTTCTTTCATTTCCTTGCTGCCTTTTCTCTTGCACTTTCACTTTGTACACTTGCACTTCCAATCTCAATACATCTCTTAACACTTCTCTTTACTGTAAAACTGTTAACAGAAAACGAAATAAACATACAACAGTTTCACTTACTTCAACATTTGCACGACACACAAATCTACAAGCAACCCAGCGATCTATTTTCAGTCAACACAACGTGGCCTAGCTTAGCTAAGTAGAATCTGACTAGCCACACTTTACAGGAAAGAGAACATCACTTCTTGAGGCAAATATATAGAAATAAACATCAAAATATCAATGCAATTTCGTTACAAACAACATCCATCACAAAATGATTACTTACAGACTAATATTGTCCAAGGCTCAAGTGTGAAAATATATAAATTGCGGGAGAGATGAAGTCTGTGTCTTAACGACAGAAAACACTTGAAAACACTGGAAACTAACCAGGAAGTAGATTTGCGCTGAAGGCGCAGTACCGCGAGAAAGTCCACTAGGTGGCGGTATTCACCATAAGATTTACGTGGGAGAAACTCGGGCATGGAATTAAATGGAATGGGCAGAACAACAATTTTGGAACAAGCACATTGGAAACACGGTCTTTTCCGGACATCAGCTACTCTTAAATTTTCTGAAGGGACAGGTTGACGTAGCAATGGTGCGTGCCCACAGACGTGCACTAGCACTACATGACAAACCCAAGTGTTTGATGATCACATCGTTATGACTCACCTACATTGATGGAGGTTGCAAAGATGACAAATAACTTTCCTCCTGGCAAACTAACCACGTCATTTAATCCTTTCGATTGATAATGGTTGGCATTGTTGTATGGTCTTTCGCGCTAATGTTTGAACTCCCTCCGGTCAATCAAAATAATAAAACAGCTTTTGTGAATGGTTTGGAGACCAATTGACTTACACGACGGGAGACAATGTGAGGAAGTACAAAACCTCACGTAGGTTATTGCATTTTCCTGAACAGACCACAAAAAAACAGAGACAAAAAACCTCAGGGAAATCCTGGACGTGCGGCAACACCGCTCAGAGAAATATGCATTTAGCCTGTCTTAATAGCTAGATACCAAATGGCTGCCATTACAAGTTCAGAATAGCCAACCAAAACGGCAAGGTTTCCCCTCATAATCGACTAAGTAATGATAAAAAAAACATCCATTATACA
>NC_085862.1:17939890-17942390 GCF_034702125.1 Engraulis encrasicolus | reverse complement strand
ACTTACTGTATGTATACATTCCAGTCAGGCAGAGCTAGTTTGCATAGTGAGCTGGGAATTGAAAACAAAATCTCTGCAAATAAATATGGTATATGTTTACCTAGCAATGTGTGTAGGATTGTACATTTGCGACAAAAATGTTTGACTTAATCTTTTACAAGGACCTCACCGGTTAACCTCTGTATGTTACTCTGTATGTTATTCATTCAACATCATTTAACCCGAACCCAAACCTGCAACCCTAAGCTTTTCCAATTCACTGTAGTTAACAGAATTTCAACAGCTTCATATTTTTATTCAAGCATTTGTGGATAGATTTGTCTATAGGGAACCACCCTGTGCCACGTTCATGGGAAGGGAACATTTGTCAGTAGCAAAAAAAAAAAAAACCCTCTTGTCTGGGGTACCTTACACTCACTATACTGTATAATGACAGCGAATGGAAATCAACACCGAGTCGGGGACTTTTGACAAACATACATTTTTCCGCCTTGATAGCCAAGCCAGTGGGAACTTCCTGCCGCCGCTGGGTTCACAGGCACCAGCTAATCCCCGTCATTCACAGGGATCTGAACACCCAACGCTGAGACGTGGGTGTCCCCCCGCTAATGCTAATGCAACGCTAACACAGCGCTAATGCAACACTGTCGGGGGAGTTCAAACAGGAACTCAGGTATCAGCCCGATATATACATACAGTAGGCGGCCACTCAGTCGTCAAAGTTAAAGCAATGTTGCGTAATAGCTGGATATCACATAAAGAGAAATGGAGGGAGGGAGGGATTGTTTTGCTGTGGTTACTGTAACGCCCACAGTTACTGAGAGGTGGAAAATGACTCTGTGAGAAGAGAAGAGAAGAGGTCCACACACATGCTGTTTGCTTTACGTAAACCCCCTCAGCTGAAGACGGCACAGCGCAGCATGCCTAGCGGGTAGCGCTGGCTACATTACGTCTGCCCTGTCACAGTCACTGCCTCCTATGGGGTCTCTGCTCAGGGTGATAGCAGACCGCGTCGTCATCGGGACCAAGGCTGGGTTGTGTCAACATCTCCCCCTCAACTTTTACCTCAGATGTTGCAATTAGCCCCAAGGCCCAAACCTTTTTCTTTCCTACAGCATTTGTTTTCTTTCTGCGCCTGCCTTGCATCAGCTTTGGAGTCACTGGGAAATGGCTTGTTGTTTTGCAAGGTTTTAGTGGCTGCTGCGGCGGTGAGGTGATGGGGGGTGTGCTATTGGAGGGTGTTTGAGGTTGGGGTTGGGGTTGGGCTTGCCCCCCCCCCCCCCCCCCATTGGTGGGTGGACTGTTAGTTGGCTGTTGACAGCCCTTAATTAAACCCTTCTGTATGGAGCCATGATCACGGGGTCTAAAGAGTTTAATTCTTGTTCTGATTTTCTTTCACACATGGTTGGCCGGCCCCCCTCCCTGCCTCCCTCACCCCCATGTTGCCGGTGTCACTGGGAGGGAAGCCAACAGGGAGTGGACAAAGGGGTCAGTTGATTCAGGCCCAGGGAGGAGAGGCTAGAATTGGGTCCCCATTACATTGCATGTATTGGGTGGGAGGAGGAGAAGGAGGAGGAGGAGGAGGAGGAGGAGGAGAAGCAGGAGGTGGCAGAGGCACAGCTGTGTGTTGGAGGAGGTCAATGAGGAGGAGGAGGAGGAGGAGGAGGAAGAGGTGGAGAAGGAGGAGAAGCAGGAGGTGGCAGAGGCACAGCTGTGTGTTGGAGGAGGTGGATGAGGAGGAAAGGCGGAGGAGGAGGAAGAGGTGGAGAAGGAGAAGGAGGAGGAGGTGGTACAGACACAGCTGGGTGTAATTAGGCCTGGTCGCCACATCAAGGCCTCTTAAAGCCTTTAACAGGCTGTACAACAGGACACAGGTTCAAAAGAGACGGCCGGGCGCCTCCTCCCGTGATTTACACCCCCCACCCCTCAAACGTAGCTCCTCAAACGCCAAGCTGAGCTCCCTCCCTCCCTCCCCATTCCTCCTCGATGGAGACTTTACAAAGTTAAGGGTTTTGTAGCGGCCACCAGTCTGCCTGTGGAATGGCATACAGTAGTTGTTGAAAAGACTACCCTACACTACGATAGCACTACACTGCTACGACATTATGTATATCATTTGGTCATACATTACGTTAGTGAAGCGAAAGCCCACCTGGGAAACTCCAAATCCCATTGTCATTGTGACACAGCACTCCACAGCACACAAGTGCACACAACAAAATTGCATTTATGCCTCAACCGTGCAAGGGGGCAGCCCCCAATGGCGCCCCAAGGGAGCAGTGCGGTCTGTAGAGCAGTTATGGAGGAGGATGGCGGGGAGCACTGGTTAATTACTTCTCCCACCAACCTGGTGGGTCGGGAGTCGAACCGGCAATGGCTTCCCTATTAAGACTTGGTCATTGCTATTCTGGTAACAGCAACTCTATACCAGGGTCAATGTCTTAACAGATTAACAGGGGGCTGTGTGCAAAAAGTATGTCATGCTTCAATATGCAATATC
>NC_085862.1:17927390-17929890 GCF_034702125.1 Engraulis encrasicolus | reverse complement strand
GCCTCTTGTCCTCCACTCTTCTCCTCTTCTACACATTACTCTCCTCCTCTCTTCCTCCTCTCCTTCTCCACACAGGACTCTCCTCCTCCTTTCCTCTTCTCCACAGGACTTTCATCCTCCTCTCCTCCTCCTCTCCTCCTCCACACATAACTCTCATCCTGCTCTCCTCATATACAGTACACAGGCCTGCTATTGTTCTCCTCCAAAACAATTTGAGGTTAATCAGTGGGTGGGGGCTCTAATGTAAGCAGGGTCGTAAATACAGTACAGTGGGAGGTTATACCTCCACCTCTTCCTTCTCCTCCCATTCTTCCCTCCTTCTCCTTTTCCTCCCTTTCCCCTTTTAATCCTCCGCCTCTTTCTTCTCCGCCATCCTTCTTGTTCTTCTCCTCTTCCTCCTCCTCCTCCTTCCCTTCGTTCGCCTCCTCCTCCCCTCCTTCCTCTCCCTCTTCCTCCCCTTCTCCTCTTAATCCCCTGCCTCTTTACTGCCATCCTTCTTGTGCTTCTCCTCTTCTTCCTCCTCCTTTTCCCCCTCCATTCCTCCTGATCCTCATGCTCCTCTTCCTCTCCCTCCCTCTGGACTTCATTGGTTTATGCTCTGCCTTGTGTTCCTCATGTCATAAACGGATTAAATCATTATCCAGTCATAGGGAGGTTGAGGGATAGCAGGGGGTAGCAGGGGGTTAGGTAGGCGAAACCACAAAATGGTAGCCCGTCCACCCGCACCCCCCTACTGTGCGGTGCAGATCGCACACACTTCCTGGAAGGCAGGAGGCCTGCAAATACAGTTGGAGAGCACAGGGGCAGAAGTAACTTATGACTAGCACGGGAGGGAGAGAGAGAGAGAGAGAGAGAGAGAGAGAGAGAGAGAGAGAGAGAGAGAGAGAGAGAGAGAGAGAGAGAGAGAGAGAGAGAGAGAGAGAGAGAGAGAGAGAGAGAGAGGGTAGGCTACTGTAGGAAGGAAATCATTTGAAAAGGATTGAAAGGAAAAGTAGAATTGAAAGAGATGGGGAGAAACCAATAGGGAAAAAGAAAAAGAGGACGGTAAAGCCGGGTTCAAACTACATGACTAAAAATGACTACAGACTAAAACAATCGCTCGCAATGGTCCTGGGGGGAAGGGGGGGGTGGTAGCATTGTACCGATTGTTGATGATGGTTTCAGCATTAGTGCCGTTTGAGCCCGCCTTAGAGAGACAGAGAGAAATATTAGAGAGAAAATCAATCAGCCCCCCCCCCCCCAACTAGTATGCTGGCCTTGATTTCTGCTGTCTTAGGCCTGCCCCTTGCTGCTTGAGGAGCCTTATGCATTCAAGCATTTATGGAGAATCCATCAAAAATACCAAAAAAGTCATACTTTTGCATCTCTCTCTCTGTGTGTGTGTGTGTGTGTGTGTGTGTGTGTGTGTGTGTGTGTGTGTGTGTGTGTGTGTGTGTGTGTGTGTGTGTGTGTGTGTGTGTGTGTGTGTGTGGTGTGTGGGTCACAGTACGAAACAGCAGGCTGGAGGGGGCTGCACTCTGTAGGAGGCAGAAAGCAGAAAACATCATCAGCTCTCCTCAGCCAAGATTCCAGACTAGAAAGGCAGCTACCTATCTCTGGTGGCTCGTTGCATATCACACACACAAACACACACTAGCACGCAAATGTGCACACACGCGCAAACACACGTACACACATGCACACAAAGTTTAAAGTGCCTTGAAGTAAAGACACAGTGAAGCAGAGCAAGATTTTCTTCTCTACAGCCCATGTGGCAGTCATACACAAACTAAAGTACGTAACCGTAGAAGAGTAATGCTGCGTGTAGACCAGATACGACCTACGCGACCCAGGTAGCTGAGTTTCGCCATGAATTCGCTTAATTTGCTGTGGACGTGACATTGACATGCTTGATTTAGCTAATCACATAACGGCTCTGGCTTGACATACGCATGGACGGCCATCTGGGTACTTTGCTCGCGAATGTACGTTACGCCCATATTTTGGGGAAAACAAACCAAATGTCTCATTAACTTACATGCTACATCGGCTAGCCTAAATGAACACAGTCTATGCGTCAGCCACAGCTGTTTGGCTATATTATTTGAACAGCCGGCAACACAACACATTCTCGGCGTGTTGAATGTGAACAACGCTATAGTCTACAGGTCCTTGTCTTTTGTTTATTCTTTCCACCACCAATTGACTTGCATGGTCTTTCCCGCCAATGTTTTCCCCCAAAAAAGGGCGTAACGCACATGGCACACGTCACACATCATGCCGTTCATGTGTATCCTGGGACGTTCGGAGAAATGAACATTCCAATTGTTTTTTTCCCGAATCGCGTCATAGTTCATTACCATAATATTAGCTTGACTTTAATCGATGAAATTCGCTCTGGTCGTAGTTGCTTTGCTCCTGGCAAATTCGCTTTGGTAGCTTTATTCGCCCAACCTCCATTGAGAAATAATGACTTCCATCGTTCCGGTAGGGTAGGTAGTGCTTGATATACACATAGCTT
>NC_085862.1:17897390-17899890 GCF_034702125.1 Engraulis encrasicolus | reverse complement strand
CCCCCCCGTTTGGTGATGAAACAGCTTAAGTGTCTGTGCACTGACGTTCCAGATCACATTCATGCATTCCTTTGGAGTGGAGTAAGCACCACACTGGTGAGGCTGGGGTAGTGTTGCTGTCTGAATCATACACACCCTGGAGAGAGTACGGGGGAGAAGAACATGAGTGGATGAGAAGAAAATGTTTGTGTGTGTGTGTGTGCATCCTTACGTTTGCAGATGTTTTTTCTCTCTCCCCGCTTCTCCCTCTCTCTCTCTCTCTCACACACACACACACACACACAAACAGAGAGAGAGATATAGAGAAAGAGAGAGAGAGAGAGAGTAAATGTGTGTGTGTGTGTGTGCACGCGTGCGTGCGTGCGTGCATGTGTCTGTGCGCATTTGTGTGTATGTTTGTGTGTGTACGTGTGTGAGTGTGTGTGTGTGTGTGTGTGTGTGTGTGTGTGTGTGTGTGTGTGTGTGTGTGTGTGTGTGTGTGTGTGTGTGTGCGAGCGCGCACGCACGCACGCATGTGTCACTGAGTGAGTGTTGTCAACAGGGGGATTGCAGGACTGGAATCTGACAGCATGTGCATTGCTGCGTGTTTTGTGCATGTGTGTGCTCATCGATGTTACGACCGTGAAGAGATGGGAGTCAGTGGGTCAGGCCTCTCTGACGCACTTTCACAGATGCACACTCCACATTCCGGGAGCAGCACAACAGCTCCGGCCATTCCATTCCATTCCTTTCCATTCTGTTCCATCCCTCGCTGACCAAGACACGAGGCGACCACGGACCGCTTGGCTGGCTCACTGGACGGATATGGCTTCTCATGTTGCCACAAGGCCCGGTCCTGTCCACACGCCGCTCTGAGTAAAGTGACAGGCTGCGGTGGCAACAACTTACCACTAACAGACTGGGGTCATTAAAGTGGTAGTTCGCTATTTTAGACATTAAGCCCTGTTTGTGTGACTTCTGGGGTGAAGTAGAGATGTTCTCATCACAATTTTGACATTTGGTGCTGAACGGAGCATTTGGGTATCCAAGACTGCAGCCCCCCCACCTTTACATTGACTCCAATAGAGCACTCAAGCAATCGATTATAAAATGGCATTAAACTTTTGTTTGAGAAGACATGGAACTCACCGTGTGGTCAGTGGTAGACAGCGATAAATTGACCCGAAAATTGCAGCGAAATATGCCTTCTAACTGTTGTTTAGCATTTGGCAGACCTATTTTTCCCCAGACGCCGTTGAATAGCAGTAGACATCCAGCCAGTAGGTAGCGATAGTGTGTTTTTTATGTAGACATCAAGGAGTGAGGTAGAACAGCTATCTTTGAGCGGGACTGGCTACAAACCATAGATAGTAACGTAAACAAACGCACCCCCATTTCCGGTCGCGCGGAGTAATACTAGTCAAACCAATACAATCAATGAAGACGGACAATAATGAATATATCTTCTCTGGAAGCGTATTTCGCGGTGATTTTCGAGCCAACGTATCGCTGCCCACCTCTGACCACTCGGTGAGTTTCATGTCTCTGCAAACGAAAGTTTAATGCCATTTTATGATTGATTGCTTGAGTGCTTCATTGGAGTCAATGTAAAGGTGGGGGGGCTGCAGTCTTGAATACCCAAATGCTCCGTTCAGCACCAAATGTTAAAATTGAACATCTCTAATTCACCCCAGAAGTCACACAAACAAGGCTTAATGTCTAAAATAGCGAACTACCACTTTAAGTCTCATTTCTCAAAATGTGTGATTTACAGTGTTGCGCAAGGCCCTGTCCTGTCCACCACACTTTGCTATCAGTACAATGATAGACTGTGGTCATGGCCGTAGCGTCCGGACCTCCCTTATTTTTAGAGAAAATAATATTTTTCATACATGAAAAAGGGGATCTTCTCCATTGTCCGACATTTTGATACAGTTATGCAGTGGTTCAACTTCCGATTGTTTTTCTGCTGGTACTTCCTTTTCGTTCAACAGATATTTTCCCGACCCTCATATCATAAACATTTTTTGTCCACTATCGTTGTCAAATATTGGCATTAAAGATTTTATGTAGGCCTATATGTAATTGTACAGGTTTTATGCAAGTATTTCTTTCTTTCCACAAACCCCTCACATAACCTCCACCAGCCACTGGAAACCACTGCAGTAATGTCAGCCTCATTTCTGAGGCGCATTTCTGGATAATTTCTGATTCATTTCTTTTCACATGTATGATTTCCAGAGTTGCACAAGGCTCTGTCCACACTGGATATGGTTGTATTGTCAGATTGTGTGACCACAGCGTCCTTCAAATTATTGTTTATGAGATACGGTAATTAAGCCTCATTTCTGAGGGTAATTTCTATCTTATTTCCTATGAATTTCATTTTACATGCGTTATTTCCAGTGTTGCACAGGGCACTCACAACAATGGGTCATCAGAGGTTATAAGTACACAGAGAGATTGCGGTGACCACAATTTGTTATGTCTGGGTTTCATTTCTATCTGTTTTCCAATTAAT
>NC_085862.1:17864890-17892390 GCF_034702125.1 Engraulis encrasicolus | reverse complement strand
TGTACAGCCCAGCCATTCTGCCTGCTAATAATAGCCGTGTGAGCTAATAGGGTCTCAGAGTTCGTTAGCCCAGGTGTTGACCAATAATTAATCATGTTTGATACCGAAATAAAAAAGGCAAACTTGTTTTCAGGCATGAAGTTGTTGAGCAGAGTGCCTCCTCCCTTTTACCTCACCTTCCTGCTGTTTTTCCCCTATTTTTCCCCCTGAAAAAGTCGGCCAAAATTGTATCCATATGGTATCCTTCGAGAAAATGCCAAACAACCTTTTTTGGAGCCTCTGCAAGACATTCAGTTCACTGTAAAGAAAAAAAAGGCCTCCCCTCCACATGTCGAACTCCATCTCCACCTCCTTCCACATGTTTCCCCTCCATCCCCCTGTGTCTTAACTGCACTCCGTCACTGCACTGTTATCTAACGCTTCCCGACAAGCAGCGACATCGGGAGCGGTAAGTCAGTAGGATGCTTGGGCCGCCTGCGAAATAAGACGTCCGACAATTCATCTTCAATTTACAGCGCCTGAGAGGCGAAATGGAACAGTCCACGCAATCGGGTTGGAAACGTTTTGATGCAACATGTTGCTGCCTCTTTTTTTTGCTTTTTGTATATTTAAATGTGTTTGGGGAGACGTCGGTGGGAATGACACACTAAAAAAAAAATCTTGAGTACCACCTGGACTGGATGTTAGGTCAGTTGTTCCTGTTCAGAGGAAGGAGAGTGAAAAAAAAGACGCATGGAGGACTTACGCAGGAAAATAAGTTTCCAGTTTCCAATTTCAACTGATGTTCTTGGTCCAATCAAAGGGATTGCAGTTCCCATAAAACCAAGAGGAGGTGCGGAGGGGAGGGGAGCGGAGAGGAGCAGAGGGGATGGAAGTGTGTTGGTGGACGAGCGAGCGCTGATTTCAGTGCCTGCCCGAAGCGTCTCTCTGCCAGATCACCGGCTCTTTCCAACAGGCTTGTTAAATCATCCCGGCTCAGTCTTGCTTGGCCTCCAACTGTGATGTTTGAGGGGCCTTCTCAGATCCGCGCGGCTACCCTGGGGGTAGACGAGCTCTTTAGCGTGTGTTTTGGGGATTATTGTGGCCTGAACTTTGTACTTTGTACTTTGTACGCTCGCTTATTTGCCCCAGCAAACTTCCTATTCCCATACCACCCCCCCCCCCCCCCCCCCCCCGTACAGACCCAAAAAACTCAATCAGTCCCCCGACCAGCCACCCACATCAGCCCCTGCTTGCCCCATTTCTACTCAGGCATCTTGTACTGTAAGAGCGGACTTCCCGCTCTCTCTCACTTGCCCCAAAACTCTCATCTATCCCCCTGTAGATCCATCTGTTAGTCTGTCACTCACTCTATCCTTTGTGTCTCTTTCCCTCTCTCTCTCTCTCTCTCTCTCTCTCTCTCTCTCTCTCTCTCTCTCTCTCTCTCTCTGTCTGACTAATCACTCTCTTCCTTCACCCTGGGGAGCCTCAGAGTCAAAGCGTTCACACGTGGTTCCAATTTGCCCGTTTGCTCTGCCTCTGACTGTCCTATATTCTTTATGCCCTGCCACATGGTGGTCATAAATGATCACTTCATACTGACAGCGCGAATGTGGAAATCATAACAAAGCAAAACGCTGATCCCGAATGTGATGCCGATAAGTCGCCCCTCAGGGCAATGCAATAACAACACTAAGCGAACGTACACACACACACACACACACACACGAACATCTGCTGCGCAAATGGACGTGTTTCTTTTACAGCTCGAACAAATTGCAGCATCACACAGCCAGAGATGAGTGTTTATGAACCTTCACAGAGCCTGTAACTTTCCACAGGCGGGCGCTTTAGAAAGGCACTTCAGAGATGACAAATAACAAACATGTCCAATAAATAGACCTACGCAACTGGCTCACATGTTTTGCCCTCCTATTGTGTGTGTGCGCGTGCGTATGTGTGTGCGTGCGTGTGTGAGTGTGCGTGTATGCGTACATGCATGCGCGCGTGTGTGTGTGCGTGTTCGTGTGTGTGTGTATGTACGTATGTGTGTGTGCTGGTCCTGGGAACTTATTCTATGGTTCACCTTATTCCGATTTCAATCCCATCCCACTCTAGCCGTTCTGACAGTTTGCGCTGTGCAATGTCACAACAGAAAAGCCACACCAGATGTTGGCTTCAAGGCCGCAATACAATTAGATTTCAAAACGTGGAACTTTAAATTAAATAAAAAAGTAATAACTGTTAAACATGTTTATGTGTGACAGCCGAACAGCCGCAGAGCCTCGTAGCCCTCTAACATATGTCCGTATGTTACAGTTTGGACTTTGTTTACGGCTCAGGATGTTTATCTTCCCTGTGTTGTACAGCCCTGGGGTGGAAATGGAGTGGTTGCAATATGTCTGTATTCACGCCAACAGCCACTTGTGTGCACGTGTGTGTGCGTGCGTGCGCGCGTGCGTGTGTGTGCGTGTGTGTGTGAGAGTTTGATACACCACACATACTTTCACAACATAATTCCAAGGTTACAGAGGTGTGGCCATCCTCATCATCAGAATAAAATGTTTTTTGTGCGTAAGATTGAGTCGTCTCACTTTAACAAAATATTCCACGGCAAGGTTACCGAGGTGCAGCCAAGACTAGTGTCCATCATCATCGTCATCAGAATAAAATGTTTGGGTTGGTCGGTGTTTGGTGACCCCAGAGGAAGAGGTGGGGGTCTCAGGCAGCCGTCAGGCCTTGCGAACCCTTGAATTGGATGTCTCAATAGCTGGGTGCGTGTGTGTGTGTGTGTGTGTGTGTGTGTGTGTGTGTGAATGTGTGTGCGTGTGTGTGCGTGTGTGTGTGTGTGTGTGTGTGTGTGTGTGTGTGTGTGTGTGTGTGTGTGTGTGTGTGTGTGTGTTGGGAGGGGTCTCAGTAGCTGTTGGGTCAGTCCACTTTCCCTATCAATCATTTTATTTTCTCCCCCTTTTCAATTCCAGGCTAGCTCCTACAATTATTGTTGATGTCAGACTGAAGGCATCCACACGCATGCTGCAGTCCAGTTGCGTATCTCCTCTGCCGTAGGGATTCACACTGCAGTCCGATTGCATTTCTCCTTCTGTAGGGGCAGCCAGCCCAATATAAGAACCTTGTGAGCACAGGGGACAGCACCATCGTGAAACTCCAACCCGACAACATTGCGAAAATCGCCAGTTAGTGGTCTTAACATGTTATTTCTGTGCTATTAGTTTAGGTCTGGACTGATCATCTGGAATGCAAGGCATTTCCTGGATGGGTGATAGTCCTTACCTAGGCAGATGGGTAACACTGTACAACAAGGTTACGTGGCGCTATTCCGACATGTCGCTATTCCGACGTTAGTGTCTATTGTCGGAATACCAACACGTTTTTCACCGGCCGCCACTATTCCTACATGCCGCTATTCCGACATCCCTAACCTTAACCGTAACCCTAACCCTAACCCCTAAAAAGTGTCGGAATAGCAGCATGTCGGAATAGCGCTATGTCGGAATAGCGATTTCCCCCCCCTTTACAACAAGGTTACATGAGATTCGCTTGACTTTAATCATTCAAATTCGCTCTTGTCGCTCAGTTTGCTTCGCCCCTGACGAATTCGCTCTGGTGGCGCTGGTCGCGTGCCCTCCATAGAGAAATAATGACCTCTGTCGCTCCGTTAGTGTAGGTCGCTCTTGGTCTGAACAAGGCACAAGGCTGTTTCTATGCCGACACGGTCACGCTGTCTGTTTCTCTAGTAGACAGTCTTCTCTTCTGTATTACCTCTCCTCTACATATTTCCTTATTATGACTGACACAGATAAGATTCATGACTGACACTCATTAGATACTCAGCTTGTGTTGCAGAATTCACCCTTAGTAGGGGATCTAAGCCGAGAAATCGCTACGCGCTGGATAGAAGCATATAATTCGGTGCACAATGCACATGTTCCTTGAGTGATTCATTTGAAGACATCCTAGAAGGGGTTCCCCTCGAAAAAAAAAAAAGGTCTACCATGTCATACAATATGTCATGTTAGTAATACATTACATTGTTATTACATGACATTATACTTAGCTGACAATGTTAATATAGTCCTCAGCAGAGATGAAGCAAGGGTAGCCTGCTTGACCAGATTGATAAAACTACAAAATGTACATAGTGTGAAAGTATGAGTCTGTGCTTACATGCTTGACAACCATGTAACATTGTGAACGATTTGAGAAGATTCTTGGTCTGAATTAAAATGAGCATTGCCCACACTAAAACTATGGTGAGAATAGACTGCTGCTAATGCTCGCTCAGCAGCATCTGAATGGGATAGTGTCAGTGCAAGATGCCCTAGGTAGCAGGTTCTCCATCCTCTAATTTCCATAACAGATATACATATTTTATTTGTATGAGAGAGGGTAAAGGACAGGACCTTTCCATATGTATGAAGAACCCCATAAGATCACCTAATTCTATATTTTTACAAGGCATTGTGCATATTGTGAGAGCATTTCAGTCATCTTTAGAATGGCATTACAGGTTACTCAATATAGGCCTACATGTAGGCCACAGTATGGCTTCAGTTCAAATTAAATGGAAATGTATTTCCTAGTATACTGTATGTTGAGTAAGAAGACAGAGGTAAATTGTTTTTTTATTTGCAGACAAGTACTTGTACTTGTGTCAAAAGTTGTATTAGTTAGCTCAGTAATCATTGAGTACTTAAATTGCTATCAAAACTGACAGCTGATGGACAACATGTACCGTAGGTCTTTGCCACCCTTACCCATAGTAGAAATATCTATATAAAACAACAATTCTCATATGGTATATAGGCTACTATAAAAGTAAATCATTACCTGTGCTCATTTTCTTGACAAGGCACACAAATAGTCTGGGAGGAAGGATAGTCTACCATACTCCGCCCCCCCAAACAAAATGCCACAAGACTTTTTTTAACCTTCAAGATTTTGAGCGGTAACAGTAACATAACTCATTCCCACTACACCCTTTTGCATAATATTGTACATGTCCTCAGAGTGCTCTACATGTTTCAGTTCTATGTAGTTGTACTGTACTGCAGTGCAGTGGAGTGCAGTACAGTAGTCAGAGAGAGTAGAGAGAGAGAGGTTCCATTGGCCCATTGTTTCCGGGTTCTATAATTGCAAGGGGGGGGGTGGGGGGTATCCCCCTTTAGGCAGACCTAAGCAGACCTAAGGACTGTTCTATTCAATGCAGGAGTATTATGACACACCCCTTTAGGCAGACCGGAACCTGGTCATGTTAGGTGCTCATAGCAACTTAGCATATCTCTATATACTTAAAGAATCTCTGGTACAGTACAGTAGCAGACAGAACGGTGCAGTATAATAAAGTACAGTAGAGTATAGTACAGTACAGTACAGTACAGTAGCATACAGTACGGTGCAGTACAGTACAGTAGCATACAGTACGGTGCAGTATAGTAAAGTAAAGTACAGTACAGTACAGTAGCATACAGTACGGTGCAGTCTAGTTAAGTACAGTACAGTACAGTACAGTAGCATACAGTACGGTGCAGTATAGTAAAGTACTGTACAGTACAGTACAGTAAAGTAGCATACTGCACGGGGCAGTAGAGTACAGTATGGTATATCAACGTACAGTACAGTACACTGTACGGTGCAGTAGAGTACAGTATGGTATATCACAGTACAGCACAGTACAGTACAGTAGCATACTGCACGGTGCAGTAGAGTACAGTACGGTATATCACAGTACAGTACAGTACAGTACAGTACAGTACAGTGCAATACAGTAGAGTACAGTATAGTCTTGATGACTTTTAGGCTACTTTGACTTTAGCCCTCCAAAGCCAATAGGATTTCCACATGCTGTTTTAAGTTTTTGAAAGACTATTTTAGTAGCCTATGTGAGAGAGGGAAGGCAGGCAGACATGTTTTAAACAAAGGACCACACCCACAAATAAAAAATAACGAGCAAACAATAAATTAAGTGGTTAGGTAGCCAACATGTCATCTAGGTTAAAACCAAAAGTAGATGAAAAACAGACATGTTACCATTTTGCTCTTTTAAAACATAAAGTATTTGTCAATATACTGTATGTATGGTGTATTGCATATTGATTATTCATAATTTCCTAAGCATAAATGCCCTTATCACTCCATTGTACACTTAGGACTGAGATATCCATATCTGAACATTAATCAGCATACATTTTATTTTGTAATGGCCTATAGTAAATCATCCAAGCTGTCACTGACACTTGATATGTACATGTATTATTGACTTGATTGATATGAATATTTCAGTTGGACTCCTAGGCTTAAATCATTGAGGGGGTCCTAAGGAAGTAGTAGTAGTTTGTGTGTGTGTGTGTGTGTGTGTGTGTGTGTGTGTGTGTGTGTGTGTGTGTGTGTGTGTGTAAGTGGGATTAAAATTATTGTTTGCCATCTTTATCTGAAGAGCAGACTGAGTGTCTGAACCTGCTAATGCTAGCATGCTAACATTGGGACAGTTATGTGTGGCCCAGTTCAAGGGTTTATCTCTTCTCCCCTAAATTTTCTAACCACAATTTTCTTTTTGGATGTTATAGATATGACCCACTGCAAGTTTTTAAAACTCTTAATGAATGAATGTCCATAGCTAATTGCCCAGAAATGAGCACTCAATTGTAGAGTGATCTCATCTCTGACCATGATTTTTTTAATGATTTTTCTGTTTTTGAATGTAAATAAGACATATATAACATTGTTTTTATGGTAAGTTTTGCACATATTTTCAAAGTTCAGTTTGTATACATCACACACAAATAGGTGGATTGGCCCATAACACCATTATGTCCAGGCAGTACAGCATTTTACTACTATTGGCTCGTTTTGGGCAGCCATCTTGGATTTACCCCATAAAAATGAACTTAATGACATTGAAATTTGGGGCACCCCTTCTGAAATGATGGAGAACACCCTAAGGAAGGTCTACACCGATTTTGGTGCTTCTATCCAGCGCGTAACGATTAGGCCCTATTTGGACGGTAAGATCCCCTACTACCTGCCCTTCTCACCCTCACATTCACCCTTACACTTGTTAGATACTCAGAAAAAGAAGGACCGGAAGCGCTGCAAAGATCAGAAAGTATTATGGGACACAGGTGCTCTATCAGTGGTTGTGGGTATAAAACATTAAAAGACAGAGAGTAATCTGAGGCACTCTGGTATCATAATTGTTCAGTCTTTTCCTTCTGTTTTTAATGTCTGGATAACCCAATTGTGTTGCAACATTTTCGGAGCCTGTGAAGCATTCACCCCACGAGAACCAACATGGCTCCAAAGCAGACCACAGCAGAAGTGAATGACGGCAAATCCCAGTGTCTGAATCTGTCTACTGCGTCTTTCACAACTGCTTTTCTGCTCCACATTTCACCATGACCTACATTTCTACGCAAAAGGCAAAAATCAAAACCAGATCGCATCAGATATGTAACCAGGATATTATTCATTGAGCTTACTCGACACGCTGAGCATGAGATGAATCACTGATTAGCTGCAAGATTCATACGCCCTTTATTATCAAGGCTGTTGCACAAGGTTCCTTCCGCTTGCGAAAAGGGCAAATGGAATGAATAGTGCATGCATGTACAGTCCAAATCCTGGCTCATAATATATTAAAGGCTTCCTGACAGATGAGGCACTAGGCCGACGTCGATGCCTCTCTCTGAATGTCAAAAGTCTGGACCCAAACACAGGCCACATGTTTTTCTCCACGCTCCATTTCTGCAAGTTTTGGCTGGCAAATTCTTCAAAATAATTGGCGCCCAGAATAGGTTTGCATGCATGGACTGGGAGTCTCGACTGGAAAGCCTTAAAATCATCCATCTGTACGTTTCACAGAACACGTGCCAGAGCAATTATTTCAGGCAAGGCGTGTCTTTTTAAAGGAAGGCATCCGTTTGTCTACATGCGCGGTGAGATAAGACATGCAAAGATTTTCCCCTTCTCCCCCTCTGTCTCTCTTATTATCTCTCTCTTTATCACAAACATGCAGTGCACACACATGCATGCACACACATTCAAACAATGAACTTAATCATCACCAAAGAATGTTGGCAAACCAAGATGGCCTCATGGAAGTTGCAAAAAAGTGAGGATTTTCCCCTAAATATTCATCAGTTGGATGCTAAGCAGTCTCCACCTGTGTTGTCTCAGCTTGCATGCTCTCATGACACAAGTCAAGTGTCCCCACGCACCACTGCAAACACTGTAGGCCAGAACAGCACAGCTGTGTCCCAGGCAGCACATCCTTCGACCGACTGCCCCTTAGGACACAGCATCTCCATCCGGCATACTCAGACCGTCCAGCAGCCATCATCTGTCCAGAGAGCCCTGACAGACACACTGATAGAAAAATAGGGGAGAGGTCATAGGTGGCCAAAGTAACAGTAGAAGTAAGTTTATGATGTAAGTACAACACTATCCCAAACTATGGCAGGTTTGTTTTTTTACTTCTACTTTTTACCTCTTTTTTTTGTTTGGTCACATTTGGAAGAGGTACGTTATTGATCCCGAGGAAATGAAGTGGTCCTGTTGCAAGTAGACATAGCATACATTGCAGAAAGCTACTGTATAGTATTGTACACTTTTACACATAATGTTTCATTCACTTTCACATTCACTTAACTGTCTAGGTAGGAAGAAATGAAAAGAGCAGCTTTTGGCTTGTGAGATAAAGAACCTCATAGCATCAGGAGCCTGTTGTGGCTCTTGGATGAGACAAACACGATAATAACTTGATGGCTCCAGCATGGAACACAATGGAATGGGTGCGCAGGGGAAAGGGATGGAACGGGTGCGTGACATGACTGTCATGTTTTGGATATTGTGCGTCTGTTTTGGATACCATCCTTGCTGTGCACCGTTACAGCAGTCCGCACCTTCCCACCATGTTCCATGAGACCAGGCGTGCTGCAGAGATTGGCCTTGTTTGGAGAGAGAGAGAGAGAGAGAGAGAGAGGAGAAGAAAATACCTAAACATAACAGGAGGAGAGGAGAGAGTGATGTACTGCATCTGTCTGGATGCTATACTGCTGGGACAAGCTCACGACTTTGTCTGCCAAGCACGCACACACACACACACACACACACACACACACACACACACACACACACACATGCACACACACATTCAGTCTGCCAAACATTCAGGAGCTGGCCCCTCTCTCGCTCGCCTCGGTAACAATAACTGGCCTATATAGGAGAGCCATAGGACGCGGGATGGACTTATCATGCTACAGAAGCACGAGGAACCTCTGCATAAGCAAACGTGGCTGCACTGAGATCGAGATGTCAATGAAACAAAACATGGTACTTCTCTATTCTGTAAAATAAAAAGAATAGTTCTCTTTATTTTGGATGATTCTTAAAGCTGGACTTACACTATGCGACTTTTGCCCCGATTTGGCACTCGCACAACTTTTTGGGAGTCGGGCCGATTTCTTGCTCAATCGCAGGTCAATCGAGAGTCACGCATCGTGCAGTGTACATGGGGTAACGACAAGCGATTTCACCTCACGATCGTGCACTCGCAGGGTCGCAAGAATATCAAAGCTGTTTGAAATCCTGGTCGTGCCTTGTGAGTAAATCGCACAGTTAAAGCAGTGCTACGACCCGACACATGCACAAATGAATGGGACCGTGCGATTCGCTCTTGATCGCGTCCTCATCTCCACCTCAGGTGCGCATGTTCCCTTGTCTGCTGCCCCGGGAAACACGGGTGTCGTGTTGCACAGTCGGACCATTCTGCTCGCATCCGACTGTCGGCTCGTATAGCCTATTGTGAGGACGTGAGTCATGAGAAATGAACTTTTAAATCGCAAAATATCCTTGTGCAGTGTGAGCAGGAGCTTAATACCCACGACTGAAAATATGGCACAGTGTAGGCCTATGCCCAACTTAAGGAATGAGCACCCAGTTGCTTTTTACTTTGGTTGAGTTGAGCGCCTTATACCACTTCGTTTGACAAGTTCATTGCAATAGAGACATAGAATCACAAAATGTGATTCAACCTGCAGTTGAACGACGTATTACAGTAAAATGGCAGCAAAGCCTCATGGAAAGGATTTCACAAGTCGACTTTTCCCAGGCTATTGGCCAGGGCCGCTGCTGAGGTTTTGGTGACCCTAAACATAACTGGTCAGGAGGGCCCCCTCATAATTAAATAATAATAATACATTTTTTGTCAATCTCAATTTAGGAGGGCCCCAAATTTGGGGGCAAAGTGATTTGAGGCCCTAAGCGCAGTGCTTACTCTGCATATGCCTAGCGGTGGACCTGCTATTGGCATATACTGGCGGCTGCAGTCCCAGGCTCTGGTCTTTAGAGGAGAGAGGAAAAGGCTGCTTAGCCAAATTAATCATGTGCATTATGTGAAATTAGCAGAAAGAATGTCACAAGTCAACACTTCACCCCAAAGTACCCTCACCGCCCATTTATCAAGAGGAGTAGTTGACATCAATGGAGCATTAATTTCAGCAGTTAAATGTAATGTCTCACCCAGACACAGAACACACACACACATATGCACGCACGCATGCCTGTGTGCGCGTGCACACACACACGCACACACACACACACACACACACACACACACACACACACACACACACACACACACACACACACACACACACACACACACACACACACACACACACACACACACACATTATATTCTAATCACTCATGTATGAATACATGTATATTTTTATTATTATTGTTTACTAACACACATCCCTCCTCCCCTCCGACTCCCCCTCCCCCTCCTCCCCATGAGTGTTCATATCTGTAGGGCTGCTGACAGCCTTGGGCGGTTGTAGGACAAAGTCATAACCCTAACCCTAACCCTAACCCTAACCCGGGAGAACTTACCCCTTTATCTCGCCCCTTTTTCCCGCCCCGTTGGCACCCCATGCATATCTTCGCCTCCATCTCTTTCTCTGGGCTGAGTGTGTGTTTTCTAACCCCATGGTGCTGTACTGTATTGTAAGTTCATTCCTTTTAGCTGGAGTCAGAGCCGGCCGTAAAATGTTTCTAATCATAAACTCCAACGGCTCATTTGTCTTACTGTGGATGCGTGTGACCTAACAATCTGTTGCGTGTACAAGGGCCTCCCCGTCTCCTCTCCTAATGGCAAAAGACAAATAGCTTTTGAAAATGTTTTCCCAACTCCAGCCCAGACAGAAAAGCAGGGTTATTAGTGTGGATAGGCCATGTTTTGCTCTCTCCTATACACACACACAAACTCTCTTTTTCTTTTCACGTCGTTCCCTCTCTCACTCTGTTTGACTCTTTTTCTGTCTGTCTTTCTCTCCCTCTCTGCCTTTTACTCTCTGTCACCTTTTTTCTTGTAGCCTACCATCTATTATTCTGTTTCGCAAAGTTTCCCTCCATCTATTATTCTGTTTCGCTCTGTTACTCTCACTCTCTCTCTATCCAATGCTCTCTCTCTCTCTCCATTGCTCTCTCTCTTTCTCTTTCTCTCTATCTCTCTCTATCTTAATTTCCTCTCGGACTCTCTTTCTCTTTCTCTGTTTCTCTTTCTTGGTTACTCTGTCTCTTTCTCTGTTATTCTCTCTCTGTTTCTCCCTCTGTCTCTGTCTCTGTCTCTGTCTCTCTCTCTCTCTCTCTCTCTCTCTCTCTCTCTCCCTCTCTCTCTCTCTCTCTCTCCCTCTGTTTCTCTCTCTCTGCCCCCCACCCTCTCTCCCTCTGCCTCCCCCTGTGTTCTGGTTCTGTGGTTCTGTACAGCCCTGCTGGCGCAGTGCCATTTTGGCAGAGGTTGCCGTGGCGATTAAAGCCCCAGTGATGTAATCCTGAGGGAGGCTTCCCGTTGGCCGGCTGTAAATCACCGCTCCTCACGGTCATGTCCTGGGCCCCGGTCGGCACTCGCGGTGGAACCCTGTGTGTGTTCAGGGGTTTCCAAGGAGGACGAGATGACATGGTTGGGGCCTTAGTGTGTGTGTGTGTGTCTGTCTGTCTGTCTGTCTGTCTGTCTGTCTGTCTGTCTTGCATGCTTGCACTTTGGATGTACTGTAAGTAGTATGTGTGGGTTTTTGAATGCCCTGTTCCCCAGTGCCTTCAACAGGCTGATCTCGCTTTTACAGCCTCAAGAGGGACATTGCGAGGAGGGGTAGAGGTGTGTGCGTGTGTGTGTGTGTGTGTGTGTGTGTGTGTGTGTGTGTGTGTGTGTGTGTGTGTGTGTGTGTGTGTGTGTGTGTGTGTGTGTGTGTGTGTGTGTGTGTGTGTGTGTGTGTGTGTGTGTGTGCATAAACAAAACTGCATCTGTCCCTTGAATATTCCACGGTAAAGGACACAATTGAGAGAACATCTGTTGGGTGTCTCTGGGAAAAGTCAGACAAAGACAAAATACTGCCAGGGAAGAGAAGAGACAAGGATGAAGCTTGGTCAGTAGTTGCAGGGACACTTAAGAGTTACAAAAATTTAGCCCTACTGTGATAACACTGTACTTCCCAGGTCCCTGCATAACATTGATAGCTCTATTGTACACTCTGCATAAAGCATTCATGACTGTTTCATAAGACATTCGTACCAAATCTTTCATGAACATGGAAGACGAAAGGACAGCAATTTGTCAAAATAAAAATTAGCGGGGGCGGATTTCAAACTTTGATACAGTTTAGTCCTCAAACTTGTAATTATCTCTTCAATGCCATGTCCATATGTTAAAGGCCGTACACACACGTCGCTGCTATTTACTCGCTACTTGCTCACTCGCCTACTTGCCACTCGCTCTGGGTGATTTTGTTTACTGGTTGTCATGGTTCCCGCTGTCCGCGCCAATAACGTCCGTACGAAACAAAATGTAGGCCTACGCTGTTTAACGTTGATCGTGTGCTGTGCACAACCATGCATATGAGCCTTTGATGGTGTACACTGTATGTATTTTCCTCAACACGTTTAACCAAAGTGTGATGGCGTGCAGAAGTTGGGTGGTCAGAACACCACAGGGGCAACGTCACCTGTCAATAATCTGTATTCTGCATTCCAATTGGTTACTCGCTTAATTCGCATCGCTCGAAGATAAAATAAGTTTATCTCGGAACCCGCCCACATCGCATCGCTTGTACTCTCCTCGCCTACTCGCCAGCGAGACTCGCTGGAACACGTAGACATTCTATTGACTTCATCCGCTGAGCGAGTAACTAGCAGCGACGTGTGTGTACGGCCCTTTAGCGTTGGGTAAAGTAAGACGTGCAGGCTATGACCAGGTACCTGACCAGATGAGGCATAAATGCTGAGTGCTGTGTTATGCCGTGTACAGACCAGGAGCGAACGAAGCGACGGAAGTCATTATTTCTCTATGGAGGGCACGCGACCTGCGCTACAAAAGCGAATTCGCCAGGAGCGAAGCTTCTTGCACGACCAGAACGAATTTTGACGATTAAACTAAATCTAATCGCAGGCGAATTCGCTCTGACGCTGTTCGGCGAAAACCAATCGGAACGTTCATATCTCCGAATGTCCCAGGTTGTCAAGGCAGAGCCGTTACGTGATAAGCTGAATCAAACATGTCAATGCTGCGTCTGGAGCGAAAACAGCGAGTTCAAGGCGAAACTTCTTCTGCTACCCACGCTACTAGGTTCGTTCTTGGTCTGGACACGGCATTAGGCTGTGTCACATTGAAGATGACACTTGCCCAGCGGGTATTTCATTTAACATTTTTCAATAACTGTCTGAAGAAATAAAAGTTAAAAGCTATCTAAAACCATTTTTAATCTTAAAATTCAAAATTCCCTTTTGCAGCCCTCCAATATATATAGGTATTTAGGTACTCAGCTAAGAAAACTTTGTTCTATGTTTAAGGGAATAGAATATTGTGTTTTATAGGCAATAAACTGACTATGGTCTGTATGATTGAGGCGATGTGGAATGTGCGTGTGTGTGCGCGCGCGTGTGTGTCCATGTGTGTGTGTGTGTCTGTGCATGTGTGCATGCATGCGTGTGTGTGTGTGTGTGTGTGTGAAAGACTCCAGCAGAGTGTCCACGTGGAGGTGTTAGCTATGCCAAAAGACTCATCAGTCAGTACAACTCAACACCTGGGCCTGTTACCCGCAATGAAACAGCCCCAGTCTCTATGTGTTTGTGTGTGTGTGTGTGTGTGTGTGTGTGTGTGTGTGTGTGTGTGTGTGTGTGTGTGTGTGTGTGTGTGTGTGTGTGTACATGCGTCCGTGCGTGTGTGTATGTGTGTGCATGTGCATGTCTGTCTGTGTGTGGAAAAAAGAGAGAGAGAGAGAGAGAGAGAGAGAGAGAGAGAGAAAACATACGTACATGTGTCTGGAGTGAGAGTGTGTGTGTGTGTGTGTGTGCATTTGTGTGTGTGTGTGTGTGTGCCTGTGTGTGTGTATGTACTATATATTGGTGAACTTTGCATGTGAGAGTGGGCATGCATTTTCAAGGCTATTCCTGCATGTGTGTGTGCATATATAAAAGGAGTTTTTATGTCTGAGTCTGTGTACATGTATTGTATGTAGGCTACCCAGTTTTTTTCATGTAGCCTATATTTGATGAGCCAGCTTTCCACTGACTAAATATCTCCAAACCCTACCCTTCCCTACCCCCTACCCCCTAACCCTGCCCCCAGCCCCCTCACCGGTCCAGGTGCAGTCTGCTGTCCATGTGGGGTGAAGTCCTGAGTCTGGTCAGAGCACATGCATGCACACACACATGCACACATGCGAACACACGCACACACACACACACACACACACACACATGCACACATGCGAACACACACACACACACACACACACACACACACACACACACACACACACACACACACACACACACACACACACACACACACACACACACACACACACACACACACACACACACACACACACACACAGAACAAACACACACACACACACACAGAACGAAACTCTACCGTCACAAAACCAGTGCCTCCAAATACATATGCGCAGCACCCTCTAACCTGTGTAGTCTAGTCTGGCTTATCTGTTGTATGTGTTAATGGCGTGCACAGTGTGTACAGTATACAGAGTGCCAGTAACCCTGGAGCCAGTGAAGTTCATTGGAAGGTCCTTCAATCATGCAAGGCACAAAGGAGAGCTCAGCATGATATTGGAGAGCAGATTTGGGACAAAGCATGTACAATCGCTGGGCCTTTTTTATGTGACATCAAACAACTTTAATTCACTGCATCCGGTGGAATAGACATTATATACTTACACTTGTCTTCTTTTGAAACCGGTAGTTGTTCATACCTGTTTCACTTCCAAACAGAACTTGTGGGGGCGATGTGGCTCATTTGTTGGAAGGTCTTTCGCTCAAGCTGAAGCTACTGTGGCCCCTAGCGAATTGGAATAGGAGCCGTATGATCTAGCCAGCTTTCACAGCAGGCCCACGCCACACAAGGGGGCTGAGGTGAGATCTGCATGGTTTTGTGGAATCAGGAATTGGGACAGCAGAATTATCCAGCATTGCAGCAGAAGCTGTATGAGCAAACCAGGCCTTTTTCTACAGGCCCACGCAAGGGGTTGGAGTGGATTCAGCATGACTTTGGGAGAGCAGGATTTGGGACTATTAATGTTTTTTACAATTCTCAGCCAGAGTAGGGTTGTTGTAGTTTTTGCTCTCATTTTAAATAGCATCCATCATCAAGCCAGGGAAGGTCGTTGTAAGGTCCTTGACTCCAGCTTATTGTAAGTTTCTGTGACCCTTAGCTAGCGAACTGGAACAGAAGCCGTATGAGCATACCAGCTTTCACTGCAGGCCCACACAACAAGGGGCTGAGGGGAAATCAGCATGAGTTGCGCATGGAGCTGGATTTGGGTTGCGTGATCCAGCGTTTCAGTATAATTGAACAAGAGCTGGATGAACTGACCAGGTTTGTATTTCAGTGCACTGATGGCCCACATATTCCCATGCTGTTGAGGATTGACTTGGTCGGGCAGCATTAACATTTATTGCATCCGGCTCCTGTGTAGTGCGGCTGTTGATATGGTTAAGGAGTTGAGTGTGCAGTTGTCAGAATCCACTGGTGCTAGTAGCCCTGGAGCCAGAGAAGGTCGTTGGAAGGTCCTTCACTCAAGCTTACTGTAAGCTACTCTGGCCCACAGTGAAATGGACCAGGAGTCGTTACAATGGAACAAAAGCTGTATGAGCAAACCAGGCCTTTTTTCCAGGCCCACGCAAGGGGTTGGAGTGGATTCAGCATGACTTTGAGAGAGACGGATTTGGGACTATTAACGTTTTTACAATTCTCAGCCAGAGAAGGTTGTTGTAGTTGTTGCTGTCATCTTGGATAGCATTATCAAGCCAGGGAAGGTCGTGGTAAGGTCCTTCACTGAATTTTAAGCTACTGCCCCTAGCAAACTGGGACAGGAGCCGTATGAGCTTACCAGCTTTCACTGCAGGCCCACACAAGGGGTTGAGGGGAATTCTGCAGGACTTTACCATGGTGCTGCATTTGGGATAGAGCGATACAGTGTTACAGTATGATTGAACAAGAGCTGTAATAACCAGGCTTGCATTTCCATGCCCACATTTTCCCAGGCTGTTGAGGATTGACTGGTCGACCATTGTTGAAAATTACTGCATCGGGCTCCTGTGTAGGCCGACTGTTGATATGGTTAAGGAGTTGAGTGTGCAGTAGTCAGAATCCACTGGTGCTAGTAGCCCTGGAGCCAGAAAAGGTCGTTGGAAGGTCCTTCACTCAAGCTTACTGTAAGCTACTCTGGCCCCCTGTGAACTGGACCAGGAACCGAATGAGTTAGCCATCTTTCACTGCAGGCCCACGCCACAGAAGGGGCTGAGGTGGGATCTGCATGATTTTGGAAAAGCAGGAATTTTGACAGCAGCATTGCAATGGAACAAAAGCTGTATGAGCAAACCAGGCCTTTTTTTCCAGGCCCACGCAAGGGGTTGAAGTGGCTTCAGCATGTCTTTGGGATTGCAATGGAACAGGACTAACCCGTATGGACTACTCCGGTTTAAAAAAAACACACATTTGATTAAACCAGCGCAGAATAAGGTACATTGCTCTGTAGTAAGCATAGCACAGTGGCCTGCTTTCCATGCGCACTGCAAGGCGCTGATGTGGATTGACTTAGTGCGCCAGCACTGATTTTGGAGAGTGCGTTATACAGAAATGGGATGCCAAGAGATCTGCTAAAGTTGGTTTGTTGGAATGGCTTTACGGTGTAAACCTCCTACTGTGTGTTCAATGGAGACTACTGCACCATAACAGCTTGTGTGTGTGTGTGTGTGTGTGTGTGTGTGTGTGTGTGTGTGTGTGTGTGTGTGTGTGTGTGTGTGTGTGTGTGTGTGTGTGTGTGTGTGTGTGTGTGTGTGTGTGTGCAGGGAAGCCAATAGGGGACCAGCCTGTGCTCTGCAGACTGTATTGGTGGAAGTCTTCTTTTCATCTCTTCATCGTCAACCGTCATTCTTTCTCTTCATCGTCACCGATTACTGACCCAGGTAAAAAAAAAGTGTACTTAATATATACTTGTATGTAGTATGTATTTTTGTATTTATAACATACTTCAAAAGTGTGTATTTAAAGAATTTTATTTTGATTAAGTACAGCTTAAACACATTTTAAGTTGACTTTTTTGTACTAAAATCAAACTTTGTACAAGTGTACTTAATATACTAAAATCATACTTAACTTACAGTAAGTATCTTTCAAATATACTTACTAATTCACTTTAGAATATGTTTAATGTGCACTTTAGCTTGCAGTTTAGTGTATTTTAAGTATACTACAAATCTATTTCAAGGTCATAAGAAAGTACTTCATAGCATGCTGCAGAAGGTCGACCCATGAATGGACCGTAATGCACACACACGCACACACACACACACACACACACACACGCACGCACGCACACACACACACACACACACACACACACACACACACACACACACACACACACACACACACACACACGCATGCACACACACACACACACGCACGCACACACACACACACACACACACACACACACACACACACACACACACACAGGCTTACACCTACACTGATAGACATGGACAGTTTTATGGGGACTGCTGTGAGCTTAAGCGGGATCTGGAAAGCACTGGGGGTGATGGCGAGGGCAGCGAGGGACGGCCAGATTCATCCTCTAAAGTCTGTCACACCTGCACAGACAGAAAGCGAAAACATGCAAATGATTTACTGGACATACAGGGATCCCTCTATCCTATCCAAATTTTCCACAGTGCTGATGAATGTGTGTGTGTGTGTGTGTGTGTGTGTGTGTGTGTGTGTGTGTGTGTGTGTGTGTGTGTGTGTGTGTGTGTGTGTGTGTGTGTGTGTGTGTGTGTGTTCGCATACTTTTGTGTATGTTTCTGTAGGTGTTAGTGACTGTGTGCGTGCGTGCATACCTGCCTTTGTGTGTGCGTGTGTGCGTGTTTTGGAGCAGAATTTGCAGTCGTGGAAACTTCTATGCATCTCTCATCAGGAATGGCTATTCCTATATTTTCTGCGTTCGTTTTTTTTACCCTGTAATCTGGAAAAAGAATCATGCACACGCGCACGCATTAGGGGTGTCAACAATGATCGATTCAGCGATCCGAATCGATGCGGGGCATGGACGATCCAGAATCGATCCGGCAAGTTCCAGAATCGATCCTGCAATTTTTTTAAGTTTCAATTACTTCCATGGATATTTCGGGAGCAAATGAATGTTAAATTAAATAAAAGCACTTCAAAACATTGCAAGACTGAAGGACAGATTGATACAGAAAACACCCAATTAATTGTTGCTCAGTGTAGGGACTATTACACCAAAGTTTAATTCATTTCCCCTCATTTTACGAATGCCAGCCATTTTGTAAGATGAGGACACCATTTTCTCTTTCTACTGTACCTGGTTCGAATTACATACGTGGCTCAGCCCCGCCCCTGTACCTATAAAACCCCAGGTCAAGGTATGAGTGGCCCCTCTTCCCCGAAGCCCACTTCCTCCATCGAGATGTGAGACGTGCTGAAACACGTCTCCTTAGAGGGACGTCTATTTTAGAAATTATTGAAACTGTAAGTTATCTTGGCCAGGTTAACACTACAGTCGAGATATTTCTTCCTTCAACCGGTTTTCGTTTGTATTGCATTTGACTTTTGCGAACCCTGCTAGAGCAGTGAGTCAGGACACACGAGGAACTCACGTGCTATAGGATAACTTTTGTACGGACAATTGTTAATCTTTTACTAGTATCAAAATCAAGGACCTCGCCTAGAGTCTACGGAGATTCGGCTGAGCCTGATTGTCTGTTCCCCAAGAGAGTGGACAGCCGGTATAGTTATTACGCGTGGAACGGACCTGCGTGCACCCGCCTTTCTCACTGGACCTTCGCAAGACGGCGCAAAGACAATCGGACTACACAACGAAATACCACTTTCCTTTCCCCGTTCAACGAAGCAAGACTTGTTTGGACACATTGCAACTTCGTGCCCCGGAACTGCGTGTGGTATTGCTTGGACCCACAGACGGTACCCGAGCAGCTTGGAGAACAAAGGGACCTCGTGCGCACGAAGACGCACACACCCACCTCGCCTGAGGGATCAAAGGATTTCTCTCTCTTCCTACCAAGGATAACGCAGTAAGAACTGAATTTGAATATGGTCCAGCTGCGTCTTGTCCAGCTAATACCGCTACGCCCATTCCTCCTTACTAGACCGCCCTCACAGTAACGCCCCTTTGGCTGTTCAAGTTTCTTCTGAAGTCAGTGACATGCTGCCGAATGACAACACTTGTAAGCGCCGCGCGGGACTTATTAAAACGACTGGATGGATTTCGCTGGATGGATTTCGCTGCAGCGATCACTCAACTGTCGGTAAGATTTCGAATAAAATGCATGAATATACATAACGGTTACTTTACGAGTTGACTTAGTCGGAGTGCGAACAGAAAGTCGGAGGTGTCATATTTGTTCAACCTGGTGTTAAACGTAATTTCAATTCTTGACCAGTGCATGTAAAGAAATTGTAAATAAAACCGACTTGATGTAGTAGTGCTAAAAATAAACCTTTATATTTTCTCTTAGTGAACTTCTCAAAATATATGGGCTAATGTAGATACCACTTGGGATGGGTTTATCGTTACCTATTGTTTCTAATGGGGCGTTAATTGGTGTGGCACCCGGAACTCTTCCTCACTTCGGGTAGATTGGCAAGGGGTAAGCTGTGTTTTTTTCCCTCCGTGTCACAAACTATTTAATGATGTTTCTGTACTTTAATTTCTCTGCTACTTTATTGATCTTTGATGGAAAGATATTCTGTTACGTTTGTGTTGATATTTTCGTTGTAATTTTCGCTCAAAGTATGTACATTAGCGCCATTAATGTCCGCGATCGTTATGAAGTTAACAGGTGCTAACGAGCAGATTGGGAAGTAAATAAATGCTACTGGATCGAGGCCCCTCATCTCTCCTGCCTCTTCAATCATCCAAAGACTGTTTAGTCTGTTATTTTAATGTAATGGTCGGTTCATTGACTTGACTTGTCATTGGGTCTGATTTTAAATGTGCCATATAGTTCAATGTGGGAGCAGGTTCACACACTAAATAAGACAGCACAAGCAGATTTTTTGTTTTATTTTTCTCAGAGCAGAGTAGAGCAGATGTTTCAGGTTGCTGCCATCAGAGAGCAGTGACTTGACCTCAGTGTCTTATTTAGTGTACTACTCCCACATTGAACTCTACTTTTTGGGTCCACGCACCTACTTATTTCTAAACATCTAGAGTGCAACAATACCCATGCCTCCTAATGTGCCATATAACCTGTATCTCGCCTATTGTGTGTGTGTGTGTGTGTGTGTGTGTGTGAGTGTTCGTGAATGTGTTCACGCAGATATAAGAAGTTGGGGTTGGGGTTGATGATCCACATGATGGTGATGGACCAGGACAGCTCTGGACCTCCTGACTGGCAGCTCCATCCTCAACCTCCCTTCCTGTCCTTCACACATGTGCAGGTAAGGCCAATTTTTTAAAAACTCACTGCATTGTCTGAGGCAAAAGTAGGAGAAAAGGAGTGAGTGAGTGAGTGAGAACCCGGCCATTACATGTGATGTGACCCTTAAAGGGCGTGTGTGTGTCCTAGAACCAAGACAGTGGCAGTGTGTGTCTGTCTGTCTTTGGTTAAGGATATTTTTAAGATACTACCTTGTTGTGTTAACATTATTTTGCTATTTCTGACAGGCAGAGGCAGTTTTCTGAAGGATGGTTAATGTCAGTATCAACATGTTGTGATGGAGGCTTCCACCTGAGCTGAACACAGAAACTTGCACACAGTGGTGAGTAAAACACTGAATCTGTTTTGTTCTGCACTAGACCAATAAGTATTTCATATAGTAATTCCTTTCTGTGCTGTGTTTATTTATTGAAAAAAAATGTGGATAGAGGATAATACAAAACACTGGCACTGTAGTGATCCCTGCACAGGCCAGAAGCTGTGTATCTCTTCAGCCTGGTGTTCTGCATTAAAATGATGGGTGTGATTTTTATGTAGTGTATTCTATGTATCCCTCTCGTGTGTGTGTGTGTGTGTGTGTGTGTGTGTGTTTGTTTGTGTGCATGCGTGCAGATGGAAGCAGTCGTTCCTGTTCAGCATTGATATGCCGGTAATGGGTTTGATGAGCCACAGCGTGGTGATGGGCAATCAGCATCAGGACCAGGGCCGCTCACAAGGAGAACCTCCTGCCCTGCCTCTTCATCCTCAACCTCCAATCTTCCTGCTCTTCACACATGTGCAGGTGAGGACAACCTCTAAAATGCACACTTGACTTGAGGCAAAGGGGGGAGAATAGGCGTGCATGCATGCACGTGCACCAAACTTTAAGACAGTAGCAGTGTGTGTGGGGGGGGCATGTGCACAAGCATATGCACATGCTCATGTCATGTCCTTCTGTAGGTAGATAGGGGTTGGTTGTTTTTGTCTTAATTGTCATTCATAACATTAACATGCCTTTTTTTGACAGGCACAGAGCCAGTTTTCAGAGGGAGGGCTGATGACACCAGCAACTTCGGATCTGAACCTGATCAACCCAGCACCAACCACTGTGCCGCTCCTCCTCTGCCAACTGCACCACATGGCTCCACCATCTCAAAAAGGCACAGACACTACTCCACTTCCTGCGAAGGATGAGAGAAGAGCCGACCTCCCCACAACGGCACTCACCACCTTCTACAGGGGTGTCATTGAGAGCATCCTGACCAGCAGCCTCTCTGTCTGGCATGGCAGCCGTCAAGCTGAAGACTAGAAGGCAGTACAGAGAGTGGTGAGGACAGCAGAAAAGCTCATAAGATCACCCCTACCTGTTCTCCCTACTACCATCAGGGAAGCGCTAGCCCAGCATGCAGTGCTGCAAAAGCACACTGGGAAACGACTTCTTTCCACAAGCCATCAGACTCCTCAACGCACTGAAGAAAACCACATGAATAACCAAGGACACGGGAGAATATTCCATGAACACTTCTTTCACCATGCCACTTACACTTTACTCATTGCACCTTGTATACAGCATCTTCACACCACCTGTATGAACTCCTCCTGCCGTGTGTGTGTGTCCACTGTGTTTGTGTATTTATTGTCCATCAGTATGTTAATCTTATTATTGCACACTGTTTGGGTGTCTGTATTTATAGTATGTATCAGTCTATATTTAATGCCAATGCCTTATTTTTAGTTATTAGTTAAATGCACATTGGAGACTGGTCAAACACAATTTCAAACTTTGTGTTAACTCTCTTGTTGACCGTTCACACTTCATAGTGTAAAAGTAAACAGAAATAAATTCACATTTCATTCCTGTTTCGTTCACTTCTTTCAGCAATGTATGTGGCCTACATGCAGGGAAGCTGACAGGGGGGACAAAGGGGTCCGTGGACCTGGGCCCAGTGAGACGAGGGGTCCAGGAATGGGTCCTCATTACATTGTATGTAGTCTATGTATTGAGTGGGGGGCCCTTTCAGATGACTTTGTCCTGGGCAAAGCCAAAGCTGTCAGCGGCCCTGATTATGTATGCACAAACACTGGTTATGATGGTAGGAACATTTTTCTCTGTTTTCTGATGGCCTTTGAATTAAGACAGGCCAATCTGGAACCTCTCCTGGATAAAGAGGTAAGCTTCAATGGTGTGGTCACTCCTAAATCATAGACAGACATGGAGTATGGTAGGCCTATGGTAATGAAGAAATCGTTTTCTCCAATAAAACAAACAAATAGCCTATTGCTATTTCAAATACTATTTCATATTTTTTCATTAATATCTGCTCTTTTCAAGCTGGCCACATAACTGTGGTGAGGTGACACTCATTAGGCCTACTTCAAAAAGTCGGGAATGTGTTGCTGATGTACATCGTACAACTTTTCTAAGTAGCCTATATCATGTCTTACCAAGTGAACAACCTCGCCTAAAAGGGTTTTTTAATTATTATTTGTCGGGGTGTGTTAATATCCTGGAAAGGATAAATCTGTGGTTTAATCATATAGCCTACCCAGTGTTAACAGTGACCTCGATACACACAGCTAGGAGAGGTAATACCAACGCATTGACAGTATATATTTAGGCAATATATACAGTATTTACTGTCAATGTGTCAACGTTGTGTTGAAATCAAAGCATTTTGGCGACCTGATACGTTATGACAAATCTGTGCATAGCGACACGAGTTCTAAACAGTAGGCTACAATGTCCGAGGTACGGGAAGACAAAGCAAAATACATATTGGGATTAGAAAACGTGTGATTTATCTCACTTTCTTACATAAATTGTTGAGAATATTATGTCAGTGGAATGTTCAGTGAAACGTTTCTCTGGAAGATAACAATTTGCACGGGATATCTTTGAAAACATGGAGCCTTCATCCGGAAATGGCCTTGAAAATGACATCATGCAGTATCCCTTCACGATTGGCCAATACGGCAAATGCCGGGAACGCCCATGGGCGTGCTTGCATTAGGGGTGGAACTGTTTTACTGCAGCTGGACCCTTCTCCAGAGATTTGGGCATAGATATGCAGTTAGGACTGTTACATAGCTTTGAGGAGTTGTGTTTAAATATCCACACTTGTAGAGTGTGATATATTTTATTTTGGGTTATTTTGTTCTATCTGTTCTTTCTTTTCTCTCTCTCTTTCTCCCCTCTCATCACCACAAATAGCCACACGCTATTCTTAGTTTACATTAGTTGCAGTAGCCATAGGCCTACATGCACCCACATGTAAATTATCCACTCACAGAGATACACGTACCAGTGTTTTAACCCATAGAGTCACCGAGTCGAGGACGTAAGCTATTGTCGGAAAAGAGCGCCAAGCGCTCCCTTTTCCCTCCCCCCACACATACTGTAAAGCCTTTAGACAAAGGACAGTATTCTCTGATTAGCTTGAATTCTCATCTTGAAGATAGTTTCCCGCTTCATCAGCCGAAAGCTTAACGCCCCTCCTCGTATCTCATATTTCGGTCCTGCGCGACGAGCTGCGCAGAATCATTTGAGCCATAGTTCATAGAACATAGGCTACATCTCTCACTCTCTCTCTCTCCTCCCACCGCTCCGCACAAGCGGTGACAGAGGTGCGCGGCTTCATCGAGCGCGCGCCTCCTCCTTCTCTCTCTCTCTTTCTCTCTCTCGCATAGCGTACACACACACACACACGCATAGCGCATCCTCTCATACCCCGTGTATATATTGTATATTTTACCTAAGTTCTTATGCCCTGCAAGTCACATTGGCTGTATCAGTGTTATGACCGGATGATGCTTTTACAATAAATGTACATTGTGGTGAACTGTGTTTGTCTTATTTGAACAATTTCTACGAAGTCAACCAGAAAAGAATTCACACAAAACCTTCAGATTATTTGTCAATAAAGGTCATGATTTTATGAGACGGTCATGAACCGTGTTTTATGCAATCATTAATTAGACAATTGACGATTCCATAAGTACACACCTACACATTATTGATACCCAGCGTGAAGAGTTTAACACACTCTTCATGCATCATTTCTTATACTCTTATTCCTCACATATAGTAATAACACATTACATATTTGGAACTGTATAAGAATTGTATACTTATTAATGTAATTATAATTACATTACTGTACTTCCCTTACATTTAACGTCGTACCCATTAATTGTAGTTGACCCTACATATTTTGGTGCCCGTGTGTGAGGAAGAATAGTCCCCGTACCCATAAATGTAGTAGAGCCTACATATTTTGGTGCCCTTGTGTGAGGAAGAATATTCCTCACGTCCAACAAATGTGGGATTACCCCTACATCAGTATCTGACTTCTTGTATTGCCTCATCATGACTGTTTAAACATTTGCTTTGCTTTCAGCAGAAATGTAATGCATTGCAATGCATTGCAGAATTGAGTCAGATCGCATCGGATCTCATAGAATCTAATTGAATCGAATCGCTACCTCCCGAATCGTGATCGGATCGGATCATGAGGGCAGTGCCGATCCACACCACAAGCACGCATGCACACACATACACACACATGCACGCACGCACACACATGGGGATGAAGATTCTGGTGCAGATATTGTTGGCGTCACTATTCCGCTTTGTCTTTCTGAAAGCAATCACTATGCCTGGGAAACATCAGATTTCTATCATCACACACACACAGACACACACACACACACACACACACACACACACACACACACACACACACACACACACACACACACACACACACACACACACACACACACACACTCTCAAACTCACTCAGTCACAATCTTGACGCTGTCAACAAAATCACCTCACAAAAATTGAAAGACGTAAACACAGAGACAGAATCCCACTGTTCTCGTGCCCAGCTGTCTGGCATGGCTTGTGTGAAAGGACCCAGCAAGGAGCCCTGGAGGCACCATGAGGTGAAATGAGGGGAGGACAGTCATGGGAGGCAGCACTGACTCTGGTGCGACTGCAGAGGTGAGAGCCAAGATGGCCGACCCAGGGGGGAGACAGTGCAGTTGGACTAGGCCCCCCACTGTGATAGTATTGTCTGTTATTGTGTGTGCGTGTGTGTATGCATGCGTCCGTTCCTGAAGGGGGCAATGCATCGCACACACACACACACACACACACACACACACACACACACACACACACACACACACACACACACACACACACACACACACACACACACACACACGCACACACGCACACACGCACACACACACACACTGATGCAACTGCAGAGGTGAGAGCCAAGATGGTTGACCCCGGAGGAGACAATGCAGCTGGACTGAGGAAACCGCCCTCCGTGCTCCTCCGTGACAGTATCATGGCTCAGGATGGAGGGATTTGCCCCCCTTGGCCTTGGCCTGGTTTGGATTGGATTGGTTTGGTTTGTCAGCAATTCTCAGCTGGCCCGGAAGCAAACTGCTTGAGGACTTGGCCTGGGCGTTGTTCCCAAACCCATAAATATGTAGGCTAGCAATGCAACTCCTCTTCCTCTCCCCCACCATCCTCCGTTCCCCCTATTATCTTAGTCACGAAAATATGGTCTACATTTCCGCAGCATATGTATGCTATCTTATTCAAACATGAAGTAAATAACATTCCGTTTTGATCGTAAATGTCGGGAACTCTCTCAAAAATTGAAACCGATCACGCAGCTGCTCGGAAGTGTGTGGCAATACACTTCTCTTCTCAATTCTCTCCCCTCGCTTTTTGTTGCAGTCCGTCATCCAAGACTAATATTTCTACTCTGTTATCCCAGCGCTTTGAATGTCAGCACCTCCCAGGTCCTTTTAATGACTGGGGAGAGGGAGAGAAAGAGAGAGAGAGAGAGACAGATAGAGAGAGAGAGTGTGTGTGTGTGTGCGAGTGTTTTATGACCTTAACGTGTGTATGTGTGTGTGTGCTTAATGTTCTTAATATTCTTTATCGACTGTAATGCTCTGTTATATTTGACACTGCATATTGATTTTCTCTGTAAGCTTTGGCAACACTGACACATGCATGTTAACCCTCCCGTTTTTCACGTCTATTTCTGACTTATTTCCGACTGTCTACCCGATTTTGGTATTTTTCCCGCAAATATTACAATTTTTAATAATAATCAACAAAAGCGTCAGTCCAGAAATTCTCCCCACGGCCCGGCCACTTAGTCTGACAAGCCACATCCCCTCCACCAGTTACGAAAGAGAGGGTCTGGCTTATCAGGCTATCTGCCAGTAGATTTTATGCCACATTCCACCAAGAATTCTTAGGTAAAAATACAAGCTCTTACCCTCGAGCTCCACATGCATGTGTGTGTCCACTCTGCCTCGCAGAAGCCATCAGTTCATACAAACAACGCTGTTCATATGAGGCTGTTCATAGGTGAGTTTAGACAGGTCATCAGCTGGGAAAATTAGGCCTTTCGTCCTACCGCACTTTTCTCTGTGGATTACTGACCAGAAGCCCTATTGGAAGAAATTAAAACATGGGGCCACGC
>NC_085862.1:17837390-17859890 GCF_034702125.1 Engraulis encrasicolus | reverse complement strand
GTCCAAAGCTCTCAGCTGTTTTGGCGGTAGTAATTATTGATCTGTTCCGTTCAGTGTCTGAGACGCCCATTAGGTGAGTGGTGGCTGAGCTCCTCTAATAGAGGAGGCACTCTTCTTGTGTTCCGGAACTTTGTTTGTTCATTTGTTCCTTCCTCTTCCTGTTCCTCATAAAGTAAAGTGGTGTTTATGTCTGTCTCATGGAGAAAGTCAGGGGCCATTCCAGAGTCTGACCTGTAGCTGGGTCAGTCGTAGCCCACATGATCCTGCCTTTCTTGGCTTTACAGAAACCATATAAAGTCTAATACTATTGCACATTTTAAATAATAATAACAACAATAATACTACTACTAATAATATTAATCATCATAATCATAATAATGGTAATAATATGTGGCCTAATTTCCTTAAGTAAAATAAAACATAAAAGGGTATGAAGGGAACACCTGACAAATATTGTCACACGTCATAAACAAGATAACTTTTCTCATTTCCGTCTAAATGTAGTAATAATAGGAAACATACATACACATTGTAGTGCACTATAGATTGTAGTGCGCTATAGCAAATGCTATAATAGCCTACACAGCCATAGTTTCATAGTTTATTGTCAAGACATCAAGCAAAACATTTATTAAACCTAATGTTTAACAACCTCCCCCCTCCCCCTTTCATTTATATTTTCTTTATTATTCAAGCTTTGCGGAGTAGAGCTACAAGTTCAATAGTGTCTCACACGCCCTCAGAACACCCCCAAATCTCCGCTGGAGACAGTATTGACTGGCTGGTCCTAACTGAGTACCAGTCCACAAGGCCTCCAGTTGGAAACAACATGCAGTTACCCCATATGGCCACAAGAGAGAGATTGTCTAGCTCCACTTACATCAGAATCCTGAAAGGGAAGAACACAGAATGCCTGTTTTCTTGCAACTGCAATATTTATCCCAAACTGGGCCTTTGTTGTACAAATGACAGAGCTAGCAAAACATGCAACAGTTGTTTAGTGATGCTGCAAAACATTGTTTTTTTTCTCTACTATGGTGTGTGCGTAGGAGGGATGAACGGAGCACTCTGAATGAACTTGATCATTTATAAGGAAGAGTGAGAGGGGGAGGGCTGCCAAATCCTAGTCCTCTATCCAAATCTGTTTTCCTTCAGTTCAGAGTCTGGAGTCGGCCCAGCAGATGGGGGAAAAAAAGTAAAAATAAAAAAATAAAAAAGACAACAATTGTGGCGTCGTAAATGGCCCTAATCATTCCTCATTTATAAGCGCTTCAATATGTGTATTCCATGCTAAACAGGCCTGCCAAGACCAGGCAAGCAAACTGGGCAATTGCACAAGGCCCCCAGCTGAAAGGGGGGCCCCCAGTAATGACTGGTTAGTTGAAGTCACATGACAGAAATGAAACGTTTGTGAGTGTGACAACACCTCCCTGAATCAATGTCCAAAATATACAATGATATTGCTATCAAAATCTGTCTTTTGGGGGCGTTCGCTCCCAAACTGTTTTAAGAGAAGAGAAGGACCCGGAGTCCCTCTATGCCAAGGGCCCCCAAAATAACTTGCGACAGCCCTGGTGATTCCCTGAAGTCAGGGAAGGACAGTGTTCTGGCATCACCGCTGCTGTGGAATTTTCTCGTAATTGTAAAAGAAGCCATGAGGGCATGTTTGTGTTTGTGCGTATACTACTCGCGGTCACAACTCGCTATCAATTGTGGACAAATAATATGACATGCATGCTTATGTAGTGCTGTGCTAGCCTATAGCCTGTAACCAAACCAGGCTAATAATGCTCTCCCAAGGATTGTTCACGCTCAAACACATGCTCACATAATGATGTTCAGTAATGCCTGTTTGTTTGGATTTGCAGATGCTGAACACACACATCGATGTTTGCAAACACGCACATAGACACAATATGCAATGCATGCATACACAGGCATGCAAGTAGTGCTTATTCTTCAGGGGACAACTCACTGAAATAAAAAATAAGGTCAAGTGAGATAGAAAGCAAGAGAGGTACGGTAGAAGAGATTGAGATTGCGAGACTGAGAGAGGTATTTTTATGATTCCATTTAAGCACGCTCTTCGGCCAGTGGTCAATTACTGGAACCCCTGGAGGAATGCAGCCATCCCATTCCATCCCATCCATTGACAGTAAATAGAATGGACGCCAAATCAACGCTATTTGCCATTCAACGCTTTGAAGCCAGATTTGGGAACATTCCAACTTACATTCCACCTTAGCAACGCCAAACGCAGGTGCTGATTGGACAACAACAAGACTTCTAACGGTCAATCAAACCATGTTCTGATGCTCATTGGTCAATTTAACTTTTAATATCTCTCTAAAATAAAACATCACCACAAAAAATCACCACCCTGGTAAGTTGGAGAGCAAGGGGACCTACTAGTTGAGCGAAAAATGATCCCCCTGGAGTGGCATTTAAGGGAGATACAGGGTTTTATGTCTCTCATAGGAATGAATGGGATTTGGCCATTTTTTTGTCTTTTTGGGTCCAACCTTGGCTCCAACTTGGCTTCAACAATGAAATAGAATTTTGGCCTCCATTCTATTTACTCTCAATGATCCCATCCCACCCCATCTCATCTCATCCCAGCTATCTATCTAGCATGCAAATGCCTGGCCACAGCCTTGACCCTTAACAGTAAAAATTGCAGTGTTCACATAACACGTAGAGAGTATAAATACAACTATAAGTGCTGAAATTATTTTGGAAAATTTACGGTGCTCTGGGGAGTGGAACGTGTCATCGTCCCAGCAGGAGCTCATATGGGACGCATTACGAGGACATACCCGCACAGCACAGGACAATTAACATCTGGACGGCCCTGGCCCGGACACTCGGTAGAGGAAATACAGAGTGTATGTGTGTGTGTGTGTGTGTGTGTGTGTGTGTGTGTGTGTGTGTGTGTGTGTGTGTGTGTGTGTGTGTGTGTGTGTGTGTGTGCGTGCGTGTCTGTGTGGGCGCGTGTGTGCATGTGAGTGCGCGCGAAAAGTATGTTCGTGTGCGTGCGTGTGTGTGTGCGTGTGTGTGTGTGTTTGGCCCACCAGGCAGAGGAGAAGGTGACCTTGTGAAGAGTCTGAGAGAGTGCGACAACGTCTGAAGAAGGGTCTTCACCCGAAACGTAAAAAAATATATATTTAAAGAGTGGGAGCAAAAGAATCCTGGTAGAAGCGGACCTTTTTCTTTTTTTTTACCTTGTCATCATTACCCCGTACTCCATCTCCCTTGTTAAAATCAGCCCATGTCATACCATTTCCAACTCTAACAGACTGTCTGGTCAGCTAGTTCCTTTGTTTTCAAGAACATGCCACTCACCAAGTGTTTAGTGGTGTTCACTGGCATTCCATCACACGTTTTGTAGCAAAACATGGCTTTGTTGTGATTTATTCAGCCTTTTGTGAACACATGTTTTTCCCTTTCATTCACAAAATGGCAAATAAAAATGACCACATGAGCCATATTTCACCATATATCAACTTGTTAGGGAATTCCAGTGAAGACCCCTTACCACTTACTGTAGCAAGATGCAAACTTTCGAAAAACAAGGGTGAGTGGGGTGGTTTAAAGCAGCACACATCAAAAGGTGCATGGTGAAGACCACTCTACTTTACTGCAGATAATTCAAAAAAGGGGCTACATGTTCAAAATAGTGCGCTTGCCCTTCACCACTGAAGTCTGTGCAGTCTACTGTACAACCGTAAATCCAATGAAGGTGGGCCCATGCTAGCATGGTGACAAATCACTGGTGGATAACAAGATGGATATACTGTATGTATAGACCAGGGGTCTCCAAACTAAGGCCCGGGGGCCGGATGCGGCCCGCAACGCCCCTTTGACCAGCCCCCTACCTCTCTGCACCTCACCATTTGAACTTGCCCAATTACTCATAAACTGTTAATCACCATATTTTTCTAACCTTTCCTTGCTATTTTTACATGGTTATTAGATATTAAAAGGAATGCCTGTGGTATTTCAAATTGAAAAACATGTTAAGTACTCACTTCTTTTTCAAATCACTTGTAATAATGAACTATTTTGTGCTGGAAATTATGGCTATAACAGGCAGTGGCCTACATGATTGATCCCGGCCCCCGATCACTGTCAGGAACGATAATGTGGCCCCCAGAGAAAAAAGTTTAGGGACCCCTTCCTGGTATAGACTCTCAGACCTGAAGGATCACTAACCTGTTTTTTATTCCCGAACCAACAGTGTGCCGCTACTCCTTCTAATGTGTCACCTGAGGGTCACTAACGTGTCACCGGTGACAAACCACCACTTCCTCCCTCCTTTCTCCCTCTTTCTTCGATTCAGCCACACCTTTCCTCTTTCATCCCCCCATTTCCTTCCACCCTCTTTTTCCTCCCCTCACCACTTCTCACGAGTGTGTGTGCGTGCGCGTGCACACATGTAACTCTCATAAAAGCGGAGTGCTCCTATGACATCATGACTATGGCCTGTCAACCTGCCTGCCTGCCTGCCAGCCTACCCGCCTGCCTGCCAACCTGCCTGCCTGCCTGCCTGCCTGTCAACCTGCCTGCCTGCCTGCCTGCCTGCCTACCCGCCTGCCAGCTTTCCTGCCCTCCTGCTTGCCTGCCTACCTCCCTCCCTGCCAGCTTGCTGGTCTGCCTAACTGCCTAACTACCTCCTTATACTTTCTTGCTTGCCTGGCTGCGTGTCTGCCTGTCTGCCTGCTGGCCTGCTTGCCTGTCTGTCTGCTTGCCTGCCTGCCTGCCTGCCTGCCTGCCGGCCTACTTGCCTGCCTGCCTCTGCCTGCCTGCTTGCCTGCCTGCCTGCCTGCCTGCCTGCCTGCCTGTCTGTCTGTCTGCTTTCCTGCCCTGCATGCCTGCCTGCCTTTGTGCTGTCCTTGCTAGTCCCTACCCCTGTTGGAGTGCAGGTGTGCTCCCGGTCCCTCAGTGTCCCCTGGAGGTTTTGGGAATGCAGCTGGGCCAACCGCAGGCAGGCAGGGTGGGAGTGGGAGTCTGGGGGTGGCCCCTCCAGTCAGCCAGCCAGCCAGCCACACACTGTTGATTCAAGGGTGTAGTTTATGAGTCTGTGCATATATGTGTGTGTGCTCGTGTGTGTGTGCATGTGTGTGCGTGCCGACATGCGTGCGTGTAATAAATTGTGTGTCTGAAAGAGTTTTTGTGTGAGGAAGTGATTATGTGTGTGTGTGTGTGTGTGTGAGAGAGAGAGAGAGAGAGAGAGAGAGAGAGAGAGAGAGAGAGAGAGAGAGAGAGAGAGAGAGAGAGAGAGAGAGAGAGAGAGAAAGCGTGTGCGTGTTTGTGTGTGTGTGAAAGAGACTGTGTCTGTATGGGTGCATACTGTAGGTGAGTGAAAGCACCTACAGGCTATATGCCATCCCAGCACCTGCCTTGTAACACTGTGTGTGCGTGCCATGCGTGCGTGTATGTGTGTGCACGTGTGTGCATGTGTGTGTGTGTGTGTGTGTGTGTGTGAAAGAGAGAGTGTGTGTGTATGTGTGCCTTGTAACACAGTGTTGTCCGTGTCCTGCTCCGCTTTGGCGGTTTTGTGAGTCAACTGTGACATGTGTTCTAGTCTCCACTGAGGCCCTTCGCAGATGTGCTCGCAGCTGCCGTACTGTGAGAGTGTGAGTGTGTGTGGACGCGCATGCATGTGTGTGTGTGGGTTTGTATGTGTGCGCACGTGTGTGCGTGTGCGTGCGTGCACGTGCGTGCATGTGCGTGTGTGTATGTTTTGGAGAGAGAGAGAAAGAAAGAGAGAGAGAGAGAGAGAGAGAGAGAGAGAGAGAGAGAGAGAGAGAGAGAGAGAGAGAGAGAGAGAGAGAAAGAAGTGCTATGTGTATGTGCGTGCGTGCGTGCGTGTTTGTGTGGGTGTGTGGGTGTGTGTAGGTGTGTGGTTGTGTCTGTGTGAAGCCTGCACATATGAGTCATGGGCCACTGTAAGTTCCCCACCTGCTTCATCTGTCTCCAGAGTAAAGTAGGCAGTGGTGACGGTAGATTTTACTGCACACGTTAAACTCCTCAGGAGCAATGACTCAGGGCTAAGGTGAGGAAAAGCTGGTCAAACATTTCTTTTATTTAATAATAAACTCCTACTGACTGGCATCATTCAGTCACAGAATCATCCCAGTGGTGGGAGAAAGGAATCCAGTCTCAAATTATCCAATGTGTCAATACCATATATGACGCCAACGGTTACGGTACATTTATGACCAGGCTTCAATATATGATTGAAAAGGTCATGTCATGACGCTTTAGGATAAGCGGTTTATACCTACACTTTGGTTTCATATCGTGAGGCCTTGTGTCATAAACTTTCAGGTTGAGTGTGATTCTGTCTGAGAAATAGAGGGGTGTGGAGGCTGCTATTACATTACATTTAGCTTACACTTTTTTTTAATCCAAAGCGACTTACAGTTATTTAGATAGAGGTACAGCTTACTCTGGAGCAATGTGGAATAAGATGCCTTGCTCAAGGGCACTTCAGCCATGGATGGAGGTATAGGGGGAGGCAAGGGTGGAATTTGAACCTGCAACCCTCTGATCTTAAGTCCATTTCCCTAACCATTAGTCCAAGGCTGTCAATGGTAGTGTAGTGCCATAGCTATGTCAACACTGATCCCGAGAGGTTGTCAAAGTCACCATACTTCCTTGAAGGAACATATCGTAAGTATAACAGTAATAACACATTTGCGTAGGCCTGCATTCTCATTTGAAGATTTCAAGAGGAATGTGTTAATGAGATCATTTCCAGTCTAGTCTAATCAAAATTGTGGTCAGTGACCACCCCTCAGGCTTTGTAGGGCAGTGTATTTATATCATATTTCAGATGTTTTTATTGTCATCATATGCATTGCAGTCGCACATGTATCAGTTACGTGACTCCACCATTTAGGCCTTTACGGTATGTAGGCTACACATCCTGACTGCACATACACATCCGAGCATGACAATGCTTGGCAGTAGGTCAACAAAGCACCCATTTGCAATGGTAGCACGAATCTTGTTGTATTTATATCACATTTCACTAGAGCTTAATGCCATCACACCACAGTCACACACTAGCTTAGGTGATCTCCCCATTTAGACCTTTTTTTGCATATACCTCATGTCTGCAGGGCCGGCGCTAGGTATAGACACACCAGGCAGTCGCCTAGGGCGCCAAATGTCTTGGGGGCGCCAGAAATGCCCAAAATGTCCCACAAAGTCAGAATGTCAAATGAAAAAAAAAACTTTTTACACTTAACACAATTGATGCATGATGATTATGCATGGACTTGGCACAGATTAGCGGTGTTCGATCAGATGCATGGCGCTATGTTCACAGATGAACATTTCTAAGTGCAAAAAAAACGGGAAGGGGGCGCTCGCCTAGGGCACCAAGTTGACTAGAACCGGCCCTGCATGTCTGGAGGAACAGTAGGTGGAGTAGGTGTGCAATTGCAATAGCATTTATGACTTATCAGCAGTTTGCGTCACGCACTGAGACAAATACTGTTAGGCAGATGGTCAGGACCTAAGTGTTATCTGTGTTACAGCTATGGCTGTAGTGATAGCTGGAGTATAAATATCCCCAACACCCCCATCAATATCTCACATCCCCTTACAGGAGAAACAGGAAGAACACAGCAGGAAGATGTGAGGACAACTTGAATGAACTCAGTGACCAGTAGAGAGAAACAGAGAGAGAGACAGAGAGAGGGAGAGAGAGAGAGAGAGAGAGAGAGAGAGAGAGAGAGAGAGAGAGAGAGAGAGAGAGAGAGCAACAGACAGAGAGAAACAGAGGGAGACAGGATGAGAGAAAAAGGGATAGGGATATACAAACTGTAATATGAAACGACGAGTGTAGAAGTGGTAGTGGAATAGAGAAATTCAGAGTGAGCAAAAACAGAGAGAAACACATAGAGGAAGGTAGGCTGGGAGAAGGAATTATCAAAATATGCATGAGAGATGTGGAAATAGGTCTATGTAAATATGTGCCACTTGAATAAACACCAAGTGCGTAAACCTTCCTGAAAAAAGACCTGAATATGCAGTGTGTAAGTTCCACCACCCACAAGCATGCAATCCATGCAGGAGTAATGATGTTTTCTTGAACTCTTAACAACACATTATGCTCAAACCATCTCAAAACACACATTTGAAAACAATGACATTCCATTATTCTTAGCAACAGCAAAAGCCAATACTGTAGGCCAGGGTTTCTCAAACTGTGGTGCGTGCACCCCTGGGGGTACGCGGCCTGCCATAAGGGGGTGCGCGAGCTAAATAGAGCAATGGTGGATATGTGAGTTTTCATCCAGCATTAATGAACATTAAGTAGTTGGATGGTGAATTGTATGCTGTATGGGTCCATCTGAAGTATAGTTTAACTCCTAGACTATTGGAAAAGAGGTTTCCCCAAGACAACAGTGCATAATGTGCAGTGAATGCGCAGTGAATTATACTTGCGTGGGCATCAGCACACCAAAATATTCACTTAGGGGGTGCGCGAACCACACTGAAATGAGGGGGTTCGCAGCGAAAAATGTTTTGGAACCGCTGCTGTAGGCTAATCAAACGAGAGCACAGCAAGCATAAAAATGAAATAATAATGCAATTAAATAGAGTGATATTGACATGACACAGCAAAGCATCAGCAAAACCACACTTCGACACGCTGGGACCAAATGTAGCCTACTCTAGAAAATGTTAAATCAACTCTCTTAGAGATAACACAGCATTGTTACTGTGTAAACACAAGAATACATTAAGAGAGCTGCTGTACCAATGCAGCTATGATTATGCTGACATCTTGTCTACTGGAAACAGATGAGTTACGTTGAGGCTTCAGCCAATTAAAACACAATCCCCTGGACGAGCAGAGTGGCCTGACTAGTAGATATACACTAAAAGGTATTGGATTAGCTGCCCAAACACACAGAAGCACCCCCTTCCCCTGTCCGCCTTACCTTTCGGATGTCCATCATCAGCCCAACCATAGTATTCAGTCCAATCACAGAAAGCCTCTTGCTTTCGAAACAAAGTCCGCCATACATATTATTTATTGTTTGTATGACTATTACTAGCTACATTTGCTTTTTCCTTGTATACAATCCTCCCCCTTGCTTATTAGAAGGATGTCCATCATAATTATTTTGGGTTCCTAGAACAGACAACAAGAAGGCCCCCCTCCTTGGATGTTGCTAGTTCACTAAAAAGACTCAGGGTTTTAGGCCAGAAGGCCTTATGCTGTTGGGCTTCAAAGATTTGTCCCAAGAGAAAATATAGATAAATAAAGTTGTTAAAATTGCACAATATAACAAAATATGAGAATATAGCGATATAGTAGAAATGTATGTATAGAAATAAAGACGCATCGACTTCAGTGCCCCGTTGGTCCTTGGGCCCCCCGGCCTGGGCCCCGAAGGCCTGTGCATCATTGTCTTTGTCCTACAAGTTTACAAGTTTATTTATTTAAAAAGGGACAGCATATATTACCAGCATTTATACAAAAATGCTAAATACACAAGATTATAGCCATGAGGCTAATTTCCATCTTTTGTCCCTTGACAGGTTTGATGTTCCTTAAAAAAACAAGGTTAAAACAAAACTAAAAATACAAAGTTATAGTACACAGCTGTAAAATTATAGAGTCAAAGATATGTCACACATTTTAAAAATAAATAATACAAAATACAATTACAAGATACAATACCCAAATAAGTTAAAGAACAGCTGCCAGTGTGAGTGCCTACACTGTAAAAAATGCCTGTTGAAATTACGGCAAAAAACTGTCAAATTGCAACAGTCAGTGACCGTAAAATGTTAAACAGTTTATCTCTGTACTAAATATGGCAAGCCACTATTTAGTCAAAAAGCGGTACATAACTTTATTTTTGACAGGTGTCATATGTAGAAAATACTGGACTGTTCTCTGTAAACAAAGATATTGGAAAATACCGTTAAGTGAGATGAAGTAGTCAAGAAACGGTACATAACTTTATTTTTCACTGGTGTTAATATGTAGAAAATACTGAACTGTTCACTGAAAAGAAAATATTGGAAAATACCGTTAAGTGAAGATGAAGTAGTCAAGAAACGGTACATGACTTTATTTTTCACTGGTGTACACATATGTACACAGCAAATTTGCCAGAGTTCGATTGATCAGAGTTAGACTGGTGTTCAGCCAAAATCTAAACATCAAGAGTTGCAGCAACACTACAGAGTGTTATTTGACTCCTCTGGATCCGAGTTGTTGAGCTAAGAGAGCTAGAGAGTTAATGTTTAACTCCCTTGAGAGTTATGAAAAACATGCCTCCCCAATTTTCAAATGTTTTGGCAACATGAGCAGCCATTTTTGTTGAGTCCCCTATAAGTGAACCAAACTCAATCCTCTGTTTGTGAACCAAATTGTGAACCAACAGACAAATACTCTGTTCTGCTTTTCTTCACATTGTGTATACTACAAAAAGTAGGTGCTCTTTCTGGTCGTGTTAGGCTTTTTGTCCTCTTTAATCCAATAGATCTCTTGTGATTGCACTTGTTCCAGGTGTAACTTGTCAAACCACTGATAGGCTGGTTGTAACAGGCAGAGTTTGATGTCAACACGCTATTTGATTAGTAGCCATCAATGAGTATTAACTTAGAGTACAACCCTCTGCATGTGTTGTAGTTCATCCTGCGAAAAATTCTCCACCGCAATAATGTTTTCCCTTATTGGACTTTGAGGCTTTGCCATCAGAGTTTTCGATTGAGAGGCAAATTGACACGGTAAACCTCTTCAAAATTCAGAATATCTCTTTTTGCATTCCTCCTACCCAACAGAAAGCAATGGAGGTTATAATGAATTGAATATTAATTACTCCACAGAAAACATATTGCCTGTCTGCTTGGCTCCAGGTGCCTCCACGTTGTAGATTTGACAACAATGAAGCTGGCAACTGAATAAACTGTGCAACAGTTAAGGACTGCAAATGGCAACAGTTTGCACATTTTGCAGTAATTCACTGTAACTTTTATTTCTCCGGTAACAGCCTACAGTTTAGCCTCATTTAATGTGTAAAATATACCTATAGGCTAGTATAATCTGAAAAAGTCTACCTGGGACAGTAATCCCTTGAGCTCTTAGAAGTAGCCCAGTCTATTTGAAACTGTCATTCTACCCCATCCAAATCAATCTATCAATCAATTCCTGACCTCATCTGAGTGCTAAGGGCTGTCATGCAATGATTAACTTACTGCCTGCACCTGCCAAATGCTTCATCACTCGGGTCACATGGTTCACTTGAACATGTATTTAAACAGGGACTGTTGCATTGTACTGCTCACTGGTTGCTAGCTAGCTAGCTGGCTGGCTGGCTGTAAGGCCGGCTGGCCGGCTGCTGGCCTGCCCTCACCTGGCCGGCCCGGCTAGCAGGTCACGTTGTAAGGGTGGCTGCATGGTGGCTTGCTAACTAGCTTGTTTGTTAGCTTGCTTGCCCCGCTAGCTTTGGCCTTCATTTTCCTTAAGGTTATTTTCAGGCCTTTTTTAAAAAAAAGAATGGATTTGCATACCCTTCATTGATGATACTAGACTGGTCCACCTGTCTGCACTAGACAATCTGGCAATTGGGCATTTATTTAGGTATCTAATTAAGTTGATGTTTATTGGACTCCAATGAGTAGAATCAGTCTAATCAGTTGTCTGTGATTATACTCAGGTGAGTCCAATTATAGAGTTGCAATCAGTCCAATCAGTTGTCTGATTGTAACTCTATAATTGAACTCACCTGAATATAATCTGTCCAATCTGTTTTGGCAACCACTGCTGCCATAATTTTACCGTAAAATGTAAAAAAAAAATAATACCGTTATTTATTTAACGGTAGGCTTTGGCAACCACTGCTGCCATAATCTTACCGTAAAATGTAAAAAGGAAATATACCGTTATTTGTTTAAAGGTAGACTTTGGCAACCACTGCTGCCAGCAATTTTCCGTAAAAACAACAGTTCTTTTTTTACTGTGTAGGGACAGTAACTAAGCCATGCCTGGAAGTGATGAGAGACTGGTGGGAACCTGAAAGGAAATCTCAGAGTTGTCAGCATTACAAGTCAAACGTGGCCCTGGCTGCCTACTGTGTTTAATGAAAGAACAGAACCAGACGAGCCAACTGATTACTAAAGTCTCTCTCTTTTTCTCTCTCTCTCTCTCTCTCTCTCTCTCTCTCTCTCTCTCTCTCTCTCTCTCTCTCTCTCTCTCTCTCTCTCTCTCTCTCTCTCTCTCTCTCCCTTCTTGTCTGTCATTAATTCTGTCCTTTTCTCTCGCTCTGTCTGTTCTTTTTTTTTCTTCCTTGCCACCCACCCCTACTGTTTCATGTCAAGTATTTGAACACTAGAACTTCTCCCCAATTCACATCACCACAAAGGCCAACCCTCTACCACATCACCCACACAAATGTACACACATACCATGCGCGCGCACACACACACACACACACACACACACACACACACACACACACACACACACACACACACACACACACACACACACACACACACACACACACACACACACACACACACACACACACACACTTCTCCCTCTCCCAGCGACTCATGTGTTTGGTATGGCTGTACCACAACAGCACCGGAAACACAGCTGCCCTCTTTTCAAGATGAAGAGAATGTCCTGTGGGTACTTGGCACAGCATGTACATGTACACACACACGCACACACAGACACAGACACAGACACTCACGCACGCAAGCACACGCGCACGCACACGCACACACACACACATGCATGCACACACACACTCATGCACGCACACGCACGCGCACACACACACACACTACATTACATTGTATGAAATTACATTGCATTGCATTACATTGCATTTGGCATACGCTTTATAACCAAAGCGACTTTCAAAAGAGGACATAATCAAGGCAACATCACAAGCAAATACAACGTGCACCAGAATACAGAACAACAAGTGCAGTTGCAAAGAAGGGTAGTTTTTTTTATTTAATTAATAAAGAGTACACACACAGCACACACACACATACATACACACACACACACACACACACACACACACACACACACACACACACACACACACACACACACACACACACACACACACACACACACACACACACACACACACACACACACACACACACACACACACACACACTAAACTAAACTAAACTAAACTAAACTAAACTAAACTAAACTAAACTAAACTAAACATCATGTCAAGAGTCTGCCCTGGGGCTAGGCCAGCTCAAGCATTAGTTTAGTATCTCCTCTCGAAAGAGGAAGGTATTTACTTGTTTCTTGAAGGCTGCAAGATATGTGCTTAGCCAAAAAATAAAGCCTGTGCGTGTGTGTGAGTGTGGGAGGGATCTGTTGTATTGATTGTCCTCATGTCCAATGCGCCACTTACTAGAAGAAATTTCCCCCATGGGGGATAATAAAGACACTACTGCTACTACTACCAAGGGGTAGGGAGCCTATGTGACTGTTTTGGGAACTGTATCTGGCTCTTACTTACCTATCGTGTCTTGAAATATGCAATCATCCCGTATATATAAATAAAAGTATGTGTTCCGTATTGAGCTAAAACGGAACAAGGGATGTTATAATGTGTTAAAATGCTGGTAATTACATCTAAGAAATACAACATTTTCGAGGGGAGGACCGCCACACCTCCCGCCATAGGCAACCCTATACTTATCTGTTATCAATAAAACTTAACAACTTGACAGTACACTCAAAAATTGTTTAGTTTAATTGAAATATATGTTCTTAATTGTATTCAGTGTTTTTAAAATGGTATGGCTCTCATGGAAAAAAAAAAGTTTAAAAATGGCTTGTAAGTTCCTGACCCCTAACTGTAGACCAGTTACTCAGTGAAGTGTGATTGAAGGAAACTATGGCAGGTTTTGTTTTTTGCTTCTACATTTACTTTGGTCACCTCTGCTATATTCACATGCATTACATCAAGGGGAGATAATGAAGAAGAAGAGTATGTTTTCTTTTAATCACTGAATTATTATGGAGATTCCTTCCCCGTATTCTTTTACTTCTCTACAGAAAAATGTGTGAAATTGCTGATAAATCACAAGGATTTAATTCCATTCCGATCGCTGGATGCATTGCTGCTGCATCTGCTCTGCTCTGCCAAGAGAAATAAAACCATAAACCTCACAATTGAAATTCCAGAAATATTCTGAACGCAATTCCCAAGTGACCTCAATCATTCGTCGCTGGCCTCATATCCCAGGGCCATTCTGGAGAGGAGAAAAGTCACAGATAAATCTGCAGGGAACCCAACACCAAGCAGCAGCAGGAGAGAGAGAGAGAGAGAGAGAGAGAGAGAGAGAGAGAGAGAGAGAGAGAGAGGGAGAGAGAGAGAGAGAAAGAAAGAAAAGAGAGAGAATGTGTGTGCGTGCGTGCGTGTGTGTCGGTGTGTCGGTGTGTATGTGTGTAAGCCTTGGTGAAGCTGATCACCATCTGCTGAGTTCGGGCTGAATTTTGGTGTTCCTTCACCCTGTCAGGCCTATTAATAACATGCATACACATGCATATACGTGCACGCACACACATACACACACACACACACACACACACACACACACACACACACACACACACACACACATGCAAACATACACGCACGAACGCACGCACGCACGCACGCACGCACGCACACACGCACACACGCACACTTGCACACACGTACACACGCACACGCGCGCACACGCACGCGCACGCTTTGGTGTTCCACCAGGCCCTCCTGGAACACTTAACCCCCTGACATCAAAAGAGCCCGTGAGCCACAAAGTGCCGACCCCAGCACCAAGCTACCCCTTTACACCCTCCTCCACACACACACGCACACGCACACGCACACGCACACACACACGCACACACACACGCACACACACACATACAGGTTGAGCTCACACAGTCTGCGCCAGGGAAATGTTACGAGTGGAGTGGAATGGAGTGGAATAATTTCACCGGGTGCCACACTTCAAAGACACACTGCCAAAATACACTCCGATTTGGGCGAGGGTATAGCCACACATCAAACCGTGCTTGAGTACCGTTTTCCTGGTCACCTGGTCCATGATGCATAAAACAGAGAAACAGGAGTGAATGAATGGCAAGAACAAGACCACAACGTTTCTTGGAGCTATTCTTACTAAACATGAGCTATTCTTACAGTACCAACTTAGGCTTACCACACATGGAGCTATTCTTATCAAACGGCATAAACTGGGAATAGGCTTACAATGTACTGTGTTTTGGGTCTTGTATAATTTTTAAGGAATCCAGTGGTCGACTCCAGAGGTATAATTTGATTAAATGTGAATTAAACTTAGAGCAGGCATTCATTCATATGCTGAAAGGGAGAATGGCAGACTTACATTTGGGGGGGTGAGTAGGAGGCTTGCTTTTGTCCTATCCAGACAGTCCTGACTATGTGTCTTTTTCCAAGTGCTTTGTCGACTGTGGATATCCCGTCTGTGGCCTCTCCTTCTGTCTTTTTCACGCTGTCAACTGAAACTCTGAAACTGCTGAAAAGTCTCTAGCTTGTCTGTAATCCCATCTCTCTTACACCTTCACTCAGAGGCGATTCTAGGGTCAGGTGGGGCCCCAAGCGAAAATGCAAAATAATGAACATTTGAACCAAAATCGCCACTACTGTGGGCTGTTATCCACTATGTAGGGGTTTGGGGGCCCCAAGCGGCTGCCTGCCTTGCCTGGTGGCAAGATGCGCCTCTGCCTTCACTTGCTTCACTCACTTCACTCATTGCAATTTCTTCCTATAGGTTTTCGTCTTGCTACGTCTGTCTGTCTGTCTGCCTGTCTGTCTGTCTGTCTGTCTGTCAAGTCAAGTCAAGTCAAGTCAAGTCAAGTTTATTGTCAATTTCTTTACATGCCCTGGTCATACAAAGAATTTGAAATTGCGTTTCTTGCTCTCCCATGCAGACATAGACTAATCTAGGTACGGACATAGACAGTATAGACATAGACAGTACTCATACGTACATGGACATAAGACAGTATGGACATAGACATTGCTCATACAGACATTTAAAGTGCAAGACTGGACAACAGAAGACTTGTAGAGAACATACATTAAGAGGAGGTATTTTGTTGTGCTTTTTCTAAAAGTCCTTTATAGCGTTCTGACATAGTAATAGTAGCATTTGAAGAAAATAAATAATTAAAAAAGGTTTATTAAATACACCAGCAGCAGTATGTGTGTGTGTGTGTGTGTGTGTTTGTATGTGTTTTGTGTGCGTGTGTGTGTGTGTGTGTGTGTGTGTGTGTGTGTGTGTGTGTGTGTGTGTGTGTGTGTGTGTGTGTGTGTCTGTGTGTGTGTGTGTGTGTGTGTCTGTGTGTGTGTGTGTGTGTGTGTGTGTGTGTGTGTGTGTGTGTGTGTGTGTGTGTGTGTGTTTAGTGCAGGTAGAAAGTGCGGTGTGCGTCTGTGTGTATACGATGATACTTTATTGTCAGTTTGCACTGAAATTCAGTTTGCATCCCTGAGCAACACTCGTTAAGACGAAACAGAATGCAGAAAACAGAAAAACACATAGGCCTACACAATAACATCACATCACAAGACTATTGCACAGCTGACAAAACAAAAGACACAGGCCTATGTACAGGCAAACATACATACATACATGCATACATACATATATTACATGCAACCCACATAACTTGAAGATAATACCACCATGAAGTAATAAATACTACTGATTTAGCAAAAGAATAGATTGATGTATGAAAGCATGTTTAAGTCTGTTGCGGTTGAAGCGGGGAACTCTGAAACGCCTACTTGAGGGTAATGGCTGATATTCTTGGTAGAGAGTGTGTGTGTGATATCTGTAGAGATGCATGTGGCCAGTCGGAGCATACTTTTATTATGGGCTTCCTGGAATAGGTTTGCTATGGGCAGCCCAATGATCTTAGAGCAGATTTTAATTTGCCGTTGGAGTTTTGCTTTATCTTTTACAGAGAGGCTATTATACCAAGCTGTACTGCAGTAAAGCATGACGCTCTGGATCACAGATGTAAAAAATAAGAAAATGATTTGGGCACTAGCACCAAAGGATCTTAATCTTCGCAGGAAGTATATGCGTTGCTGTATTTTCTTACAGGTGAAATCAATGTGGTCAGTCCAAGTCAGATTTTGGTCGATCATAACACCCAGATATTTATAGGATGGGACTTGGCTGATGTCAGAGTCATGGATTTTTACGGGAGGTAGTTGGAGCTTGGGCGGTTTACCAAAAATTATCTCCTCTGTCTTTACTGTGTTAATAATGAGGTAGTTGTTATCACACCAATCAATTAACCAGTCCACATTGCCTTGGTACAGGGTGTGGTCCTCAGGTTGTGTGAAGAGGGTCACTAGAGTAGAGTCATCTGAATATTTGAGAAGATATTGATTTGGAACATTGGTGATACAGTCAGAAGTATACAGGGTGAACAACCTGGGGGAGCTTATGCAACCCTGGGGAACTCCAACATTGGTGGTAATGGGAGAAGATAGTGTGTCATTTACCTTGACCAGCTGTACCCTGTTTGTGAGAAAAGAAAAATACCAGTAAATAATGTATGGATTTATCTGAAACTTAATCATTTTGGACAAGAGTAGGTTAGGCTGAATGGTGTTAAATGCAGAAGAAAAATCAAGGAAGAGAGCCCTGGCATAGGTGTTGGGTTTATCCAGGTGTTTCGATATAATGTGCACCAGTGTAACCACAGCATCCTCTGTGCTACGACCTTGTTTGTAAGCAAATTGATATGGGTCGTGAAGCCCCCCCATTTGTCTATTGAGATGTTTGACTATGATTTTCTCAAGTGATTTCATGATCACTGATGTAAGGGCTATTGGCCTATAGTCATTATGCTCCTTGGGACATTTCTTTTTGGGGATGGGCTTAATATGAGATGTTTTCCATGCTAGAGGTATGTGGTGGGTGTCTAGTGACTGCTGGAAGATAGGTTGCCAAACTGGGGCAAGTTCCCTGGCAAAGGTTTTAAGAATGAGTGCACTACTCTGGTCAGGTCCTAATGCTTTCCTTGTGTTGTTGCGCTGGAAAGTAGCCCTGACCTCCTCCACTGTTATATTTATTCTGTCAGAGTTGCATAGTTTGATAGTGTTAACTAAATCTTCACAGTCATTGAGGTGAGAGGAAGAATCAAATCTGCAGAAAAAGTCATTCAGTTCATTTGCAAACATGAGTTCATTTCCAGTTACAATGGGTTTATTGGAGGATGTCATCCCAGTCATTTTTTTCATGTTATCCCAGAGTCTTTTAGGGTTTTTTTCTTTAAAATTTTCCTCCAGCTGATTTCTGTGCACCTGTTTAGCTTCCCTTAGTTTGGTTTTTAAAACCTTGTCCAATTGTCTGCATTTAATGGCGTCTTTGTTCTTAAAGGCCACTTTCCTTGTGTTTATTATGTCTTTAATGTCCTTAGACACAAAGCGCTTGTTATTGGGGTATATCCGTATTCGTTTGGTGGGAATTACTAACTGTGCACAGAAATTAATGTAGTCAGTGGTGACTGAAGTAGTGACATCCAAGGAATTCTGGTCGTGGAATACATCCCAGTTTGTCAGTTCAAAACAAGCTCTCAGTTCCTCGCAAGCCTCAGAGGACCAGGATCGTATTTCTCTTTCTACTGGTTTACAGCGCTTCAGTTTTGATTTATACGTCGGAATTAAGTGCACCACGTTGTGGTCGGAGTTGGCGATGGGAGGTCTAATTTTAGACCCATACGCGTCTTTGATGTTCACGTAACATTTATCCAATTGTCTGTCCTTCCGTGTTTCACCTTTGACAGTTTGGTGAAAGCCAGGTAAAACAGTGTCCAGTTGACAGTGGTTTAGATCCCCCGCCACAATGGCAGGTGCGTCGGGGTGTTTTTGTAAAAGTTTGTGAACATGATCTGCGATGGTGCTTGCAGCAAGCGCGGCCTTGCCACTTGGTGGAGCGTACACCACACACAGGAGTACACAACCGAATTCTCGTGGTAGATAGAAAGGTCTTAAAGTCAAACAGAGCATCTCAACGTTTGCGTCACATAGTGTCTCCTTAACAGTGAACTGGCGGCACCACCGGTCGTTGATGTATAAACAAATCCCACCTCCCCTTCTTTTCCCCGATTTGATGTTTCTATCGGCACGGATCAGAGTGAATCCGTCAATCTCAAAGAGGGAATCCGGGGCATTGGGTTGCAACCAGCTCTCTGTCAGACATATCAGAGAAGCTTCACGGAATTCTGAACAGTACCTTGCGAGGGTGCGGAGGTTGTCGATCTTGTTGTTCAAAGACCGAACATTGCTGAGGATGATTGCTGGAAGCGGGGGTTTGGTGTGCCTGCGTCGGAGCCGGTTCCGTATTCCACCTCGCCTGCCTCGTTTCCTGCGCGTGGGCCTTCTCAGCTCAGCGGGGATGTCAGCCAGGAAGGTCGGGGGCAGCCAGGATGTTGGTTTGTGGCGGAAGGCAAGCAGATCATCCCGATTATAGCGTGCGTTTGGTTGAAGTTCCCGGTAAGGTTTAAAATCCATTTCGCTGTCAGGCGCAACAGGGCACTTTGGGTGTGTTGGGGGTTGCCCAAAGATAGCAATCCCAAGTAGAGTCAATATAATCCACGGATAGTTCATCTTTCAAGTTACGATTGGGCGCACGCAAAGTGTAACATTTTAGACATAAACAAGACGGCACAAACAAATATCGACGCACTTTAAAACGAGCGTGACATGCTCAGGACGCGGTTCGCAGCCGAGCAGCGCACCGGAAGTTGGACGAGTGTGTGTGTCTGTGTACCTGTGTATGTGTGTGTGTGTGTGTGTGTGTGTGTGTGTGTGAGTATGAGTTGTGTGTCAGTGTGTGTATGTTTGGGTTTAGTGCAGAAAGTGCGGTGTGCTTGTGTGTATGTGTGTGTGTGTGTGTGTGTGTGTGTATGTGTGTGTGTGTGTGTGTGTGTGTGTGTGTGTGTGTGTGTGTGTGCATGTGTATGTTTTGAGTTAGTGCAGGTTGAAAGTTCAGTCACAGATGTAGTAGTGCAGGTGGAATGTTCAGTCGCAGATATGGTGGTGGGGATGAGGGGGGGAGCGTTGTCAGTGGCCTTACTGGCTAGAGGCTGACAATGAAGGGAGAATGGGTTGAGTGTTCAGTATCTTGATTGCTTGATGCATCGTGCTGCTTGCAAGCCTGGTGGTACGGGAACGGAGGCGCCTGTACCTCTTTCCAGAGGGCAGGAGGCTGAACAGTTTGTGTGCAGGGTGGCTTGTGTCTTTGATGATCATCAGTGCTTTCCGGGTGAGGTGTGCGGTGTAAATGTCCTGCAGGGAGGGGAGTGGTACTCCAATGATCTTCTTCGCTGTGTTCACAACACGCTGGAGTGTCTTCCTGTTTTTCTCCGTGCAGCTTCCTCCCCACACTGTGATGCAGCTGGACACGACGCTCTCTATGGTTCCTCTGTAGAATGTTGTCATGATGGAGGGTGTAGCACTTGCCTTCTTTAGTTTGCGCAAGAAGTAGAGACGCTGATGGGCCTTCTTCGCCAGTGATGTAGTGTTGGTGGTCCAAGAGAGGTCGTCGCTGATGTGCACTCCAAGGAACTTGGTGCTGCTCACTCTCTCCACAGCATCACCGTCGATGGTCAGTGGTGGCAGTTGTTTTTGGACCCTCTGAAAGTTGACGACAATCTCCTTGGTCTTGTTGACATTCAGCAGGAGGTTGTTGTCTTTGCACCATCTGGCCAGCAGGTCTACTTCTTCTCTGTAGTGGGTCTCATCGCCCTTAGTGATGAGGCCCACCAGTGTTGTATCATCCGCAAACTTCACTAGATGGTTAGTGCTGTGGGTCGTTGTGCAGTCATGTGTCAGCAGCGTGAACAGCAGGGGGCTGAGAACACAACCTTGCGGAGCCCCCGTGCTCAGGGTCAGGGTGCTTGAGGTGTTATTCCCTACCCGTACTGCTTGTGGTCTCTGCATCAGGAAGTCCAGCAGCCAGTTGCAGAGGGAGGTGCTGAAACCTAGTTTGTCCAGTTTTCTGATGAGTTGTTGTCTGTCTGTCTGCCTGCCTGCTACAGTGTATCATCCCAACATGTCTGGGTTTGTTTATCATCCCAACAAGGTTTAGGTTTAGGCCATCTCGTCAACATGTGACGTGGCAGGTATGCACCAACGTAAAACAAATTGCAGGCTGGTTAAACCTAGTCAGATATTGACGAGTTGGGATGAGACTGTGTTGCTGTCTGTCTGTCTGTATGTCTGTCTGTCTGTCTGTCTGTCTGCATGTCTGCTACAGTGTATCATCCCAACTCATCAATTTCTGACTACCTTTGACCAGACCAGAGATTGCAACACATCTCTGCAGTCTCGTCGCAACTCCTATTACAATACAATAGAGAATCAGTTCAGCAGCGCATCAGTCCAACGACCTCTGGGCCTTCATGCTGCTTTCACAGTGTATAAGTGTATCATGCAACAGTGCTTATTTGTGTATGAGTGTACCCTGGACAGTGTCTGTACGTATTGACCTGCTCTCCGGTTGATCTGTTGAGTTGAACATGTAGGCGCATGCACGCATGCACGCATGCACGCACGCACGCACGCACGCACGCACGCACACACACACACACACACACACACACACACACACACACACACACACACACACACACACACACACACACACACACACACACACACACACACACACACACACACAAACACACACACACACACACACACACACACACACACACACTCACACACAGACATGCACAGACATACACATACACACACGCATACACACACACAGATCCACACACACTCAAACACAGACACACTCAGCATCAGAGCCAAAGTCAATAAAGTGTGTGTGTCTGTGTTTGTGCTGTAGTAGTATTTACGGGCTGTGTTCTGCTTCTTTGGCCTCCCCCATGGATAGAGATGCTTTTACAGGGACGGCCAGCCATATATCACACACACACACACACACACACACACACACACACACACACACACACACACACACACACACACACACACACACACACACACACACACACACACACACACACACACAGATACGGAGCCGCATGAACGGGGACACTCAGCCATATATCTTAGAGGGCGGCGCAGGAAAGATTTCATGAGACTTAGAAATCTGATGCCCAGATCAGATCAGACCAGGGCAGGACTGGGCAGGGAAGGAGGGTGGGTAATCTGGCACACAGGGTATTTTCCCGGTGGGTTGATGCTTTTGTTTTGTGTGTTTTTTTTCCTTAGAGACTGGTCTACCATTTAGAAGGGACAGCGCATTGGTCCATTTTAGAGAGAATGGACTGAGCCATAATAGCTTAGAGAAGGTTGTGGAATAAATGTTGTAGAAAAACTGATGGGCTGTGAGAGATGCTGGTCTACGTCAAAAAAGCCTGGGCCGTATTTTGCTCCCGACCCAGCCCTGGATCAG
>NC_085862.1:17822390-17827390 GCF_034702125.1 Engraulis encrasicolus | reverse complement strand
ACTGCAGAGCAGAGGGCCCTCAGCAGCACTTTCAGCAGGCAGGGAAACCAAACGCCACGCAGACAGAACAATAAAAAGACAACAACATGTGGTTATGATAAGGGGAGCACTTCTCCCCTCCATTTTTTTCTCTTCACCCTTCTGCAGTCACACACACAGACACAGACACAGACACAGACACAGACACACACACACACACACACACACACACACACACACACACACACACACACACACACACACACACACACAAACCTACAGGAGGGGACAAAGGGGTCAGTTGTCCCGGGCCCAGGTAGAGGTGTATGTGCATGTATTGCGTTTGGGGCCCTTTAACATGTCTTTGTCCCAGGCCCAGCCAAAGCAGTCAGTGGCCCTGCACACACACACACACACACACACACACACACACACACACACACACACACACACCGCAGACACACACACGCGCGCGCACACACGAACACACGCACACACACACACACACGCACGCACACACACACACACACACACACACACACACACACACACCTTGGACCTGGAGTTTTACCTTAAATGGAAGTGCACAACGTGGACGTCTCTATCCATTTCAGGTCTCTCCACTCCACCTGAGGGGAATAGAATACTGCAGAGCCCCGGCTTTTGGAGAGCTGTTCTCAGTTTCACTGACCTAACCTCCTGGACGTGTTGTTCATTACACTCAACTGGGAAATAAGGCCTGTGGTCATGCTTCATTTTGGAGACACTGACAGCCACAGGGTGTCTGCTCACAGGGGAGAGGAGGAGGAGGAGGATGGGGGGGGTGAGATGAGGGGAGAAGGGGAAGTGGAGGGGAGGAGAAGGAGTGTCGGAGAAGCAGAGGAGGTGAGAGGAGAAAGGGAGAAGGAGAGATGAGACACAGTCAGGAGAGAAGGAGAAGAGAAGGAGGAGGAGGAGGAGGAGGAGGAGGAGGATGTAGGGGGGTGAGATGAGGGGAGAAGGGGGCGTATGGGAGGAGGAGGAGGAGGAGGATGGGGGGGGTGAGATGAGGGGAGAAGGGGAAGTGGAGGGGAGGAGAAGGAGTGTCGGAGAAGCAGAGGAGGTGAGAGGAGAAAGGGAGAAGGAGAGATGAGACACAGTCAGGAGAGAAGGAGAAGAGAAGGAGGAGGAGGAGGACGGGAGGAGGGAAAGGTGAGACGAGATGGAAGGAAAAAGTGAGAAGGAGAGATGAGCCACTTACAGCCACAGGGTGTCTGTCCACAGGGGAGAGGAGGAGGGTGAGATGATCGGAGAAGGGGAGAAGGGGACATGAGTGGAGGGGGGAGATGGAGAAGAGGAGGAGGAGGGAAACTAGAGGAGGGGTGGCGGGTGAGGGAAGAAGGAGAGAAGAAGGAGAAGAGGGGGGAGGAGCGGGGAAGAGGAGGTGGAGAGGAGAAGGAGGGAGAAGGGGAGACAGGGAGAAGGAGAGATGTGGGACTTACAGCCACAGGGTGTCTGTCCATAGGGGAGAGGAGGAGGATAGTTGGTGAGGGTTGGTGAGATGAGGGGAGAAGGGGAGGAGAAGGGGAGGAGGCGGGAGGAGAGGAGAAGAGAAGGTGGAGAGAGGATGAGGGAAGGACGGGAGAAGGTCTGGTTTCTTCCAAAACACCAGGACACAAAGTCTTTATGGCTCCCTCTCAGAGGTGTCCCCTCTCTATCTCTCTCTCTCTCTGGAAGATGAGCATGTGAGTGTGCTTAACCTTTGACCTTTGACCCGCTTGCCTAAAGGTGAGCTGAGGTCAGCCCCAGGCGCGGAGATAAAGCAGTGCTCCCAGGTCCTCACGCAGAGAGAGTAAATTACACCATTGAGGAGACACAGTTCACCGCCAGCAGTACACGCCCAAACATCCAAGGAAATGAGTCCCAGAGAGAACCATAAGTGCCATTAGGAGCAGAAACAGACCCCACTTGACCTGGTAGCAGGACCTCTTCTGGTGCCTGGCTGACGTGACGTCTCACTAAAAACACCACACCACCCTAGCGCCTTGGTTATGTCACATTTCAGATGTTCTCTCTCTCTCTCTCTTCTCTCTCTCTCCCTCCCTCTCTCTATCTCTCTCTCCGTAACAAATAAAATGTATTATTATTATTAATATCATAACAGCATTATAGCATAAGATCATGGCATGGAGTTGCCGATGAGTAATGAGTTGTATCGTAGCCTTTTTGCGCAGATGGGCCCACCGGCGGGCAAGTGCACTTATTGCTGAAAAGACTCAACTACAACATCAGAACATACAGTAAGATTACAACATTGGCTCTGCACAAATGGGTTAATTTACTATCTAAAGACTTTCTAGTGGCACTATGGAGTGTTCTGCACTTATAAGCTGCTTTGGTTTTCAGTAGGCTTGTCCGTGAAGTTCCTTGGTCTTATCATACCCTTGTACAATAATGTTATGTTTGGAACTGATATACCCAATTAAAAAAAGTTTGTTCATGACATGTAATTTGCCTCGGTAATATCACACAATTGTTCACCCCTCTCCCTTGTCGCTCCACTGTCAGGGTTGCACTGCCAGGGTTGCCAGATGAAGCCGATGATTTTCAGCCTAAAAAATGCTCAAAACCTGCCTAAAAGCATTAAATCCCGCCCAATTCTATAGATTTTTATGGCCATAAATTGGGCGTTTTTACTGCTAAATGCCATTTTTACCCGCAGACGGCCATCCAAAGCAGCCCAATTGGGCAGGAAACTGCCCAATCTGGCAACACTGGGCACTGCAACGAGCGCATGCACACATGCACACACACACACACACACACACACACACACACACACACACACACACACACACACACACACACACACACACACACACACACACACACACACACACACACACACACACACACACACACACACACTCATAAGACTGCTCAACTTGTGTTAGGTGACTGTGTCATAGTCTACTACTTCATAGTCATGCTCCTTCTGCTACCTCTCTGGAGGATGTGTGAATACTAAAAGACAGGTTTGGCACCGGTGTGTTTCTGCACTGATTTATATCCCAGTGTTCACTCTTTACTGTAAATGCTACCAGAAGGCTGTTTGGACAAGCAGGTTGAAGATGATGCTTGCTACTAAGTGCTAAGTGTAAAAAAAATATTGTGTTTCACATGCACATCACAGACCTGGCTTACTCAGGGCAAGATTCATTGCAGTCGTTGGCAATGTCAGTCAGTGTATTTCATGGAACCTCCCAAGTTCCCAGTGTTATTAGTCACAAAGCAGTAGAGCGTGCAAATTTTTATTTTTATTTTCTCTTTTTTTTGACATTAGGGAAAACACCAAGGAGTGATGCTGAATACCAGATGCTGTGCTGAATACTCATAATTTCCCTTGGATGCACACACACACACAGCCATACCTAACCGTTCCCAAAACAGAACCATAATACTCTCAGGTCCAAGCACATCTCAATCACAAAACTTTAATAACCGTAATTGCACTGCGCTGTAATTATGGTATCAGTATTATCATTATGGAAGACAGACTTGTTTTGTGAGCATGATCGCCCTCAACTGTGTGTGTGTTTATCTCTTTGCGTAATGATGAATGATTTCTGTTTTGCACAAAGCATTTAGAAGACGTCAAGACTTCCCAGACTTTTGTTGTTGCTGAACTGTAGCCCGCACAAACCAGTGCAGCCTCATACTCCAAGTGTGATTTTTCGACATTTGACCAGGCACCCGAGAGCATAGCCTCATCGTGTGTCATGTTGAGGCGGTTGCCTACACCTTGACCCTGTCCTCAATCAAACTCTCAGTGAAGTCATGTTGCTGTGGCGTGAGAGTGTGGCTTTGATACTCTGCATGTAAAACACAATTACATGGTATGGCCACAAAGAGTAGGCATGCACTGACCCACACTTTTTCACTTTCGGTCTGATCCCGACACCTGAATTTGGATATCTGCCGATACCAATGTGATTCCGATCCGATTCCAAAACTGTTTGTTTTAATATTGTCATTATGTTAAATAATATATTAAGACAACTTGAGGTAGGCCCCATCCCTAACAAAGGGGCAAGCTATGATTCCAAAAAATTTAGACATAGATGTTGATACCAATGAGGACATTCTGACCTAGCAGCATTTGGATTCGATCAGCCTACGATGGGCTTGCACTTTCTTGATTTAACCAATCGATTGCTGTTTGGGAGTGCCGTATGCAAATCGCATGGCTTCACCTCTGTTTGCCAATGCGCCCTTTACACCTGACACCAGGCACCTTAAAACACTGAACATTTCAAAGCATTTGCAGCAGGTTAAGTTATAAGTTACATTCGTCTGTAGGCCTATAGACAAAACCAGACGCCACTGTTGTCTGCCTGAAACTGGTAGTCGTTTATTCTGCTTCTATTCAAAACAGAACTTGTCTGACGTCACAATGAAAGGAGCTCATTGGCCCAATTGCCAACCAATACTATCTTGTTTTTGGAACAGTCTGCTATAGCTGCTACAGAGAAAACTGAGAAGGAGGAGACGATTCATAAAGATTTTATTGTGTAATCAAAATGAGATAACATGCTAAGGTACCAGGCCCCTCGATGAAAGGAATGGGGAAATTTTGAGAAATCACGCCCATTTAGGAGACGACTTGATCACACTTTGTTGCATTGGTGATGAATAATGATTTATCTTGGATACCATCTTGAAAAGCTTTGGCTGCTATACCTGACCTCGTCGTGGGAGAAATGAAATTGAGCGGGGGATAGTGGCGCCGTGCAGACCTGGCAAAGAGTCTCTATCAATCATCATGTATCTTCTTCACAAGGACTAGCGGCTCAGTTAGCATCCTGGAGAATACATTTCCTTCATTGTAATGCATTCCCCACAACCCTGAGCTTGGTTCAAATAGCTCTGAGACTAAGCTATTTTGATGGGCTCTGAGGTGAAAGTAATCAATGCAAACATGTCTAAAATTGATTTCAGGACTACACTCCGTTTGAAAAGGAGATCGAAAACAGCATGATTGT
>NC_085862.1:17809890-17817390 GCF_034702125.1 Engraulis encrasicolus | reverse complement strand
CTGGAAGATTTGCTAGGGCCTGGGACAACTCCCATCAGAAAGCCCCCCAGCCCCCCCCCCCAAACAATGTGTACAATGAAATAAGGACCCAATTCTGGCCCCCTCTCTCCCTGGGCCCGGGACAACTTTGTCCCTCCCTTGCTTTGTCACCCTGGTAACCTCTGACCATACATGCCACACATGGAAATTACAGCCCATCAAACCATCATGCATGGGAAATAGAGAGAAGGAGGGAGGGAGGAGGAAGGGGGAGAGAGAGAGAGAGAGAGAGAGAGAGAGAGAGAGAGAGAGAGAGAGAGAGAGAGAGAGAGAGAGAGAGAAAAGAGCACTTGTAAAAAGACAAATGGAAGAGAATGCGAGGGATGTCTCTTTGTCAGCATTATTTTATTCTCTTGTAAATATTTGAGGCGTTGGTTGAAATGGCTCTGAGGGAATGGGATGCCTTGAATCTTGGAGCTGTTCCAGACACTGCATTCACACACTTTCACACACATACACACATACTATGCATGTGCAACAATACACACATGCACGCATGCACACACACACACACACACACACACACACACACACACACACACACACACACACACACACACACACACACACACACACACACACACACACACACACACACACACACACACACACACACACACACACACACACACACACACACACACACACACACACACACACACATACACACACACACACACACACACACACACACACACACACACACACACACACACACACACACACACAACACCCCCCCCCCACACACACACACACACACACACACACACACACACACACACACTTCCCAGTCACATCAAATACATGGCCCAGAAATGAGTGTAGACCTTGGAATGTCGTGAGGACATGCCACGCTTCACCACAAAGCGCCACCACCACCACCACCACCACTCTGAAACACACCAGGGCTACACTGCTCTGTCTGCCATAATAAACATGGATGTGTGACAAACACACAAACACACACATCCGTGCAAGCAAACACGGCAAGGGAATGTGTGTGTGTGTGTGTGTGTGTGTGTGTGTGTGTGTGTGTGTGTGTGTGTGTGTGTGTGTGTGTGTGTGTGTGTGTGTGTGTGTGTGTGTGTGTGTGTGTGTGTGGATGCCAGCATGTGTGTGTGTGTGCGCGCGTGTGTGTGTGTGCTTGTGTGCGTGTGTGTGTTGGGGGAGGCGGGGGTGGGGGGGTTGGTTGTCAGAGAATAACAAACACGCTGAGAACACACACAGAGAAATTTACAAATGCTGCAAACACAACACAGGGGAAAATGAAATGGAAAAAGCACACAAAGTGACATGAAACATCTGTGCATATGAACACATACAAACAGCTCATACGTGTACACATACATAGTATGATTATATTCATGAAGACACCCACCTGCACAGAAACACACACACACATGCGCATCATACCTACAGTTTGTTTTTTTAAAATACGTATAAACATACGCAACTTAAACACAAATGTATACACACGTACACCTGCACACACACACACACACACACAAACACACACACACACACACACACACACACACACACACACACACACACACACACACACACACACACACACACACACACACACACACACACACACACACACACAGTGTAAGCTGGAAAAATTAATAAGCGGAAAGTAATCAGGTCTTTGGGTATTGCCGAGGTGGTCTCCGTGTCTGCGTGTGCGTGTGTGGGCTCCTGTGTGTGTGTGTGTGTGTGTGTGTGTGTGTGTGTGTGTGTGTGTGTGTGTGTGTGTGTGTGTGTGTGTGTGTGTTGGAATCCACCACGGTCTGCAATTAGTACACCTGTTCTGTTGGTGCTGACCCGGTTGCTCACCCACACATTCCCAGACCTGACCTCAACATCAAACGTCTTGTGGGCAGCACAGAGCAACACAGCCCCTAATGCATCCTATCAAAGCACCGCGGCGCACACAGTGTGTGTGTGTGTGTGTGTGTGTGTGTGTGTGTGTGTGTGTGTGTGTGTGTGTGTGTGTGTGTGTGTGTGTGTGTGTGTGTGTGTGTGTGTGTGTGTGTGTGTGTGTGTGTGTTTGTGTGTGTGTGTGTGTGTGTGTGTGTGTGTGCGTGCGCGCGTGTGTGTGTGGTATAAGGCAGTTTATGTGCGTGAGTAGATGCATGCATGTACTTGCATGTGTGACTGTGTGTGAGAAAGGGTTAAAGTGAGGGGGAGAGTGATTATTAGGCCCATCCCAAAAAAAAGACAATAATTACTGGGATCTTGTTTTATTTACGCTAACTGATAAATTACACTGCATAAGTCAGCACGAAGTAGACGTGACGTGCCGTGACGTGAATTCACCAACAGACAACAATCATCACCCAGACAGACAACAATCATCAGCCAAGCTGATGTCCCCACTCTTTTCTGTGAACAGTGAATAAGAAGCTCAACAAAAAAGAAGAAAAAAAAGAAAAGAAGAAAAAAAACAACAGAAGAGAAGAGAGAAGAGTCAGTATGTTCTGGGAATGTGGCCTGCGGATTACTGGAAAGAATGGAAATGACTGGAAAGACGTGTGAGCTTCAGGCATGTATGACAGCGCGCCACGCTCCTCTGCTAAGGAGCCGTGCCTGCGGTCACTTTACCGTGGCCTCCCCTGGCCCTTCCAGACACCAGCCAAGAACATTTGTTAGCTTAACGTTGAGACGATTTGTTAGTTTAACGTTAAAGGTGGCGTTTCATTAGGTATATTCACTTTCCATCCAGACCTCGTTTCGTCTTCGCTCCATCCTTTTCCCTATGTGGATCGTTAGAGTTATTTTGAGGGATGCACTTTTTCAGACCACTGGAATTGAGGTTATAAGGATACTTATGGATATAATAATATTGCATCGGTATGGTAGCCATTATTGTTAAGGGATACTTATATGGGATATAGTAATATTGCAGTGGTATGGCAGCTATTTTTGCTATGGATAGAGTAATATTGCATTGGTATGGCAGCCATTTTTTGTCATAAAAAATACATTCCTCTACTTTGCTGATTCAGAAGAATCATTATTCATTGCAGAACCTGAGTAGACCTTCAGTGGAATGGTTTACTATTCCTCGAAAATACATTCAGTAGTGCTACAGTACTACGTATGGCATTATGCGGTAATTTGTTTAGTAATAAATTATGACACTGCCATTTTGGTAAGTTGCCTACACACTTACAGGGTCTTTGTCCTAGCTCATGAAGCTTCAATTCCCCTCCTCCACAGTCAATCTACTTCACAGAGTAAAGGTGGATTCATACTTGGCGTGACTGGCGCTAGCCTCCTTCATACCTCACTCGCGACCTCACTCGCGACCTCACTCGCGCCGTCACGTGACCCAAAATGACGTCACACGCCGTGGTGCGAGCTGCCGTGGCGCGAGTTCGTGCACCCCAAATTTTTTGTAACTTGGCGTGCGCCACCAGCGACCATGTAGGTAGGCAGACAAAGCAGGAGTTGCGAAGAGAGGCTACAGCTACTGTAGGCTACTACAGAACGGATTCTGCATCATTTTGAGGATAATAAAATGTCCGAGAGAGTTATTTTATCTTCTCCCTTAAATGTTGTTCAGTGAAACAATTGTTTACTTTGTTCAGAAGCACGTTGTGTTCGGCGATCTATTTATAAATTCTGCCGCCAGAACAATGCTCTCACATGGTCTTGGAATGATCTGGCAATGTAGGCTACAACAAAAATATATGTTTCAATGTGGTAAGTCACAAGTCAGACGTTCAGTAGCCCTACAGCAGCCGTATTTGGCTTTCTATTTTATACATCCGTAGAACTCACGCTGCGAGTTGCGAAAGATACTGCCGTTTCTCTCATGAACAGCAGAGGGCACTTCCGAAAATGCGAGCGAAAGCCTGTTAATGGCGCTTTTGAAGTATGAATAGTCTGGCGCAAGTGATGACGTCATTAATGGTTCTCGCGCCAAACGCACCAAAGTGCGCACGTGAAGTATGCAGAGCCCTTAACACATATGAGTAAGAAAGTGTGTGCATGCGTGTATGCAAGTCTGTGCTGTGCTATGCTGTGTGTGTGTGTGTGTGTGTGTGTGTGTGTGTGTGTGTGTGTGTGTGTGTGTGTGTGTGTGTGTGTGTGTGTGTGTGTGTGTGTGTGTGTGTGTGTGTGTGTGTGTGTGTGTGTGTGTGTGTGAGAGAGAGAGAGAGAGAATGGGAATCGATAAAGAGCAGAATGACTAAGAAAAAAAGTGTCAAAGACTAAGTGTTAAAAGCATGATGGACTTTCCAGTTAATATTCCATCATGAGAAATTCGAGACTCTTCGGTAAGTTTCATCTGCCCTCTTCCCTTGAAGAGCACTAGACAGTGGTTTCAGTTAGGGACATTCAACTCAATTAACAATTAATTACATTAAATTCCAAATAACATTTAATTTCTGCTTTGAAATATCATGTAAGCACTTCACAGATCGGAATTAAATAAAAGTGCAATGTAAACTCCATGGAACTATTTAATTCAGAATTAATTCTTAATTAAAAAAAACTTCATATACCGGTAAACGAGGAAATTGTTTGAGTACCACTCCACTTCTTCCCCCTCTTCAGTAAGTACTTACTGTACATTTCAGTGTCCAAAGATAGGAGACTGTGTGATCAATAGAGTCTGAAGTAAGTGTGAAAATATGTGCAAAAAGTAAGAGCATGAAAGCTGCTGTACTTCCTAGTGAGCATCTGATGGTGCGAGAACTGAGAATACACTGCGTGTGTGACATGATAGAATTTCCAGTCCATTTTCTGCAGAGAATGTTTGGCACCTTCTCTGTAATTCACAGCTTTGGTGTTTTTAAAGAATGATGACATACTTACATGAGTTTCCACTTGTAGTGGTGAGAGTATTAAAATCTACTTGGAAGAAGAGAGTAGTACAACTGGAAAGAATTTGACTTTTTTCGTTCGCAAGAAATATCTGTGGTTTTATTTAATGGGAGATTTTACATGATTAAAGGCAACGCAACACACGCCCAATCTTTGGCACACCGCATGCACATATAGTATAGTCACATAAAAATTGACACGCAAACACACACACACGCACGCACACACACACACACACACACACACACACACACACACACACACACACACACACACACGCACACACACACACACACACAGATGCTTGCAAGCACACACATGCCATTTACATGCAAATATTTGCACGCACGAAAATCCGCGTTCGCTATCACAAATGCATGATTCTGGCTGGAGTATTAGCTCATTGCAGTTGGCTGCTTGGCTGTCCAGCTCTCCCTCTTTGTCTTTATAAACTCCCTCTCCTTCTTGCTCTCTCTCCAGCTCTCTCATTCTCTCTCTCTCTCTCTCTCTCTCTCTCTCTCTCTCTCTCTCTCTCTCTCTCTCTCTCTCTCTCTCTCTCTCTCTCTCTCTCTCTCTCTCTCTCTCTCTCTGCCTTAAGAGGCCCAGGTCAGCCCCTGCTGTTTTCTCTCTGCATGAGGAGGCCAGAGGATGAGTGCTACGTGTGAAACCTGCATTCCGACCTGCCTTCTCTTTCCCTCTGTATTCCTCTGTTCCATATCTGTCTACTGTTCTCTCACCCCCCACCCCACCCTCCACCTCTTCTCTCTTTCTCACCCTCTCTTTCTCTGCCCCTCCCAGTCATTATATATTTTCTTTCCTCTTCTGTCTTTCTCCACTCTCTCTCATACATCACAATCACATGAGGTCCAAATGTATTGCAGCTCCATTGCTTAACCTTCACAGGAGGACCACTAAAGCACACAGAGCATAGTTCTCCTTTCCAACAAGAGGACCACTAAAGCACACAGAGCATAGTTCTCCTTTCCAACAAGAGGACCACTAAAGCGCACAGAGCAGAGTAGAGTAGAGTGCTTTTATTGTCACTATATAAATACAGTGAGATTCTGTTTGGAAGAAACCCACAAATGCCCACAAAATAAAAGATATATTAACAGTAAAAAAAATAATATATAAAAATCCATATGCATCTCACAGTATAGAGAGTCCTGAAGTATGGAGGAGGGGCAGGTGACGTATTGAGTTCAAAAGTCTAATGTCAGTAGGATAGAAACTGTCCTTCATTCTCGTAGTGCGGGCACGCAGAGTCCGCATAGTTCTCCTTTCCAACAAGAGGAGCACTAAAGCACATAGAGCATAGTTCTGTCAGAACCATTTCAGTCAAGAAACACAAGAGAAGAATATAAATGAAATTTCTTTTATTGAAATTATGAATTACATTTGGCGGTATAGCTCTGTTCGGAGGAACCCCCCTATTTCCATGAGCAGCATGGAAAAGCATTCAGTCAGGGGGCAGCAGCAGTTTAGGGAATTCTCACCCCAGCAGGACAGGGCGAGAGATAACACCCCCCATGAACAGAGCCAAGCGACGTGACAAGAGAACATGTCACATCATACACGACAAAGTGGAGCAGGGGAGGTGGTGGGTAGCAAAAACCGAGCAGCATACAGTTGAGAGGAAGTGGATAGAATTTAAAAGGCGTGCCGAAGCCGTGTGGCCAATCGGGAAGAAAGATTATCAGCTGAGGGAATGCACCTGGATCAATTAGGAATTAATTAGATGAAGGGGAGGGCGGCAAGCTTCTTGACTACCATGGCCTGGCCAGAACTGACGTTAGTGCTTTAATTTCTCCTTTCCAACAAGAGGAGCACTAAAGCCAAGAGGATCACTAAAGCACAGCGTACAGAAGCATGAGGAGCATGGGGAGGTCTCAGCTGTCTTTCTCCTCAAAACAAACAGGAGGAGTGTAGACCTCCTTCTTCACATGGAACATCTTGAGCACACAGGAGAAGATCTTCTCCACCACAGGAGGATCATCTAAAGCAGACAGCAGGAGTGTAGACCTCCTTCCCAATCCCAACATTAGGAGCACACCAGGAGAGTGTAGGGAGGCATCTGCAGACCACCTTCTCCACATGAGTAGCCCCTAAAACATACAGGAGGAGTGTAGACCTGCTTCGCCGTGTGATGAACACTTAAAGCACACAGGAGAAGTATAGGGAAGCCGCTGCAAACCTTCTGCATGGGAGGAGCACTCAAATCACTGAGGATGACCTTCATGGCCAAGACCAGATCACTATGTGTGCTCTCTTCTCTTCTTGCCCCCTTTCTCTTTCTCTCTCTACATCTTTTTTTTTTTATCTTTCTAACCTTTAAAAAATCTATCAGCATCTGCCTTTCACCTTCCATACAGTATATCTACAAGGTATCCTACTGGTGGTAGCCAGTGAGTACTCTGCTTCTGGATGAGATCCAGATCCACAGGCAAACCTGGAGTGCGTTGCAATATGCGACCTTGCCTCCTCCACTTGCTTCTTGTCATGATGACATCACTGACAACAGCATTATATTTCAATATCTTGCAAAAGCTCAATTGTAGAGTCTTTTTCTCATTTGAAATTGGGATGGTGAATGAAAAACAGTCCCTCAAAAGTTGTTGTGGCTAG
>NC_085862.1:17799890-17802390 GCF_034702125.1 Engraulis encrasicolus | reverse complement strand
CTCTCTCTCTCTCTCTCTCTCTCTCTCTCTCTCTCTCTCTCTCTCTGTACCGTATGACTGTGTATCTGTACATTCATCCTCACTGTCATTTGTAACTAATTGGTCCAGGTGATCTCGTTAGCCAGTAGGGTGAAAGTCTGTTGTAAATTATTGGCCTATCACACCTTGTTACAGCTCTCAGGAACTTGTACAAAGGCAAAGTGTAATAACTACACTGCCTTACCAAGGCAAAGTGCAGTAACTAAAGGTGTAAAAGCTAGGCAGAAAAAAAGACTTGCTTTTTGCCTTCATGTTAGGATGATTCTTCCGATTCTCCATCACAAATATACCAGTCCAGCATTGAGGCTGTGCAAGTAAGTGCTACAGTGTATTGGTCTGTGACAGCCGTTGGAAAAATTACTCAGTCTTGTGTCTTCTTCATGTTGAAGTTTAGCTATAAAGCCTATGCTTACGCAGATGAAAATTCTGTGTTGATTTTCATGTACTTACAGCATGATGATTATCTGGCACCCTGATCAGTTTTGCTGTCAGTTTGAGTTCCACACTATGTGAGCCGTGTGTGAATATCCAGGAGCAAACAAGAACCCAACTATCCTCTTCAGTGTCCTGCTGCTAAATGAGTATCTGGATACTCAGGTGAGGTTTTAGAATCATCTCCATGGATACATCATACAGTGCTAATGACATCATAGTATGTCACAGACAAGTGACCACATTGGAATCCAGTGGCAGTCTAACATGCATCTGTCCAAGAGACTATCACCCTAAGGGCCAAAACATACCAAGGCGGAACGGAACGGTCACGGGACGGAGGCGGTCTTTCTGCTTAGTTTCGACCGGCAAGTTTTTCTCTGCCTTTCACACTGACAGCGTCGGCGTGCGCGGCCAGTCCTATTCAAAACCCTCCCCACAGCCAAAGCTAACATGCTACTTTGCCATTCATTTGAATGAGACACCGCCGGTCGCCGGAGTGAAAAATACGCTCGAGTTCTATTTTCCAAATGCAGCGCGGAGCCGGCTCCCGCGCCGCTGACGCTTGACTACCGCCGGTTGGTTTGTAAGGACAGATGGGTTTCAATGTATTTTCACCGATACCGGTAAAAAACGCTGCCGTTCCGCGACGCTTTACCGCCTTGGTGTGTAAGACCCCTAAGGTGAATCTGGCTTGAGTCCTGTGTAGAGGCTATACTACCGTACAAAGGCAAAATGCAGTGACTAAATATTTTGTCAAACTGGACAATATCCAACCTAATACCAACGCTTTGAAGGCATTTATGTCAGTTTCTATGTTGCCACTTGTAGGGTAGTATAAAGATATTTGAGCCCAATAACATTATCTCTCTTTCTCTCTTTCTCTCTCTATCTCTCTCTCTCTCTCTCTCTCTCTCTCTCTCTCTCTCTCTCTCTCTCTCTCTCTCTCTCTCTCTCTCTCTCTCTCTCTCTCTCTCTCTCTGTGTGTGTGTGTCTGTGTGTGTGTGTGTGTGTGTATCTCTGTCTGTCTGTCTCTCTGTCTGTCTGTCTGTCTGTCTGTCTGTGTGAGTGTATTTGTGAATGTCTTTGTGTGTGTGAACTGATACGCCGTGTATAATTCCCAGCGTGTTTGTGCACGGTGACACATTATATCTGGGCCAAACTGGCCCCCATTGGCCCTAGGGCTTCTCAGATATCCACAGGCCTCTCTGGCACACTTACCTTTTACCTACTCATCTCACGCCCTCAAACACACACACACACACACACACACACACACACACACACACACACACACACACACACACACACACACACACACACACACACACACACACACACACACACACACACACACACACTAGGTCCTCACCTACTTCCCCCATCCTAGATACATAAATATACTCTCCCACGCCCCCTTACTCCACCCGTAAACCCTCCACCTACACCCGCACTGACCCCCAACAGATCCTCACCTCTCATACTGTTCCCCACCCTGCTCAGAAATATGCCCTCACTCCCTCCACCTTCAAAGTAGCCTGACTCTATCCCAGTGTTTCTCAACAGGGGTGCCGGGGCACCCTGGGGTGCTGCGGGCCACCCTTAGGGGTACCGCGGAAACGTGGCTGATAAATAAATTATGTAATATAATACATATGTGTTTGAATTGATAAGTTAAGTGGGAGAGAGATTTAGTCAGTGGAATCTTTCATCTGCCATTTACGCACAATTAAGTAGGTAAATAGTAAGTAGGTTAAGTAGTAAATAGGTCGCCCCAGTCAGCTGCAACTTCGAACGTAGGTCGTGTGACGTCTTTAAATGTGTTACTTTTCTGAGCTTGTGTGGCATCAGATGCAATACCATGGCTTGTTGGTTTGGGGTGCCTTAAAATTTTTCATGAAATGAAAGGGTGCCTCGCCTAACAAAAGGTTGAGAAACACTGCTCTATCCTACCGCCTCCCCCAACACCCCCACTGTGATACGCAACTGCCCGTCACCTCTCTGCCCTCTCATGCTGTGCCCGACCCAC
>NC_085862.1:17757390-17774890 GCF_034702125.1 Engraulis encrasicolus | reverse complement strand
GCACCCTTGGCTCAATGTGCTCAGTGCTCAGTGCTCGCGGCCAGCCCTTTTCACAGTGAATGATAAAATGGTCTCGATGCCAATCAATGACAAATTCAAGGCTTCCCCTTCTGTCAGGCAGCCGTGTATGCGTATTCATATAGTATATGTGCATAAATCAAGCACCTGGCCCGGTTCAAGTATGGGCCAGAAGCCTTAAACCTTCTCAGAGGCTGTTCCGTATCGGGCTGCTGAAAGTCTCCCCGGTATATTTTCTCATTGTCAGGCAATGTAATCCAACGCAAGCATAGTTATGGCAGTGAAATTAAACATCACACCGCTCGGGCAGTAGGAAGATGGAGGAGGGTGTGTGTGTGTGTGTGTGTGTGTGTGTGTGTGTGTGTGTGTGTGTGTGTGTGTGTGTGTGTGTGTGCGTACGTGTGTGTGTGTGTGTGCGTGCGTGCGTGCGTGCGTGTGTTTGCGTGTGCAAGTACACATATGTGTGCGAGTGTGATTGTGCGCGTGAGTGTGCTAGCTATATGTGTGTGCATGTGTGTGTGTGGACAGGCTGCTACAGCTTCCCTGGCCACTGTAGATTTGAGTGCTGGAGGAAACACTTCACAGCGGGTCCATGGGCTCTAGCCCTCACCTAAAGCAGCTGGGCAGAGTAGTAGTTCCCAAAGTTTTTTTTGTAGGGACCCATATTTTAAACTTCGGCTTTTTTCGCACACCTCAGCTGGCAGGTGTGTCGGAGATGGCCCCATGGGTCACTCAGCAATAGTTTAAAAAAAAACTCCCCCATACTGACCATTTCGCTGTTCTTTCTTTAATAATCGACGTTTCGGTACTAGACCTTCATCAGGCAGCTCTAGTCTAGTACCGAAACGTCATTTATTGAAGAAAGAACAGCGAAATGGTCAGTGTGCGGGAGTTTTTTTAAAACTATTTTTAAAACTATTGCTGAGGGACACATATTTTAAAAGTTGCAAACCTTAATAACTCAAGGCAATAGAGATTATTTGTGACTAACAGAATAAAGTTGTATTAGTTGACATGATAGACGACCAAAAAATATTCCACGACCCACATGTGGGTCCCGACCCAGTCTTTGGGGAACAATCCCTCACAGCTTACCGCAGAGCATTAGTCTCTAGGCTGCCAAGGCAAGACCCTCCAGTCCCCCAGGGCAGGTCTTTGGATCAGGGCCAGTGAAAAAAATGATGGCTGCCGGATACGATACATAAGCCTGGCAGGCCATGTAACGGTTTGATCCTAAGTGGCCATTTGCACTTGGATGATAAGATGCCTGCTGTTTCACTGTGATGGGCAGTCATGGACCCAGGGCTGCTGATAGCTTTGGCCAAACCCGGGAAGAGGTCCGTGGCTGTCCTGTTGAACTCAGTGAGACATAGTTTGCTTTTCAAATCGTGCGCTTGTGTCAGTGCACCTGCATTGAGTCTTCAGTGCATAGTGTCGAGGGACATTTTGGACCACTACAATTGTGCCCTTTTTTGACCATTATTAGGGCATCATGAATTTTCAGTGTGAGTGCCCGAAGTGCACAAGTGCATCATCATTTGAGACTTACTGATAGTCTGGGAACTATCTATTAATTTTCTCTAAGGGGAGAATTATGTTGTTGGTTGTTGGTGATGTTGTTGTTGGTTTTCTGCTGTCTTCAGCTCACATTCCTGAATGATTTATAAGACTCTCTCTGCCATAAGACGCTACAGGGGGGAAATTAAATCTGTGTGTGAGAGAGATAATGAAAGCCATTGTTTATCTGACTGTTGATCTGTTGAGAAGGTGTCAGACAGATAAAAACAAATATTCTGTAATCTAAAATGGAGTTCTGTGCAATGCATTAGCATTAGAGGCCAGAGTTTTACAGCAAAGATAACTGTCAGCACTGCAGTTATGGACAACCTGAATTCAGACATTATAATCCCGTGCCACCTATTCCACCATTCCAGTGCCACCTATACCTGTCCAAATCAACCAGGTGACTTGACAAATTGGAGAGGCAAAATCAGGCAATTTGGAATATGTAGCACTTGTAAACTAATGACAACAGGTTGCCCATCACTGATTGCCAGAGTTGTCAGAGCGAGTGTCTCAGGTCATCCAGACTGGCGAGAGACAAAGATGAGGGAACTCCTGACCCATAAAAACTGGGTCACCCCAGCCTTCTACAATTTAAGGGGATGTTCTTGGATTACCTCCTGATTTGATGTTAACCCAACAGGAAATGCGGGTGAAAAACGTTATATTAATACCTCTGATCGGGGAGCATGCAATCATAGGCAGACTTAATCCCTCCCGGAAATAAGAATTTTATTAATTTTCAACAACAGCCTGCCCTGCCGCATCCAAAGACACAGAGCTGAGAGCTCCACACAGCAACCGTGGCTGGATTAGAGGGCCTAAAAAAGAGACTAGCCGTAAATAATGCATTTGCAGACGCTGCTTGTTCAGGTGCCCTGGATTACCTGTTATCTGTTGTACAAAGCATGGACGCCATGTACTCATTTTCATGGAACGGGAATTAGATTATTCATAGACACACAATTTCATCTCCGCTTGTGAAAAAATTGAGTCATTGACATAATTCTATTTCCATTTTAGTCCTGTTTTTTCTGTTTAATCCATTTTCTATCTTTTAAAATAAATCATTTATCAAATATTACTATTTGTTATTTCCGATTTCTTTTTCAGCGTTTTTCTGTTTTCATCTCCCAACATTTTTTTGCTCTTGCTTGAGAGAGAGGGAGAGGGAACAAAAAAGACAGCAAAGAGAGAAGGACAGAAAGGAGAGAAAGAGAGAGAGAGAGAGAGAGAGAGAGAGAGAGAGAGAGAGAGAGAGAGAGAGAGACCAGCAGCCACAGCAGCAGCAGCAGCAGAGAGAGGAATGTGGCCCATTTCCCCAAAGGAAGTGCAGCAGTGCGCCCAGCCCAGGCTCCCCTCCTCTGGGCTGGGCCGTGTGGGAGTAAAGAGTACCTCAGAGCTCCACAGGCCCCTTCCTGGAGGTCCCACCCTCCCTCCAGCAGCCAGCAGCCAGCAGCCCAGGGCCCGGCCTCGCCACGGCTCCCAGCTCCCAGGCAACAGAGAGGAGAGCGGTACGCCCCTCCCAGGGTCCGGTCTCGCCCAGGGCCCAGCCTCAGCTCGGCCCACAGCTCCCAGCTCCCAGCTCCCAGCTCCCAGCCTCAGCTCGGCCCACAGCTCCCAGCTCCCTGCCCAGGCAGCAGAGAGGAGAGCGGTCCGCCCCTCCCAGGGCCCACTCTCACCCAGCTTCCCTGCTCCCTTCCTACAGTAGACCCTTGTGCTTGTGCTTTCAGGGACTGGACAGGACAGGAGGATTTTTATTTTTTCTTCAACCGCCCATCCACGCACCCCCCTCCTCCCTTCCGCTGCTGTTTTGCCTTGGCCCTTACTGTACCGGATGCCGGTTGGTTCACTTCCCCAATACTGTACAAGCAGGTACAGTGTGGCACTGCCTACCTGTCTACCCAAGCTAACACCGCCAACCACACAGACAGACAGACACCTACATACACACACACGCACACGCACACACACACACACACACACACACACACACACACACACACACACACACACACACACACACACACACACACACACACACACACACACACACACACACACACACACACACACACACACACACACACACACACACACACACACACACACACACACACACACACACACAACCCCGTCACCACCACCTTCACGCTATGCTATACACTCCCAGAGGCAGCCGAATAAAACTGCTCCTTCTGTATGATGGACAAGTGCGTCCTCTGTTCCCCTCCACGAAATATTCAGGTCATCCTTCAGTGAGAATACAGTATTTTTATTTTCTCCCCTTTCTGCCCACCTTCTTCGTCCTTGGCAATTTCAGGTAGGCTAATCCAGTTTGATACCATGACTAAATATTGCTGTGAGAAAGTGCGTACTGTATAAAAGCAAGATATTTTTTTTCTTTATTTGCTTTTTCTTTTTTTTCCCCCCCGTCTTCTTCTCCTTGGTTGCCAGGCGTGGACATACCACCATTATGAGCCGCTTACAGTGAAATGTTTTTCTAAGAGTGGAAATATGGAACACTGCGTGCAATGCCTTGGCAACAGGCGAGGCCCTAGTGTTCCGGGAGGGGCGTCACATAACTGGCTACAGCGGCCGGCCCGGCCGTAGTGTATATTTTTCATGTTTGACATAATCTGCGAAGCAGTTTATTATGCGGCGGACTGGCCCCTACACTGTAAGAAAAAAATGTGGGGTTAATTCAACTCTTAGAGAGCACTGTGTGATCAAATACAGTTTAGCTGTAGTTAAATCAACTCTTTAGGTGTTTAATTTTTTTGAATGATTTTTTTTTTAACTGTGTAGGCCTACGTACAGGCAAGAACTCCCAAGGGCGGCTGGTTCATTAAACGTTGGTTTGTTTTCAGGAACCGATGGTGCTGTACGTGGGACAGTGCAGGCCTCTATTCTCTGGTCCAGAACCAACAAACTGGGGGCGATTAAGTTGATAGACAGAGTGGTTCGGAGAACGCTAACTGCTGCTTGGAGGTTGTTGTAGGACATGCTACTTTCAACATCTTGATTTCTCTAATTCTCTATTACTCTTTGTTGATTTTTGTCTTTTCAGATGTAAGATGGGACATGCGGCCTTAGGGCTACTCCGTTTGTTGGCATACGGCAGAGGGTAGGCTACCATTGCGTAGTTGCAGCAGTTGTTCTGCATGTGGGTCATTTCAATGGGATTTTAATGTTCACGATGTTTCTCTAAGCTTCACATGCAATGCCTGTATAGGCCGACCCGGCGAACGGCCTGCCAGCAGCGACCAGTTAGTTGCAAGTTTGTTTTTACAACAAATTGCTAAAGAAATATGTTTTTCATCTGTCTCTCACTCTGGGGTTACTCAAGGTAACCGGCTCATCAAGAGTTTATTTTGCTTTCGAGAATAAAATGGGAACCAACTCCGAAACGTTTCTAAAACCCCTCAGGGAATTCATTAATCACCTGGTATTTGTCAAGTGCCCAGAAGACAACTCATCGACTAACAGACATGAAGAAACTACTTAAGATATACGCACAGAGTACTTACGCAGCTGTGTGCTAACTCCAAAACACACACACGCACACGCACATGCACGCACGCGGGCACGCACGCACACACGCACACAGGCACACACACACGCACACACACACACACACACACACACACACACACACACACACACACACACACACACACACACACACACACACACACACACACACACACACACACACACACACACACACACACACACACACACGCACACAGGCACACACACACGCACGCACGCACGCACGCACGCACAAACGCACAAACACACACACACTAGCAACCCTATGAAATACTCAGGACTGATTTGATTCCCCCTATAGTAGCAAACTTTAAAGTCCTCATTCCAGGAGAGTTACAGCGCATGTCTCCTGCTTGGCTTTACAGCCTCTGCCCCCATACCCTTGCTGCTCTGGGGTCCCTCGCTCAGAACAGTGTTCAAAGACCACCAGCCAAAGGTGATCATAGTCAACCATGCATCACGTCTCTGTCTCTGGCCAGACCCTCTAAGCCTCTTATAAGCTGCCAGACCACAAGAGTCCGAACATGACCGCAACAGCACTGTTTTCCCCCTGTACAACTTTTTTGGGGGGATTATTCTTGCATTTAGTGGACAGGACGTTTTGAGAGGAGACAGGAAAGTAGCGGTAGAAAGAGGGGAGGATCTGTAAATGACCTCAGGCCCGAATCGAATCTGGATCTCCAGCTTAACGAGTAACAGCAGAGAGCGTAGAGAGAGAGAGGTTCTATTGGCCCATTGTTTCCGGGTTCTATTATTGCAAGGGGGAGGGGAGGGAAATCCCCCTTTAGGCAGACCTAGGCAGACCTAAGGACTGTTCTATTCAATGCTAGGAGTATTATGACACGCCCCTTTAGGCAGACCAGAACCTGGTCACATTAAGTGCCCATAGCAACCTATTATGTTGGCATATCTCTATATACTTAAAGAATCTCTGGTAACAGTGTGGTGCCTTAGCCGTTTGAACCACGGCCAAGGCCCTCCAAAATCTTTCAAACCCACCAGACCACCAAAGTCCGAATATAACCACAACAGCACTGTTTTTGAACTGCAGGCGCCATCACAAGAGCTGAACTGGTGATCTGGCATACAGGGCATTTTCCCAGTGGGCAGACAGTCTTCAGGGGCCAATGCTTTTATTACATTTCATGCTGTTGTCTTGATTTTGCTCTTATAGGACGACCCACAGCTTTGGTGGGCTGACCCATTGGTAAATCTTTAATGTAGAAGGGGAAGGGTGTCAATGCCAAAAGTGCCTGAGATTTGTTTTAGCCGCAGTCCAGTCCTGGTCATCATTGCATTCCAACACGTTAGACATAACTGGCAAAAGGCATTTTCTGAAAAGAAGGCCCCAGAAACCCAAGTTGCTTAACACTTGGCTCGGGAGGGATAGAGCTTTTACTTTTTACAAGTGGTTGGCTTTCGGGTTCACTTTGGCGTTCAAATTAATTGCTGTCCCCTGCTCTTTTCTCTGGTTAACAGTCTGTGAGATAATTGCTGAAGAGTAAACAAAATAATTAGGGCGGTGGGGTTAATACAGGGCTGCACTTCCGCAGCTGTGCTGTGCTGTGTCTCTACCAAACACTTTTATTGCGGAGAGAATGACACAAGCAGGCTCCCCACAACTGACACATATTGGAAAAAAAGAAAGACAGAACAGAAAAACTTGCCCGAATGTTTTCAGACTATCTCCTGCCAAAGTTTGAAGTCACCCTCTTCATGCTGCTTATTTGGACAGTGTTAGCAAATACGCCCATATGACTTTTCGGACCATTTAGGTGCCACAGTTTAGCGCCGAACTCTAGCGCATACAGTAAAAATGCTCAGAGCTGTGAGGTATTAAGAAACATTTTGGCCGGTTTTTAAGCATTGCTATTTGATCCTTCTCTAGCCTGTTACTGCAGATGGGCCCATCGACGGGCCTGTTCACTCTTTGTCGAAAGCAATCAACTACATACTGTAGTAACATTGATCTGACAATGCAGAGAGCCTTAACCCTCTGGTTTGTTGCGGTCAAAAATGACCGTTTTGAAACTTCATTCTTAAATAACTTCTCTATTTTTCATCATTCACAAATGGCACTTCTAATCACAAAATATGCAAATCAGATTTTTAATCAATGTATTATTACCTTTTTTGTGTAGGTGGTCAATTTTGACCATTAACACCATAAACGTAACCATGTTTCTAACACAACCAGAGGGTTAAGTAACCGATTAAGACATGATCATTACAATTTTCATGACAAAGAGGTTATAACAGAGGCTCTGTGCTAAGGGGTTAAAAAAACAGCTGATGAGAAAAACAGCTGATGGTGAGAGCAAAGTTTAATGGATAATGCATCCAAATAAAAACAGCAGCATATTCATTAAATTTCATTTAGTTTTGAGGCACCTTCCATCGCAAGACTATACTGCAGGGCCTGGAAGAGCGCAGCAACTTATGTCACCCATTTAATGTGAGGATTTACAGGGATTTATTCACGCAGGCCTGTAGTAAACCACTACCTCACTATGCTGTGTACATAGTGACCAGCCCACACAGACAGCCATGTGATGGAGAGAGAGAGAGAGAGAGAGAGAGAGAGAGAGAGAGAGAGAGAGAGAGAGAGAGAGAGAGAGAGAGAGAGAGAGAGAGAGGGGCAGAGAGGCAGAGTCCCCTCCAAAAATAGCTTGGGATGGTTTCCCTGTTGGCTTGAAAACCACTGAGCTAAATGTGCTTCAGCGCTGCGGAGGTCGAGCGCTATTTAATTCCTCTGGACCGCCATTCAGAGACAAGAATTCACATTACACTTGTGTTGTTTTATATTGAGCTTTTTATTTAAAAGCACATGTATTATAGCTAAGTACATTTAGCAGGAAAAATGCTATTATTCTTTTGTACAAAATGAAACAATACAAAAATACTAAAAGTGAATTTTAATACAATTGTTGGTGTATTCGACGTGTATTAAAAACTTACTGTCACAAATCTACAATATTTTAGTTAACTACATACAAAAATCTGTCAATTTTGCTCTGGATCAAGCAGCACTTGGTAGAGTAACACAGGTAAAGACAACTTTTGCATTCATAGTGGATATATCTAAAAATGTTCTGAAGTAATATTTTACATAGTTAAATTTTTTTTTAGTGATCTATACATTATTTATATATTTATAAAAAAAATAAAACAGTTTGATGAAATGATAGGACGGACTATACAATGAGAGAGGATGTGCAACATTTTGAGTATGGTGTGATGATGTACTGGGCTGATTGTGTCTGTGTATGCGGTAGACATAGAGGGTGATACTGTACAACGGTTAGTTTGGACAGCAGACGATATCTACACGTAAGAGGGTTACAGAGAGGCAAGTAGAGCATCAGAAAAGAAATAAAAAATAAAAATCCACAGTTTTCTAATTCGTTTTTTTTTCTTCTTCACATGGTAACAGTCATCTGCTCTTAGCTGAGAGACACATACACAAAAACACACACAAACACACATGCAAACACACACACACACATGCAAACAAACGTGCACACACACGTCCACTCAAACACACACGCACACACACACACACACACACACACACACACACACACACACACACACACACACACACACACACACACACACACACACACACACACACACACACACACACACACACACACACACACACTCCGGACATGTTGCAACTTCAGTGGTGGCCAACCTAATACAACCTCCCTCCCTCCCTCCCACCCACCCAGATTTGACCCTTCCCACCCACCACCCCCCTGACAACAGCCCACCCCACCCTGCCCTGCCCCGTTCCCCTGCCCAATATTAGGAGGCATAGGTCATGGGTGGTCACCACCACCTACAAGGGGCACGAAATAGTGGCACAAACTGGGTGACACCAAAGTGACACGTGGCTGCCTTACGGGTGGCTTATGAGAGGCTCACTTGGGGGGGAACTCCTTCCAACCAGCGGGAGTGGCTCCCCCCGACGGCCCCCCAACAATGTGCCAAAGGAGCCCAAGGGAGTTCTAACGTAACGTGTGCACCCCCATTGGCGTAAGGGGTGACAGAACCCACCCCAATAGCCACCCAAACAACACCCCCCCAGCCCACCCCAACTCCACGACCCATAATCCTCCATCTTTTTCTTCATGAAATGGCACAGCCATCCAATGCCAGAACTGTAGAGATTGAGGATCAGATATGACCTCCCCCCGCCCCCTGTACACCCAGACCCCTCTGCACACACCCGATTACTCCCCGACTATCTTTACAACCCCACCCTACACCCCCGTATATCCCAGAGGGCACCTTCCCTTAGACCTGGGACCACTTATCTGAATAGCTATCCTTAGCCTGATAATAATAATAATCATAAAACACAAGTATATTGTTAAGTAGAATGAAATGCCGTAATAATGAAGCATTACTACGACAAGGTATCTTCATATCGTTGTTGGCGAGTCTCCTCGAGCGCGGGAGGAGGATTGAGAAACACTGTGGTAAGGTGTGGGAGACCTCTGCAGAGAGGGGAGCGAACCCCCCCCACCCCACTCACGGCTCCAAGGCTTCAACATCATACATAACAACATTATCATCATCAAGCATCCGTTCAGCTACCGTTTCCTAAGTAGCAAGTGGTGACAATCGACAATAAAACTTGGATATAGTGCTATAAGTTACTTTTTTTCTTTATATTTGTTAATATACTTATTTTGTGCTAGTAACATTGCAGGAAAAGAAATATCATTCCTAGAGCTAAGGAATTTGTTGTCCTATATGCACTGAGAAGGCATTGGAAGGAGAGATGAGAAGGGTTAAGTGGTCGAGTCCCCCTGGCAAGAGAGTCGAGGACCTGATGCACAGCTAAACTCTCCATTGTTTGTCTTTCTTTTTTTTCTCTTTCAGTCATTCATCCATCCATCCATCCATTCATCCTCCACATCTTTTCCTCCCCCTTTTCCTCGGTGCAGTCATGACTCTCATATCAGAGAAATCGGTTTGTTCTGTCAAAGTTCTCGACTTCGACATGGTCACTTCACACTTTTCCAGGGGATTTGTGTTTTTTTCCTCTCCCCCCCTCTCTCTTTTCCTTCCTTCCTTCCTTCAGTTCATGTTTAAAGTTGCCATCATTTCATGTCATTCACTTGTCTTGTTTAGCTATAGATATTTTTTTTTGCTTTCATTCTTTCGCTAATGGGCTCAAATGTAAAAAAAAAAAAAAGTCATAACAATAACAATAATTATAATACAAGAGTTCTCGTGTCAAAGAAAAGTCTCTGTCTCTCGTCCCTACATTCTACTGTCAGGTGTGAGGCATGAGCAACTCGTAGTTGGGATGGGGTTGGGGTGGGAGGGTTGAAGTAGGGCAGGGGGGGTTGTGCTGCTCGTCACGTCACAGGTGGCTGTTCAGGTGGGGGTTGGGGTCACATAGGGGGGGTTCCCCGTACCCCCCGACTTCCTCACACCATGTTGTGGTGGTTGTTTCTCTCGATGATGTCCGCTGACGGCAACAGCTCCTTCTTGATCGGGGAGGGTGGTGGGGTCGCGGCCTTCTCTTTGGGCTTGAACAGGTCAGACACGTAGAACACCTGGAGAGAGAGAGAGAAAGAGAGAGAGAGAGAGAGAGAGAGAGAGAGAGAGAGAGAGAGAGAAAGAGAGAGAGAGAGAGAACATTATGTCAGACGTGCTGCGAGAAACTAATTTTTCCCTACTTATCAACCAATCACACTTGACTGATTGTTTCCATGGTTATTCTTCTATGATGTAGAGAAAGGGTGAGTTTGGAACACAGGTACCGCATGATGGATGTCATAGTGGGGGCGGGAAGAAATGAGGCATTGCCATTGGCTATGGTGGAGGGTGTGAGACAATGCCATTGGATAGGGTGGTGACATGTACATTGGGATGGGATGGGGTCTTTTGTGCCCTCACCCCATGACTAGCGAACGTCATGAGTCAGAGAACAAAGCGACCCCAAATGCTTCCATTTGTCTTCAGCCCTTTCACCAAGTGCATGAAGTCACCCTCTTAGCAGAGTAAGTGTGTGTGCGTGGGAGGTCTTAGAAGGTCAGGGAAAAAAAAGACTCCTTGATCACCAAAGCCTGCATGGGGCCCTATACCGCTGACATCACCAGCAGAACAGGAAACCGGGGAGGGGTAGACAGGAAGTGGTCTCATAAAAGCCGACTCCTCGGAGAAGCGAGCGAGCGGGCGACCGGGACGGCCTTTGGCTTTTGGCTCGGACCACTGTGGGAGACGCTTCTTTTCTCTTTTTTTTTCTTTTCTATTATTTTTTTTTCCTTTTTCCTTTTCAAAGCAACTTAAGATATGCGCTCCACTCATCCACATCTCATCCACACCTTTGTGTTTGAGGTTTTTAGCGCCATTCCCAGCGCCTCAAAAATAGAAGGGGGCAGGAAGAGGATGGGTGGTTAGCGTGATGTGGGAATGGGCTGAGGGGGGTTGGAGAGGCGGGTGGACAGTGGTGGATGGGTGGGTGGGTGGTAGGTCGGTGGCGGGCATTCTTGGCTCAGGTTCAACTGAGAGGGTCCGGGCTGCTGGCGGTGCCAACCAGCTGTACCCTGTTTGCTCTCTGGGTTCGACCCAGTCATCCGTCAGAGCTAGTTGATGGAATGAAACACACACACCCGCACCACACACACACACGCACACACGCACACACACACACACACACACACACACACACACACACACACACACACACACACACACACACACACACACACACACACACACACACACACACAGAGTGTGGAAAGTGAAATCCCATCCCTTGTTTCCTTCTTTCCATGTCATGCCATGCTACGCTATGCAACACTATGACATCCCATGCCAGCCTCTGGCAGCTCGTAGGAAGTTCTGTGCCAACAGATGACAAGAACCCTGAGGCAAAAAATAGGGCCTGCCACCCGTCTGTCGTCTGTCCCACGGCCTGCTTGTGTGTGTGTGTGTGTTTGTGTGTGTGTGTGTGTGTGTGTGTGTGTGTGTGTGTGTGTGTGTGTGTGTGTGTGTGTGTGTGTGTGTGTGTGTGTGTGTGTGTGTGTGTGTAGTGTGTAGGTGTCAGGCAGGGTCCCCTGCCCTGTTGCATGCTGGGAGGTGTCACGCTCCGACTGGCTCCCTGGGGACGGGTGGCCTTTAGCTTTACAGGAATACCTCCCACAGCTGTCACGGCAACACATGTAGGGCCACACAACCCCCCCCATACACACACACACATACACATACACACACACACACACACACCACACACGGGCCGTGACAACCCTACCAAACCAACCAAAGTCATTTTCTCCACTTGTTTATGGACCAGAAGGCAATAAACACACACACCCAAGTGTACTCACGCGCGTGCAGATACACAGTCATATACACACACACGTGTGTGTGCGTGCATACACAAGCGCACGCATGCACACAAACACACACACACAACACACACACGCACACACGCAGATGTTGCGCACACGCAAACAAGCACACGCATACGCACACACACACACACACACACGCACACACACACACACACACACACACACACACACACACACACACACACAGGCAGTGCGGGTGCCAATGAAGTGTCCCTAGGCAGGGGAAGTTCACAAGTCACTTGGGTGACATTAGATCATGCTATTCTGGAAGTACACATCTCAATGACATCAACGGTACACCGGGTCTACAAAGGAGTCGTTTGTCACAAACAAGTTGACGTAAGTGACGGGTGTGAATGAGAAAGCGTGACATTATGAAAAAAAAAACAGTGCATGGCGAGGAACTGAGGGGAAGAGACGTGGACATGAAGAAACAGACAAGCGGAGAGAGAGAGAGAGAGAGAGAGAGAGAGAGAGAGAGAGAGAGAGAGAGAGAGAGAGAGAGAGAGAGAGAGAGAGAGAGAGAGCGCGCGTGCGAGAGAGAGAGAGCGAGAGAGAGCGAGAGAGAGAGAAAATAAAAGGGAAAAAGAAAAATGGGGGCAAGAGAGAGAGAGAGAGAGAGAGAGAGAGAGAGAGAGAGAGAGAGAGAGAGAGAGAGAGAGAGAGAAAAGAAAGAGGAGCTGTCACATGAGTAATGGAAGCTGGAGGTCGAGGCCTGGTGTTTGGTCTGCCGGGGGCTTCTCTCCAACACCAGTACAGGATGAGGCCTAATTTTCCTACAGTGTTGGGTCTGAGCAGAGTTGACCTTCGACCTACGACCTTCACACATAATAGGCTGAGTCACGAGAGATGACCTCCCCCCCTACTCACACACACTGGTGACCCCTCGCCCCGCCGCCGAAGCTCTTATCACAACGGGTGAGAGTTTCCTGTCTTTTGGACCTCGGATGTGACAGAGGCTTGGTCTCAGTCAGACAAGCTATTGTCTCGCAAACGCTCTGTCAGCAGCCAGGGGGGGGGGGGGTGCTTGGCTGGTTGGAGGGGGAGAGCAGACGGTGACAGACAGTGCGCGCTTCTTTATGGGGTCCCACTGGAAACTTGCCAGCTTGTATCTGGTGCCCCCCCACTTAGGAATGTGTTTCTATGTCCCTACCACCATTGTTGGTAGAGCACACGCACACGCACGCACACACATACACTCTCATCATCATCATCTATCCATGACATGACATCTTGACTAAAGTATTAAGTGAGAGCAGTGTTAAGTTTAAAGTGTGAAGTGAGGAGTCACACTGTATTGCACATGGCATAAATAAACATGACTAAATAGGAGTCCGAGAAGAGAACAACATGCATTTCCTGTGGGCCGCACATGAGCTGCCTCGGGTGCTATGGGGGCAGAGACGCCATTGTAAGACGACTGACTCACACCAGGACGGGCCCCTTCGACTCAAGGCAGGAAATGACAGACCGTGCCAGTCACCCCATTCTGAGCCAGCGTGTCGGCAAGACTCAGACACACGACACATAGACACACTAACACACACATTGCGTTAAGAGCAACAGCATAAAGATGAGAAGCCTTGTCTAACACGCCCTTATTTTGTCTGCTTGTAAAACTCCACACAGACCACTTCCGTTGTCCTAGAATTCCTTTGTTGTTGAGACATGTTGAACCCAACAGTTTACGCTTTCTAGTGGAAAACTTTATGGTGCTGGGAGTGTTGAAATCAATTAAGGCTCTGTGTTATGTGATCTGGAGAGCTTGTGCCTCGCAATTCAGCATCTTTGGTTTTTGGTGTCTTTAGTGTGCGTGTGCCTATGCGTGTGTGCGTGTCTGCGTGTGTGTACATGCGTGCGTGTGTGTGTGTGTGTATGTGTGTGTGTGTGTGTGTGCGTGTCTGCGTGTGTGTACATGCGTGCGTGTGTGTGTGTGTGTGCGTGAGCATGCATACTTGATTTTGTGTGTGTGTGTGCCCCTTGCCCTTATTACTTTCATGGCATGAGCTATGTGTGGCGTGTGTTTATGCGTGTGCGGTCGGTGAAGGCTGTTCTCGTGCGGTGAGGTGCATCGCCGTTGGCGACTACACTAAACCAGACCCCGGCAAACGAGACCAGAGCCACCAACCAACTGCAGCCGCCCCCAGGGAAACATGCATACAGTACTCTGGTATGCACGATTCAACACTTGGAGAGTACCAAATACACTCTAGAAGATGTGAAATCCACTGTCTAAGTGTTAAATTAACACTGCGTTTTTTTATGGTGTAGTAACGCGGCTACAGTTAATAACACCATAAAGCTCGCTCCTGGTTATTAATGCAAGCTTGCTATTCCTGGCGGCAGAACCGGAGTGTGTGTGTGTGTGTGTGTGTGTGTGTGTGTGTGTGTGTGTGTGTGTGTGTGTGTGTGTGTGTGTGTGTGTGTGTGTGTGTGTGTGTGTGTGTGTGTGTGTCTGCTGCCAATGCAGCCTGCGCCAAAACAGAGGCGGTTGTGGTGGCTGCTGCTGGTATGAAAGACAATAAAAAAAAGTCCCAGTGGAAAAAAAGAGAAACGAAAAAAAGAAAAATACAGAAACGAAAAGACATGTGGAGACCTGCGATAGTAGGTATCTGCGTGGGCTATCTCACCGCAGCACTATAAGCACCAGAGGCACTTTACCACGCAGCCCTTATCTTGGAAGGAACTCGCGTCTGGTGATTGACAATGACCCCGATGCTCCATAGTCGTCATGGGACGTATAAGGTCGGGAAGTGTGTGAATGTGTGTGTGTGTGTGTGTGTGTGTGTGTGTGTGTGTGTGTGTGTGTGTGTGTGTGTGTGTGTGTGTGTGTGTGTGTGTGTGTGTGTGTGTGTGTGTGTGTGTGTGTGTGTGTGTGTGTGCGCCTGCCTGCGTGTATTTGATTTACGGCTTTGTTGTGTAAGTGAGAGTAGACAAAATAAGCTGTGGGCGTCACAGCAGTTTGGTTGGTTCCGTGTATGTGTGTGTTTGCATGTATTTGATACTGTATATCGAAGAGAATAACTGGGTAGACAAAATAGACAGTGTGCATCAAGGAAGCGTGTGTGTGTGTGCGTGTGTGTGTGTGTGTGTGTGTGTGTGTGTGTGTGTGTGTGTGTGTGTGTGTGTGTGTGTGTGTGTGTGTGTGTGTGTGTGTGTTTGTGTGTGTATGTGTGTGTGTGTGTGTGTGTGTGTGTGTGTGTGTGTGTTTGTATGTGTGTGCGTGTGCGTGTGCGTGTGCGTGTGCGTCTGTGTCTGCGTATGTATGGAAACTTATCCAACAATAAGGAGATACAGTTTGCTTGTGTATGTGAGTTATGTTGTGTGGTGTTAATTGCGGGTGTGCGGGGTTATGGGTGTGACGGCGCGATGTAGCGATGTAGCATCGGGAGGAAAGCGATCTCTAGCCTGCTCCTACAGCTGCTTCCTGTCGCTGTCTGGCCTTGCCTCCACATGACAGGAAACTTCGCCGACCAAGCCGGTCAGTCCAACACCCCCTATACCGCCCACCGTCCACCCTCACCCCCATACCCATCCCTATCCCCAGCCCCATACTCAATTGGCTCCCTGGCCCGCCCATCACCCCACTCTGCGTCATGTCAATGAAAGGTGGGCCATAAGAGGACCCAAAACGAAGTTATCTGAAAGGCCCCCCCTGACTCAATACATAAATCGAAATGGGTACCCAATTCCGGCCCCCACTCTCCCTGGGCCTGGGACGAATTAACCCTTTGCCAGCCACCCCTGTAAGCTGACGCTTCAGGCCGGGGTCATTTCCCGATCTTCCCCTGTCTCTCTGTCCGATTTCTGTCCCCTCTAAAACTGTCCAATCCAGCAAAGGGCAAGAAAACTTGCAAAACACAGAGCTCACACGCTTTGGTTCCTCCCGCTATCCATCTTGGTTCCTCCCTCTACCATCCATACAGGACCAGGAAATGCCAATGGGTGTTGGTTTGCCTCACCTCTTTTCCCCAGGTGAGGTTCACAGGTTCACCCATGGCCTGGACGCATTCCTGTGGTAAGGGACCCCGCCTAAGATACTGTCAACATTGACTATGAACTGCTATGATCCAGACATGAGGGATGGGATGTGAAGGTGGTTGAAAACCAAAGCGGTGCTGCAGTGCACTACTAGTATCAAAGACATCTGTTCAGGCGATGTAATATGTTTATGTTATACGCTGGTAACCGAGGTAATATGTTTATCTTATACGTTGTATGTGCACACGTAGTCATTAAATAAGGACCGTACTGTCAGCACGTCTGCTCATGGCGTAGTGCCAGAAAATGTGCTATTAGAACATTACGTCGGTGGTCCAATAAAAGGGCACCGAAAAAATACATAAAGTTTTAAGTTTAATCCTTGGATGTGAAGGTGGTCATGTGGCCTTACATTACACAGACACTGTCAGACTACTACTGTGCTCGCCTTCTCAATAACATGCTGGAGAGTGCTGATGGCTAGGCTGATGTGTTTAGACTGAGGGAGTCCAAGGGTGTCACGTTATAAGAGGCTGTAGGGTTGGCGACACAGAAAACCTTTGGACTGCGACTGACCTCATCACAGCCTTTATTTCCAAACGCAGGAAAAAGACAGAAATGGGAGGAGAAAAAATACATTCAGATTTTAGCTCACATGAGGTGAGATCTCTGCAAGAAACAATCTCCTGCTCCTTTAGATCAAGCATCACACACACACGCACAGGCACAGGCACACACACACACACACACACACACACACACACACACACACACACACACACACACACACACACACACACACACACACACACACACACACACAGACACACACACAGACACACACACACACACACACACACACACACACACACACACACACACACACACACACACACACACACACACACACACACACACACACACACACACACAGCTCCATCCCCATGAGACCTTCCAGTTGGAGTTTGAAACAGTCTGCTGAATATGTGTCAGCTCCTTTGCTC
>NC_085862.1:17727390-17744890 GCF_034702125.1 Engraulis encrasicolus | reverse complement strand
GGTGGAGAAGGATGGAGTGAGTGAAATAGACAGACACAGAGACAGACAGAGAGAGTGAGAGTGAAACAGGGGTATATAGAAATGGTATGAGAGAGAGAGAGAAAGAGAGAGAGAGAGAGAGAGAGAGAGAGAGAGAGAGAGAGAGAGAGAGAGAGAGAGAGAGAGAGAAAGAGAAAGAGAGAAAGCAAAAGAGAGAGAAAGTGTGTGAGAGAGAAGTAAACCAGTGTCCGGGAAGAGGCCTGTAACTCAGTAACGTGTAGCGAGTTCAAAGTGGGGGGAGAGCAGATGGAGACGGAGCCCAGTGGGGCTGTAACGATATTGTATCGAACCGAGAAATCGCTATACATAGAGTCACGATACTGAATCGTGATACAAAGAGTCAGTATCGTGATACGTCCTTTCAAAATTTTGTTACCCATCAGTCAAGAAAACAACCACATGATATGAAGTCATATTGCTTCCGAGCTTCAAATTGTCCTCATTGTTATATTTAAACCTTTTAAAATTATTTGTAGCCTCGTGTAACCTATTCTACCTATAAACTACCATAGCTTTTATTCATACTTTTATTTTAAAATGTTTGCAAATGTGAAATCGTGGGGTGTATCGAACCGTAGGTCATGAATCGTGATACTAACTGAATCGTGGGTTTAATGTATCGTTACAGCCTTAGAGCCCAGTGAGTTCCAGCAAAGCCTTCCATCTCCCGCTGACTGGGGCCTGCTAACGACAGCTTTTCTCTTCTTTCCCTTTCTCTCCTCAACCGAGACTTTCCAAAGATCGTCTTGTCCTCCTCTCCTCTCCTCTCCTCTCCTCTCCTCTCCTCTCCTCTCCTCTCCTCTCCTCTCCTCTCCTCTCCCCTCCTCTCCTCTCCTCTCCCCTCCTCTCCTCTCCTCTCCCCTGCTCTCCTCTCCTCTCCTCTCCTCTCCTCTCCTCTCTCTGGATCTCGCTTTTCTTTTGTGCTCCATTTTGCCTTTTTTCCCCTCTTCATCTTTGAAATCCTTGTTCACTTATTTCATTATATTCAACAGCTGAGACAACAACCCACTGTGCCGACTGTTGCATATTCGTATTCACACAATGACTGTGTGTGTGTGTGTGTGTGTGTGTGTGTGTGTGTGTGTGTGTGTGTGTGTGTGTGTGTGTGTGTGTGTGTGTGTGTGTGTGTGTGTGTGTGTGTGTGTGTGTGTGTGTGTGTGTGTGTGTGTGTGTGTGTGTGTGCTTCCTTACTGTATCACATGTGATGAACAGTACATCAGTACATCTTTCACATCACCATGTGCACTTCCCTGAAAGCAAACAAACGGCACCACTGTTGTTATCGTTCTCGTGTCGCCCTCTCTGTTCTGCAAAATCTGTTCTGGAACCATCACTTCTGCATTCTATAAAGTCTATCTTGTTGATATAGTATGTCTGTAGCTGTGAGACTGTCTCTTCCCCTCCCTTCTCCTGTCTTCATTTCTCAACTCGTCTCATCTCTTCTCTGCTCTTCTCTTTCGTCCGTGTTTAAAGGGGTATGCCACCGCCGGGGTTTATGAAGGTGCTACAGTGATCCATTGATTTTTCACTATCTTAGCTACATACTCCCTCTTTTAACTTGTCTTAAAGCAAGACAACGCTTAACATGAAAAACAAGACACTTAACCGACTTTGTAAACGATTTTAACTGTATTAAGCCCCAAAATAGTGGCATACCCTTTTAATGTATTTCCCTCCCCGGCTTCGGTCCTCTCGTTCCATTGATATGTCTGTAGATTTGAGACTGTCTCGTCTCCTCCCTTCTTCTCTATTCATGTCCTCTCCTCTCCTCTCCTCTCCTCTCTTCTCTTCTCTTCTCTTCTCTTCTCTTCTCTTCTCCCTCTCCTCTCCCCTCCTCTCCTCTCCTATTCTCTCCTATCTTCTTCTCTTCTCTTCTCTCCTCTCCTCTCCTATTCTCTCCTCTTGGCTTCTCTTCTCCTCTTCTCCTCTGTGTTTCATGTCTTTCCCTCTCTGTTCTGGCTGTAGTGCGGTCCAGTAGTGGTGGCTGTTCTGCTCTGCTCTGCGCTGGCTGTTCTCCTGTTGCCATGGTGTGGCTGGAAAGCTCCGCCGTAGACGCGGTTCATGTGTCACCGCGTGGTTTGGCCACTACAGAGACACTCTGGAGAAGCACTCCCACACACACACACACATCCCCGCACTCCCAACACACACACACACACACACACACACACACACACACACACACACACACACACACACACACACACACACACACACACACACACACACACACACTACTCACCACCACCACCACACCAAACCCTCACCCCCTCCCTCTCCATCCTGCTCTCCCTGAAGGCAGCCAAACCAGAGGCTGTGTATGCTGTGTATGCCGTGTGCGTGTGTGCTGTGTGTGTGTGCGTGTGTGTGCTGTGTGTGTGTGCGTGCTGTGTGTAGTAGTAGTAGTAGAGTATAGAGCTCCAGAGCTGTCAGGGACCAGGGGTTACCCAGGGGCCGGGAAATACCCAACAGCATGCCTGGCTAGCATGCCTGGATGGCTGGCTGCTGCGTCCACAGGCTCGCCCCATGTACTGCAGCTGGCCTCCACTTACTGTAACTTCACATCATAGCAAAGCTAAGCAAAACACGGTGCAGTGTAATGCAATGCAATGCAATGCAAAACATGGCCGCCCACACAACTGACCATGCTGACCATTGGCCACCATGACTAACATCATCCATGTCCTCAGAATGGCCCCCTGTGCAGCTGCCGTCTACAGTAACTCCATAGTAAAACACAGAAAAGCAAAGCCAAATTGGGGCCAGCCGTGGCCTAATGGTTAAGGCGATGGGGTTTAGATCAGAGGGTCGCAGGTTCACATCCCACCCTTCCACTCCCTAAACTTCACACCATGGCTAAAGTGCCCTCAAACAAGGCGCCTAACGCCACACTGCTCCAGGGACCGTAACCAATACCCTGTACTTATAATAGCAAGTCAGCTAAGTGCAATGCCATGTAAATACTATAATCCATCCAATACAATCTATGACTTATGCTAGGCCCAGACACTATGGGCCTTACGCATCTAAGAATCCTGGTCCTAACCTACATTGACCTTATGACTCTACAATCTCTATCTATCTCTTCTTCCTCTGCCTTCCTGCTATTTCTGCCTCTCCTCTATACCTCTCCTTTCAAATCCATCTCTAACAATGATGTTTTTTCCCATTTGTTAAGCACTTTGAGTTACATGCCTTGTATGACACAGTGCTATACAAATACAATTATTATTATTATTATTATTATGATACTGCAAAGTGTGGTACGATGCAACGCGTGTCGTGCACGTAGCTCACATAGACCATATGCCACACAACTGGCCACCATGACTAACACCATCCGTGCCCTTTCTCGTGACCCTCTGTCCTCAAATTCACAGTGCAGTAAACCAAACCAAAGCAAAACACAACACAGTTCAGCACAACACAACACATGCACACCGTTGCCAATCCCACACCACTGGCCACTGTGCCCAATGTCCCTGACCTTGTGTCACCCATTTGACAGACTGCAATACAACACAACACAGCCACATTGGCCAGTCACCTCGTTGACCACCATGCCCAATATCTGCTTGTGACCAGTGGTGTAGTCTACTTTTTTATGGTGGATATACTGTATATTTGAGCATTTTTTGAAGTGGGTATACTGTATATATTTGTGCTATTCAAAACAATGGATCAATCTATTTTAAGTGGGTATACTGAAATCCCTGAAATTTAGAAGTGGGTATACTCCGTATACCCGTGTTCTACGTAGACTACACCACTGCTTGTGACCCACACACAACACACAACATACAACTGACCTAAATGGGCAGCCATTCCACTGACCACTGTGCCTGTCTAACATCTCTGTCCTTGTGTGTGCCACCACACAGTCACCAGACTACAGTGTTACATAACGGAGCGGTGTGGTGTGAGGTCACGTAGCCCAGCCAGACCCCCCATGTTAACAAAGTAACAGGGCCTAACTCAATACAGACGCCCACTTAGCAAGACTCCAGAGCGGTAAATTGGTGAAATGGGATGAAATACAAGTGCACCCGTCCCACCCACACGAAACATTGCCGCCGCAAATAAAGCCTGAAGTTGGGAAAATTAAGTTTGGCCATAAAGACAAGTCACCCACAGCCCTCGCTCGGGAACATTCGGGAAAAACCCTTTGCGTGAGGCTGTGCAGATGGTCATTCTATTACTATTATGCTAGGGGTTTGTCTGGTGAATGTTGCTTCATAATGCTGGTAGCATTACGTATGCCGTAATCTCAATGTAAACTTCTATGAGCACAGCTGGCCCCTATTTCTGATAAACTGATACACATACACGCAGGCACCACACTAAACGATTGAGCAAACAAAGACTGGAAATTGTATTATACCCACACAGACATAACAGCAGATTAATTTGTTGAGAGTGAAAGCCAGGGGAAAAGCCAAGGCATGACAGGAGCGGCACTAGAAGAAAGAGGCTTCTGTTGGCGGTGTCATCGGGGAACTCTATTATGCCGCTCTAATTGACGCTCAAGGCATCAGCCAAGAATTCAACATTATCTCTCTTTCAATCCCTCCTTTCAGTACTTTCATTCTGCCATTTCAAATCCCTTCATTTATTCTCTCTCTCTCTCTCTCTCTCTCTCTCTCTCTCTCTCTCTCTCTCTCTCTCTCTCTCTCTCTCTCTCTCTCTCTCTCTCTCTCTCTCTCTCTCTCTCTCTCTCTCTCTCTCTCTCTTCTCTTGCCTGTCCACTGAATCTTCTCTGGCGGTTTGAGTCACTGGCTGAACATCAGCATCTGATGAGGGTCTGGCCCATTGATGGAAGGACAGAGAGACATGGGGGACAGATTGACAGGGGCAAAGAGGGACAAGGGGACAGGGGGGACAGAGGCAGGGGCATGGGAGAGGCCTGGGCCTGCCCGAGGGGACTCTGGAGGACACACAAAGGATTACCTCAGCACCGAGCCAGAAACCACTTCGCCCAGAGAGAAGGAGAGCAATCAAGAGATGTAGAGAGAGATAGAGTGAAGGAATAATATAGAGAGAGACAGAGAGTGGTAGAGGAGGAGGAGGGGAGATAGGGGGTCTTAACTTCATTCTTTTCCATATACCCAGGCAACTGGCGTGTGACAGCAGTCCAAAGTAGAGGAGGAGATTCTCTCCATGTGTCACTGTGCCAGATTAACACTTTGGCTTCTGGGTCGCACTTATGGCAAATGGAGGAGCACTTCTATAGTCCGGGCCAGTGGCCCAGCTAGCTTTGGGCCGGGCCGGAGGCACAGGAGCTGTCAGAGGGTCGCACATTAGTTTAATTGCGTCTCAGTGAGTATTAGGGGCGATGCAGTTTGAGCCTTCGCAGGCCGTCCGGCCGCTTGGTTGGTTATTTCTGCTGAGGGTCCTGCAGGACCCACGGCCCACCGTTCACACTTCCCAGGATCTCGCCTTTCAGCGTTCTTGGCAGCCTCGCGTTTCCGCGCCCCTTCACTCTCTCCCTCACGTCCCTCACCTCTCTCTCTCTCTCTCTCTCTCTCTAACTCTCTTCTCTCATCTCTCCCTCTCTCTCTCTCTCTCTCACTCTCTTCCTCCATTTTAACTCCCCTTATGTATCACTCTCTCTCCCTCTCTCTGCCTTTCTCTTTCTCGCCCACTCTCTCTTCTTTCTTTCTCTTTTTTACTGACATAAGCCCGCTCAGAGCTAGAGCAAAGCTTAGCCACATCTGTTTCAAGTTTCAAAACACCCCTTCCTCTCTCCTCAAAACACCCCTTCCTCTCTCCGCAAAACACCCCTGCCTCACTCCTCGACCCAAAAACATTCTCTGCTTGGGGGGCTGAACAAGGTGAAGCTGCCTGGGCTGAGGTAAACAAGCATGTGGGTAAATACACAACTGGGGGCCCAGGCTGCCATCTGGGGCCTATGGATGCGGGTGACTTGGTGGGCTGGTTGGTTTCGCAACCAGAGGAGAGAATGTATGTGTGTAGGGATGAGGAGGTGTTGGCCAGTCAACAACAGCAGAAAAAAAGAAGAGAAAAACGAAGAGAGATAGAGAGGAGAGAGAAAGAAGAGAGAAGGGAGAAGAGAAAGAGGATGAGAGGAGAAAATAGGGAGGAGGTTTGAAGTCAACAGCGGGACATCTAATTAGTGCGTGTTTGAAACGCTAGAGGCTTCAGGAGACACGGCCCAAGATGAGGCTTCACAACAGGTGGCAGAGGGAAGTATAGGCAGGGAGAGAGAGAGAGAGAGAGAGAGAGAGAGAGAGAGAGAGAGAGAGAGAGAGAGAGAGAGAGAGAGAGAGAGAGAGAGAGAGAGAGAGAGAGAGAGAGAGAGAAAGAGAAAGAGAAAGAGAAAGAGAGAGATAGTTGGGTAGGGGGAGTGGAGTGTGAGAAGAAAAGGATAGAGTGAGAGAAAAGAGAGAAGTGAGTGGTGGTCAAGAGAGATGGAGGGATGGTGGAGAAGAGGGATTGAAGGGAGAGAAAAGAAGAGAGTGAGAGGAAAGACAGAGAAGGGGGAGTAGAAATGGAGGGATGGTGTAGTAGAGTGAGTGAGAAGCAAAAGAGAGGGTGAGTGGGGGCAGGAAAGAGGGGAGGAGGGGAAGAAGAGAAGGGCAGGGTCAAGGGGGAGAAAAGAAGAGTGAAGAACTCTGCCAATACCCACCCTGAGAGAAGAGTGAGAGGCAAGAGAGAAGGTGGTGGAGGAGGTGGAGGAGGAGGTGGAGGGAGGGGTGGTGGAGAGAAAGTGAGAGAGAAGAAAGAGAGAGAGGGGGGGGGCAAAAAGAGACCTGAAGGGATCGAGTAGAGAAGGGAAGGGAAGGGAGGGGTAAGGGAGAGGAAGGGGGGAGTGAAAGGGAAGAGAATGTCTCCACAGCTGCCCAAATGAAAGCAGGTGGAGTGTATCCACACGAGACAGGGAGCAGACATATTACACACATTACATTACAGTGAAGTCAGCCGTGGTGTGTGTGTGTGTGTGTGTGTGTGTGTGTGTGTGTGTGTGTGTGTGTGTGTGTGTGTGTGTGTGTGTGTGTGTGTGTGTGTGTGTGTGTGTGTGTGTGTGTGTGTGTGTGTGTGTGTGTGTGTGTGTGTGTGTGTGTGTGTGTGTGTTTATGTACTTACTGCCAAGTAGAGCATCGTAAACATTGAAAAGGAGGCATGGCCAGAGAAGAATGATTTCCTGCAAAAAAAATGAAATAAAATAAATGAAATGTACCAAATGTAATATATCAACTCCACACAGTATAATATCTACACAGTATCAAAGGCAGTGTTAATTCAACACTTGGTGAGTAATCTGGCACCAAATTCATTTAAATTTACTCTGTTAAAATAACACTGCACAGTGTGTGTGTGTGTGTGTGTGTGTGTGTGTGTGTGTGTGTGTGTGTGTGTGTGTGTGTGTGTGTGTGTGTGTGTGTGTGTGTGTGTGTGTGTGTGTGTGTGTGTGTGTGTGTGTGTGTGTGTGTGTGTGTGTGAGCATGCACATAGAGTATGATGAGACGTTTTCGCTCACCTGGCTTCTTGCACTTTGCTGTCGATGCCTGTGCACTCGTAGTCCGTGATGTAGCCCAGCGAGCAGTTGATGAGGGCGTAGTTTGGCTTACACACGTCCAGGAAGTGAGGACGCATGCGGCCCACCGACACCTTGGCGATGTCTGTGAACGACTGGCTGACGGCGCAGCCGAAGATGAACACGCCCACCTGCTTGTAGAGTGCCGACACGTACGGGTTGCCCACGAAGGACTTGGAGCCCTCGCTCAGGTAGCAGATCCGGTAGCATTCACCGATAATGATCTGGGAGAGACACGAGTGGAGGGACGGACCCACACGGTTAATGCTCCACACCACGTCACAACAAGCAGTGGTGGGCAACCTGGATTCCGAGGCCATGACCCAGTGCCACATACAGTATTCCGAAAGACCTGTCCAATAGGTCTATTTGGACAGCTTAAAGCCAAGTCTTTTGGAATAAGTGGTACTAGATTTGTAGGCTTCTGAGTCCAGGGGGAGGTGTTCCAAGAACATGGATAAACCTGGTTCAGTTAACCTACAAGAAGTGGCAAACTGATGATGGATAACCTAGGTGTCATTTAGTTCAGTTGGAGCCATTAGATCAGTGGTTCCCAACCTTTTTCTTAAGGGACCCATGTTTTTACTATTGTAAGCTTTGGTGACCCAACCACGCGAGCGCCCGCACGAGACGGAGTCACAAGATGCCCTCTGTTTCCTGCGAAAACTAATTTTAGTTATTTTATTCCTCAATTCGTCTATGGTCAAATATAGAGTAAATGTTTAATGTAGCACTTGCAATGTGTTGCTTCTATGCATTAATAGTTAAACGCTTTGTCTTTTATTCAACATGGGCTATATTTAAAATGAAACCCCTTAAAATCAAGAGGGCTCCGCGACCCCCTGTGGATCTTTGGCGACCCATAAGGTGGGTCCCGACCCATAGGTTGGGAACCACTGCATTAGATGATTCACCACTACCTCAAGGTTAACTTTAGCTGGTGTACAGCTGAATCAAGTTAAAATACTCCCCTGTATTCAGAAGCTACAATCCAGTGCCATATATTCTAAAATACTTTTACCGGTCCAATTGGAATATGTGGCCCTGGATTGTACACTTAGGAATCAAATCCAAGTTGCCCATCATTGTCAACAAATAAATACGGAGGAGCTTATTTTCATTTGAACTACAGTATACACACAAAGCCCACAACCACCACACAGAAGCCCAAATCACAGGAAGACAGAGGGACAGAAATCATTGTCAAAGTGATCTCACGGAAACACCAAAGGTCTTGGCAGAAGGGCATGCTGGTTTGGATTCATCAGGTCACCACCACCACCACCACGGGATTAGAAGGGCATGCAAAACACCACAAATCAAATCAGCACTCGGGGTCAGTATGACAAAAAGAAGAGATGGAGAGCAGAGAGATGGATAGAAGGAGCAATAGAGGTAGAGAGCGAGAGAGAGAGGTAGAGAGCGAGAGAGAAAGAGAGAGATCATAAGGGCGGATCATGGGAGCACGAATGATCATGAGAGAGATAAAGAGAGAGAGTGAAGTGAGCATGGCCTGCCTCTCCTAAGGAGTGAGGATGATGATGATGAGGAGGAGGATGAAGAGTCTCTACAGGCTCTGCTGCTACTGGCTAATCGCTAACATACTGTCCATTATAACCGATGGAGAGATGGGAGATGAGAAGATGAAGCGAGCTCTCGCCAGAGGAAGGAAGATGCCATTTGCCTGGATGGATATGCAGCTACGATTCCCAAGCAAGTGTGTACATCACATTTAGCGGACGCCTTTATCCAAAGCTACTTAATTATTTTACAGGGTATTGGCTACAGTCCCTGAAGCAATGTGGGGTTCGGAGCCTTGCTCAAGAGCTGTTCAGCCATGGATGGAGGTGTAGGGAGAGGGCAAGTGGGATTTGAACCTGCAACCCTCTGATCGTAAGACTACTCCAATAACCATTGGGCTACTGCGGACCCCAGCTCTGCTATGTTCACTCACTCTATGTGTCACCACCAGAGGCAGAAAAAACTGGAGTAGAAGTCATGCCATGTATCAGTTCTACCCATGCTCTCAACTTCACAAATGACCTCATCTAGCTAAGGATTAAAAAGATTTACTGGATTGGCTGGACAAATATGTGGCAGGTATTTTATTTTATTATTTTACTTTTATTTATCTTCATACTTTTCTCCGACGTGTCTGTGTGAAGTTTCTGAGAGTCTCCTCTCTGGAGAATTATTTTCTTTAGCGGTTCATGTTCCAGTGAAGTCTTAAGTGGAAGAAGGGAGGGGAACGTTTGTTTTGGCAGATACTGGGCAGCTGGAGGGGAGCCTGATTGAGACTGAGCGAGGATGAGGTTTGGACTATTTGAAGTGGAGTGTGTTTGCATCTTTTCCGTCTCGTACACACTTTCCATCACGGCACGGCAGGGTAGACGCGGGCTAATAGAGGGAGGGGAGGAGAGACGGGAGACAGTCCTCTCTTGCGTCTCTCCAGAGCAGGGAACCGCCACACACCACACTTTGAGGTGCATGGTGGTGATATGTTGAAGAGTAAGGGGGGGACGTGGGTTTCTTATAGTATGCGTGTGCGTGTGTGGACTACGGTGAGGGGGCAGGAGCAGACGTGTGTGTGTGTGTGTGTCTGTGTGTGTGTGTGTGTGTGTGTGTGTGTGTGTGTGTGTGTGTGTGTGTGTGTGTGTGTGTGTGTGTGTGTGTGTGTGTGTGTGTGTGTGTGTGTGTGTGTGTGTGTGTGTGTGTGTACATTGAGACTTGGAATTGGATTGGAGACATTACTAATTGAGCCCAGCTGTGTAGGACGCTCCAGCAAAATCACACACAGGCACGCGCACACACGCACACACACACACACACACACACAGCGCCCTGGTTCCAATAAGTAGAAGTGCTGAGCTGTGTAGAAGTGCCTGCCTACCCCCATCCTGCTGTGTTGTCGGCATCGTCAGAAGCGCCTCTGCCGTGCCGTGTTCGGCTTTTTTATATGGCGTACACTAGAGGGCTCGGGGCTCTCTGCCACATAGCCCCCCCCCCCCAATAGTTTACGGCGTAGACTAAAGGGATGGGCTTGGAGTTGTGCCCGTCATTGGTTTAGGTCAAGAGGGGGGTGGGGGGGGGGGGGGGGGGGCAGTCTGCCACATAGCACCACACCCCCCCTCCACTACCACCACCACCCCTACTACTACCCTCAGGCTTCACGGCTTAATCCTTATTCCATTCCCAAATTCACGTCGGAGGGGCACAGCAAATGGATATCTGTTTACAGGCACATCGCTCAGGCTCTGCTCTGGGGGACGTGGGTGAACTGCGCCGAGCACTGATGATGGTCCAGACAGCTAGTTGGAAATAAAGTACTGTTTAAGATGTTCGACTCTCCCTCCCTCACTGATGGGTTTTTCTTTTGGTTTATTGATTCTTTTACTTTTTTGCCTTCTCTTTTGGTGTGTCGACTCTTGTCGTCTCTTTTTCATGGCACCGTTTGCTGTCAGAGGCAGTTTTATACTGGGGGGGCATAGGACCGTCTGAAGGACCCACACATGCTTTTGATTTTAGCTCATCACTTGAGCTCAATAGGCTTAGCAATGTAAAAGGACACATTGTGTGTGGTGGTGTGTCTGGGGACTGAGGCTATGGGTGTCGCTCGCTGCTAAAGTGCATTTGCTGTTGTGTCTGAACGTGCATGTGGTGACAATGACAATCTTTAGACAGCCCTTAAGGCACCTGAAGAAGAGGCAGCAAAATAAAATAAAATAAAATAAAAACGTGAAGGCAACAAAACGCATGCAAAACTCACACTCACATCACATGCACAACCATGCATGCACACACACACATGCACACACACATGCACGTACACACACACCACATGCACCGTGAAGGGAAAGCAGCAATAGCGTGAGACCTCTCGACCAGACCAAGGAACCTGTTGTGCTTCTGGACTATAGTAATAACTTCCCCTCATTCAACGACAGTGAGTGGAGTTTTTTTTAACAGCCTCAAGAGTTGGTTTTGTTTTCCCTTTTGCTTTTTTTCAATTGGGGGACTCTAGGCAGTACATTTTTTGGGGTGGCGTGTGGGTTGGGGATAGTTATGTTGAGACTACTCCGCACATGATGATGATGATGATGACTGATGACAACACTTGAAGGGTTGTAAAAGGAGGAGGAGGAGGAGGAGGAGGGACACCGGGTTTTGGGGGGACGGCACCCTCCCCCAAAAGAACAAGAACAGAAGTGTCTTACTGTGAAACTTACAGAAAGGATGGCAATGAGAATGCCAGCGGCGCAAAGCACGGCGTCGCTTATGGTGTCTCCGTTTTTGTACGGGTACTTGATGGACTCGTCGTCGCAGTAAAAGCCACGCTGGTAGGGCTGGATAGTGCTAGTTTCAATAATCAGGAAAGGCAGGCCAGCTACAGCGGGAAGACACAGAGGAGAAGAGAGAGAGAGAGAGAGACAGAGAGAGAGAGAGGAGACAACAAGGTTCCAGGTCAGTAACAAAGACACAAACGAGGGGAACGGGAGGGGAGGGGGAGGACGTGGAGGGGACAAGGACGAGGGGCGCAGGGCGTGGCGGGTCAGCGCACACACGTGAGCGGGACGCACACACACGCAGCAGCCGCAAGGGACGGTGGGATACCTGGGAGAGGGCGAAGGTCAGCAGTGGGCCACTGTATTACACCACAGGAGCGATGGTTGCCCAGAAGATGCAAGATCAAAATAAATTCTGTGTGGTTCAGGGCTAATTTCATAGCCACATCCGTAATAACTTCGTCTTCTGCAAGCTAACATGTTTTCCCATCGTCGTTTTTCAGTTGCTCCAGGCTAATTTATCCTAAACATCAACTCTACCACCATGCTGTCGAAAATGTCTGATAATGTGGTGTCGAGGTCTGTGCTTATTGTAGAGGGGCAACCATCTGACCCCTTACTATCTATGTGGAGTCCACGGCTGACCTCTCCGACCTCCTCTCCTGGTTCCCATGTCATGGCGGTTGGTCTGCTGCATGGGGCCCGTGCCGGGCAGGGAGAGGCTGGGCGTCGTGCGTGCGTTGCGTTGCGTTGTGTGGCGTGGCGTGCCGTGGCGTGCATTTTCTGCGTTTTCCCGGCGTGGAGGCTTTCCACTTACGGAGATGGTGGGCAGTAGGATCCCCACCGCCACCAGTACGGAGGAGGGCACGGTGCTGCTTTTGAACGTGTAGCGGATGCTGTCGTCGGAGCAGTAGAACCCCCGCTTGTACGGCGCAACCGCCGCCGTCTTGTGCAGCACGAGGGTGGGGAGCATGACTGCATGGCGGGAAACACAACAATACGCCCCCGAGAGAAAAAAAAGGGGGGCGATAGAGATGGAGGGGTCACACTCCGCTCATTCACAAGACAACGGTTGCCTAGAAACTTACCTGTGTTCTGTTGGAAAATATTCCGGAATTCATGGAGCAAAAAACAATGTACTTCACAGTAAACAGTAAAAATGAGTAAATGAAATGAAAAAAAAAAACACTAACACCAGTGTGGAATCAACAACACCTTTCATAGTAGGAGAACATGGGGTGCAGGATATATCATAAATAAAAACTGAAGCTACTCATACTTTCATGCTTAGTTTTTTAGTAGATGTCCAACTTTTTTCCAGGAGTAGGCCAGGTCTAAGATTTTGCAGGAAGAATACGCTGTCTGTCACACAAACTGAAAACTAATATACCTAATTCAATTAATTGTGAATCCCTACCCTGTTGCTATCACCACTGAATTCGGTTTTAAAACAGTGAGGATTTGGGATTCAGCACCCCCCCCCAGCTTTTCCCTACTGAGGAGCACACAGTCAGCAGCAAAGTCAGTACAGTACACACACACACACACACACACACACACACACACACACACACACACACACACACACACACACACACACACACACACACACACACACACACACACACACACACACACACACACACACACACACACACACACACACACACACACACAGTGTTTGTGTGCACTGTCAACAGCCAGATGGGAGGTTGAATTCACACTTAGCTGCTGCTAATGAATACACTCTTATTTGCTCTGGCCACACTTTCAAACATTTACCCACATTGTCAGCTGAGTCTCGAAGGCAAACACTTTAGCCTAGTGTTGATTTCTGCGCCGCTTTGTTTAAAGAGGCCGAGCGGGAAGATTGCAGCTTCCTTTTCCAACACCTCAAATATACATCAACAAGGAGACAACCCGCCAGCCCCCATTGTTAGCACAAAGTGGCTTAGGGCCTTAAAACAATAGCGACTAATGACTTCAAGCCAAGCTCGCATTCAATCCAAAATGGAGGAAGGGTTGGCGCTTTTACTGTATCTATATAAGAGGATTAAACAAAGACACAGAGAGAAAGACAGAGAGAAAGAATTAAACTCTCCTATGCCATCTGCCTTTTGAAGGCACTGTACGCAACGAGTCTGCATTCCCAAGCCGCAGGTGGTATAGGTTTGTGGCTCTAACACCTGGTGGAGTAGGTGCCGTTTGAGTCCAGGCTCTCACTGATTGTAGCAAATCCCTGAATCTTTGAGGTTGTTGGGTCTTTTTTGTGAAAGACAGAGACGTAACGTGAACCTCCACACGTTTCCTAGCCCCGCCAAACATTCCTGTGGCTTTCCAAAAAGCTCTCAGACAAGTTAAAGGGGGAGTTTCTCTCCATCTCTCTCTCTCTCTCTGATGAAGTGCCTCCGAGGTCCCAGCAAAACACTTGTCTGGAATCATTAAATCATAAAGTGACGTGCATTACCGTACCACACACACACACACACACTGACTACCGTACAGTAGATGCTCCCGGCATCGGCACCAGGGCTCACACCCAGTTGTCACCTATCTCCAACGGCAACGCCCACAGCCCCAAAACTGTAGCTCAGTCTCAGCCACCAGAGAAAGTACCATCACATCACATTAGGAATCATGTGCACGCACACACACACACGCACGCACGCACGCACACAGCTCTGCCACCACAGAAACTACCATCAAGTCACATGAGCCGTCACGAGACTCTCGTGCTAAATAAATACACATATTTCCAAATAAAAGCAAAGCAAAAGGATGAGGTGGAGGGTGGAGGGTGGAAGCAAGAGGGAGAGGGGGGCATGGGGAGGGGGTGGGTGAGGGTGCTTTGAAATTGTGGTGGGGAATTTTTCAAAGGCTCGGCTTGAAGGATTGTAAAATGTGTGAATAGCTAAGGAAAACATTGCTGAGCCTCTTTTTTTCTAGCTATAGTCGGCCACCCAAACGCTTGGAAACATTTTTCCTGGTGGAGGGATATGAGGCGAGGTCTTCTGGACTGTTGTGGTGAGGGTTGTGTGTGTGCGTGTGAGTGTGTGCGTGTGTGTGTGTGTGTGTGTGTGTGTGTGTGTGTGTGTGTGTGTGTGTGTGTGTGTGTGTGTGTGTGTGTGTGTGTGTGTGTGTGTGTGTGTGTGTGTGTGTGTGTGTGTGTGTGTGTGTGTGGTTACACAGAGGGGCAGCCCCCAGACTTAAACCATAACCAGCACATAGCACAGAGTAGACGTACACACACAAACACACAGACATGGATGCATGCGTGGGTGCGTACATATGCGTTTATGAGAATCGTGTAAGCAGTGAGCAATCTCTTTTCGACATTGCCAACCAATTACCGTGTAAGCAATACCATCCAACTGCCGTAAACTCAGGTGATACTCACAGGACAGGAAAAACCAAACCATGGCCAAGTTCAAACATGCTGCTGCCAATACTGCTCCTCAGGGTTGGGCAACAACACACTACTTCAAAAACAAGCACTAAAAACCTATCAAGGAAATACCTGTCGATCAACTCACTATGTTTGCAAACCACACATACTGTACTTAACTGGCAGCGAGTACATTGAGCCTGGTTGTCAAAGCAACACTTCCAACGATTTCACAGAGAACAAACATGTGTCTATCAGCGGTGTGTAGAGTAGTGTAGCCAAGACTCCTCTCTCACTTCATTTGAAGGGCTTTTGTGAATGCAAATGGTGCAAAGGCGAAAAGAGTGAGAGGTGAGAGTGAGAGTGAGAAAGCCTATAGCTGCCTAATGATTCACCCTTCAACTTTTCACTTTCACCCCTCCACCACCTGCCGCGGAGTCTGATTCACCAATGCTTCACTTTCCCCCCCTTACTGCTGCTGTGCCTGGGAAGATTGAGATCCAGGATGCTGTCTCAGGTACTTCAGATCAACCTGGCTGAAATCCCCCTCCACATCAAACTATACACGCGCCCCCATGACCTCCTCTCTTCCTCTCTCTCTGTTCTCCACATCCTCCCTTCATTTGGACAGCTGGGACAGACCAGACTGGGGTTGGGGCTTGCTGGGTTGGGGCTAGCTGGGCTGGGGTGGGGTTAGTTTGGGTGCTGCCCAGCTCCAAGTGCTATAGACAGGGGAGCGAGCAGCACCAGACACCTGGATAAATACAAGATTTTGGCGTGTCAGGGAGCTTTCCCCCCCTGGAGTCCCGACCCTACCCCACCCCTCCTCTCCCTTTCTTCCTCCCTCTCTCCCTTCCTTCTTCACTTCTTCAACATACATCCCTTCCCCACGCTCTCTATCTTCTCCCTCCCTATATCTTTTCCAATACTACTCTCTCTCCCTCCTCTACAGACACACACACACACACACGCACCTTCTCTCTCTCTTTCTCTCTCTCTCTCTCTCTCTCTCTCTCCTCCTTCTTCTTTCTTTGCTCTGTCTGGGAAGGCTGGGAGGTGTGGTGAGGGGTGAGTGTGCAGTGTGTTTAAGTGACTGGGGGTTAGCCAGTTCAAACCCACATCACGAGGGCAGGCGTGGAGGTCAACACATCCCTGAAGGGCTATGTAAATTCTCCAAGTTTTTCCTCCCCCTCAACATCCCTCCTTCCCTTCCCTCAATACCTCTTTCTCTTTCGCTTTCTCTCTCTCACACACTCTCTCTTTCTCACACACACACACACAGTTCAAAACAGTTGTTTACTGGCACTTCCACACCATTAAATTCACATCAGCTAATAACATTGCGAGAATTTTGTAGCGTCGCGACCAATTCAAACGCATTTCTCTGAGGCGGTAAGCCACTTCTTAAGGAAGCCGTGTCACCCATACTAATTTGCTTGTGACTGTGGGCCCACAATGGCAGCCCCGACACTAATGGAATTTGCAGGCCCGTACGCAAACAAAGGTCCCTGTGGACCGGGGAAAGCCAGAGAGCAAACAGTTTATGAGGGCCTCAGAAATTCCCATCAGCCCCCCTCCCACCCCCTCATCAAACACACACGCACGCACGCACACACACACACACACACACACACACACACACACACACACACACACACACACACACACACACACACACACACACACGCACGCACGCACACACACACACACACACACACACACACACACACACACACACACACACACACACACACACACCCCACCCACTGGCGCCCAAGGCCAGATTATGATGCAAATACAGACCGAGTAAAATGAGTGAGAAATTGAATTGGGAGAGTGGAGGAAGATAAAAAAAGAAGGGGGGGGGGAGGGTGTGGATGGAGGGGAGGAATAACTGGAATACGGAAAGCAAGCGTGGAACGGAGAAGAGAGAGAGAGAACAGAAAGTGTAAAGCTGAATGAGTAGAGGCATTACAGCCCTAAGACAATGTGAAAGCAAGAGTGAAGAAATGAGAATACGTCAGGCGATAAAGAAGGAAAGAGTGAAAGAAAGGAAAAGAGAGGCAGCTGCCGATTCGCTTCTCCATACTGTTGCTGTGTGTCTACAAAAGGGCCTCTGTCCTCTTGGGCATGGACACTCGCTGTGCCCACTCGCAGGGGCCCCCTCCATGCCAGGCTGCCCCATTGTCCCATTTGGTCATGCCATTGCCATGAAAGCAGCCTGGTATGTGCAGATTC
>NC_085862.1:17677390-17704890 GCF_034702125.1 Engraulis encrasicolus | reverse complement strand
AAAGGTACTGCAACTATGCTGCTTATTGAAATTGGGCTGCCTATTGCCAAATTTGATCTTTACATGAAAGTTTGCTAAGTATTAAACAAATGTTTTCTTGTATGGTCCAAGTAGAGTCATTTTTGCAGCTACAAATGGCTATTTTTGGAAATTCAAAATGGCGGACCATGGAGAAGATCCCCCTTTTCATGTATGAAAAGTGCAATTTTTCCAGTCATAATGAAAACTTGGAATTTGATGCTGGTGGTAAGTATTCATGAAAAAGGTAACAATAGTGAATGGGCAGCATGAATTCTGGAAATAAACAACTAAAATCTCAGTGTCCCTTTAACATTGAGCGACTGGTACATTGTGGAACACACTGTATTTGTTATTAGCTCATTTGGGGCCAGTGATGGCTTCCAGTGATGAGATTCCTTTGTGGAAAGTATGGCGGCTTCTCTGAGCTCCAACCTTTCCTTCCATCACCACCACCAACACCACCATCCGGTGTCACCACCCGCCCCCAACTCACTCACAGAGCCCGGGGCAATTACTCTCCTTAATTGTCAGAGAAGGGGGCACCAGAGGAAGGGGAGTGGGGCGGCAGGTAGATAGGTAGGTTAGGTTGTGTGCGAGATCTTTGGAAACAGAGTGGAAGGGAGAAGGGGAGAGAAAAAGAGAAGGATTGCATTTCACCGCACAGCTGGACACGCCTAAACGCATAAAAGGAAAGGAGAGGGATTGAGTGAGAGAAGACAGACTGAGAGAGTGTGTGTATGAAAGAGAATGTGTCAGAGAAAAAGAGAAAGTCTGAGAGACAGTGAAAGAGAGGGGAAGAAAAAAACAACCGTTCCTCTGGCTACCCTAACTAAGGCTACCTTGCACATGCACGCATGCATGCACGCGCGCGCGCCCGCTCGCACACACACACACACACACACGTCCGTAAACACTCGCACACACAGTCTGAAAATTATACCAGATGTGACATCAAGAGGGTCGGCAGCTCTCGAGTGCAGACGAGGAATTTGAGCAATTCTGGAAAATATTTATAGAGTAGAGTGACAGGAGAGCGAGGGGTTAATGCAATATGGCTGACATGTGAGTGTTTCCCAAGGGGGAGCACGGGCAGGGGGGGCACGGAATACTATACGCCCCTACCTGGAATGCATCGCCAAATGGGGCTGGAGTTAGAATTTAAAGAGGCATAAAATGTGCAAAATGTATTTTAAAAAGTGCGGATGTAGAGAGAGTAGGGGGCTACAGGGGGGGTGTAAGAAAAATAAGATGAAAAACATTCCTCGTTTCTTCTCTCAGTAGGTTAATAGGAGGCCCTACAAGTTGAAGTCAGTTCACGATGCTGCTGATTGCATTTGCAATGTTCCTTCATCGCGAGGACGACAGCTGCAACTGCTGCTGCTGCTGTTGCGTGCTGTGTTATGTGTTCTGCTCGGACCAAAACAAGTCCAAAGCCTGATCATAAAGCCTGGCCTTCTTCTGGCCTGATGACACTCTGTATGGTAGGTATGTTAGCCTCTCCAGCACAGCTGTCAGAGGTACGAGCCTCCTCGTCTCCTCATCCAGCTCTTCCAGATGAACTAAGTGGATAATAATAATAATAATAATAATAATAATAATAATAATAATAATAATAATAATAATAGGCCTAATAATAATAATATCTTTGTAAGCACCAGTCATACAAGACCTGGACTTCAATGTGCTTTAACAGTTATATAACAAATAGGTTGATTAAGAAAATACAAAATATTTTGCAAAAGGACAGGTATGCTGAGTGGCTAGCTCAGAACCAAGTGAGGATTGGATAGGGCTACTAGGGTAGATAAGGGTAGATAGTTAGATGCTGGGAGAGTGGATGGAGGTCCACTGGCCCCAGGGTCTGAATAGATTTACCCCCGGCCCCAATTGTATTGTATGGGGGGAAAGGGGGGGGGGGTGGCATTGAAGGGGGTGTAGTTGATAGAAAAAGACACCCTAGCAGCATAAAGCTGATGTGAGGTGAGGCCCTGCTTTTAGAAGTGCCGTGTCCTGAAAATCCCAACGTCATTGCACATTACAGCACAGCAGAGTACAACAGAGTGCAGCATAGTACAGTATAGTACAGCACACTACAGTGCAGCAGAGGAGGGTACAGCACAGCAGAGCAGAGCAGAGCAGAGAAGAATACAGCACAGTCACACACAACACAGCACAGCACAGTCAAACACATCATGTCACAACGACAGTCTGGGTGGAAATGGCGGGTTGAAAGCAGGGCCACAAAGGCACCCACGCCTCTGTAAATTTGACTTACAGAGTGTTTGATGGCATTCACAAAAGACAAGCAGACTAACAGACAGAGACCGAGAAAGAACTCAAAACCACATCTACTGCAAATAGATGTCTCGAGTATCAAATTTAACCCTTGGTACTAAATTGGATACAATGAGCTGTCTCTGAAAGCGGAATGGGCCGTGTGTATCTGTGTACATATTTCTGTGGTGTGTGTGTGTGTGTGTGTGTGTGTGTGTGAGAGAGAGAGAGAGAGAGAGAGAGAGAGAGAGAGAGAGAGAGAGAGAGAGAGAGAGACAGAGCACATTCTGTATGTCTGTATACCTATGTTTATCTTATCGAATGCATATTCACTCTATGTCTATGCATTTCTGCATTTGTGTTATTGCATGGCGTGTGTGTTTCTGTGGATAGCCAGCCACTCAGACACTGCATTGCCAGAAGCCCTGCGAGCCCTCCCTCCCCAGCCCCCATATCCTCTCCACTCAGGATGACAAGCTGTGCAGCTGAGCCTCCGCTCCGATAACTAGCCTTTACAACCTTACTGTATGCTAATGCAAGCGAGAGAGAGAGAGAGAGAGAGAGAGAGAGAGAGAGAGAGAGAGAGAGAGAGAGAGAGAGAGAGAGAGAGAGGGAGACTAGTAGAAGACAAAGGTTGAGCCAGATAAAAATGTGTCAGAGTGAGAGTGAGAGTGAGCGCTCCAAAGACTTCTTGGCGTTTGACCACTAAATTTACTTTGTAACAACATGAATCTGTGAAAGCGACCATTCACAACAGCTCATACGCCGCAAGTGTTCTGGCTAAGGACTGTACTGCACTTCTTAGATGAAAGCAAGCTGCCGGGAGAACACCATGGAACACCAGACAGACCCCACTGAGATGCAACACCAACACACTAAAAACAGAAGAGAAACACAGGGGATGGAGAGAGAGCAAGAGAGAGAGAGAGAGAGAGAGAGAGAGAGAGAGGGAGAGAGGGAAAGAAAGAAAGAAAGAAAGAAAGAAAGAAAGAAAGAAAGAAAGAAAGAAAGAAAGAAAGAAAGAAAGAAAGAAAGAAAGAAAGACAGAAAGAAAGAAAGAAAGAAAGAAAGAAAGAAAGAAAGAAAGAAAGAAAGAAAGAAAGAAAGAAAAGGAAGAGTAGGGAAAGCAGATGGATCCCCAGCAGCACTAGAGGGGCAATTTGGGATATCAGTAGGCAGAACAAAGCCCATTCACTGTCATACATTCTTCAAGTTGTCCCCATGCAGCCTGCCTCACCCCTCCCCTGCTATCCACACCCCCTCCCCTTCCACTCCCACTGCACCTCCCGCCTAAAGAGCGCCTCTTTTCACTCTCACACAAGACAAGCCCCCTCCACCACAAAAAAGCAGGCCAGCCACTCCGACTTTAGCATGACAAAGACCATGTTTGTTTGTGCTCCCCTTTTGATTCACCCCATCCCGTCCCAACCGTGTGTGCGTATACCACCCCAATTTCTCTACAACACCCTCTCCAGGAAGATGGGGTTTTTTTGCAGGAAATTCGTGCCACATGTGTTAAATGCAGCCTTGCATCTGCCAACAGCTTCACAGGGGACGCATCACTCTTGTGTCTTTATTGAATTTTTTTTACAGCCAATATAAACTTGCCAGTAAATGTGTGTCTGCAACGGCCTTGCCTTTTTCATGAAGGGATGCAGGGGTCCGGGATCTGTGATGTCTGACTTCAAAAGAAGCTCTGCCTGCCTGCCTGTTGTTGCGCTCCAACCCTGCTTGCAGTCTGTCTGTCTGTTGTTGCGAAAGCCTGGGGAAGCTGTTCTGCATCACAACCTTGCAATCCTCTAGGTCCTTTCTTCCAAAACCCAAAGTGTATCTCAGATTGGGAGGGAAGGCAACAGTGCCGCTCCCAACGATTGGTGACTCACTGGTGAGTCCCACCACGACTCTCCTCACATGAGTCCCCTGGCTTTCAAAGCACGGCACGGCTGTTTAAAACCACATGTCTGAACAATTACCCCGCAAACTCACAAGGGACTCACAGAGATGCAGAGAGAGAGAGAGAGAGAGAGAGAGAGAGAGAGCATAGCTGGAGAAAGTTGATCTGGTGCCACAGCAAGCACCAAAAGGGGCCTGGCCAGCTGACTTTTTTAGGGGGGATTTGGGTTGAGGGTCCCCTGAAAGAATGTGCAAGGATGGGCTCGAGTCGCCTGATCCTCGGCTTATTCCGCTGGATCATTGCTGTGCTGTACTGTTGCTTCAGGGTACTGGGCACAGATGGGACAGATTCCAGGCAAGAACAATGCTTGGCAAATAAAGTGCCCAAGACTGTCTGTAATTTGCAGTCATTGGTAGAACACCAAAAACACACAACAAACAAACAAACAAACAAAACTTGTTTGGCATTTCTTCACGCACTTGCCAGATTTTCTGTATTCTCTCAAAATGTAAACATTTCATACTTAGCAGAGGAAAAGGTTGGACATCTGGTATTACAGCATTGTAACTAACTAAGCATGATTAGTTCCTAATGCACCCCATGGTCATAAACATGTGAACACATGAACTAGTTGGTTACATCAATTGGCAATGAGTTTAATGTACTCCAAAACCGTCCGTCAAAAAGTAAATGGCCGGGTAACCATAATAAGCATGTACTGTTACCACTTCAAAGATTGTCAAAAAACATTTGCGCTCATCGCCTTTATACAAGCCAGCGCCATGGTTGGTCCGCTGACAACAGTGATACAAAATCCGTCTCTTGCATTTTGATGATTGAAATGTACACTGACTTTGACGCGCCTTTTGCATCTAAAATGACAAAACGGGTGTTGTCAGGTGGTTTGACGCCCAGATAAGACTATTTAACGGCATAAAACTGGTTGTTGGCGATAACATTTAAAAACAAGCACCACATGAACACATGAGCGCAAAACTTTCTCGTGGGAGTCAACTTAGCTGACAGCTGAATAAAAGTGGTCGGTCGATTTTGCGGTTTGCTTTCTTTACTTATCCTAACACCACTTTCAACACCACAACATCCAGTGAACTAAACACCAAAACTGTACATCACTAATAGCCTACAATCGGTGTAAGGCAGACTTTTAAAGCCTACTTGGGCGTCAGATTTACGGGAAATAAACGGCCAATATTCGCGACAGTCCTAGCATGCCAGAAAAGAAGACAAATAAAAACTCACCTAGCAGCAGGCAGAGTATATCTAACCCTATTAAAAGTTTCCTCTTGCTGTTGTCGACGCCGTTGTTGTTATTTAACGTGGATGATGTGCCGCCGTTTCTTGTCTCTTGTGCCATTGCCTTCTCATACATGTAATTTTGCATTGGAGAATCAGTCCACTTCTTGCGTTTTAATCCCAGTCCGCACAAACGCTGTGAAAGGCTGGAAGATCAGTCAGACGTATTTGTTCCAATACTCTTGTCAGAAAAAAATGTCATTAAGTTTTCTCCTACCAAAAGGAGAAAATACACTGAAAATCAACAGCAACGAAGCGATGTCTGAAGAAGTCACCAATGTACACACAAAGCGGTAGATAAGTCTCTTAAATCACTAAGTTTCCCAAAGTTGAAGAAGAAAAAAAAGCAACGCGAAAATGTGGAAGCACCTCTAACAATATACTTTTGCCTTAACTTACAACTGATTGAGAGAGCGCTCGGTCTCTGATGGAGACTTGAAATGAGAGTAATGTTCTGAGTAGTGAACGCTAAACTTCTGTGTTATGAGTGCCTCTTCTTCTCCTCCCCCTCCGCACTCCAAGCTTCTCCTAGCAATCTGCAAGGCTCAGCCCTCTTCCTCGAGGTCCGCGCCGAGGGTGTTTGCTTCCATGCTTCGATCCACACTTTGGCGGCGCGTAGCCTATTTCTGGATCAATGCTGCTCCAAGCGGCGGACTTTGGAAAGGAGCGCACGGAGTGAGGCGCAGTCGGAGGCGCATCCCACTTGTTGCACAGGCGGGCAACGTGTGGAATGGCAAAAACGCACGTAGGCTAGCTTATAGAATGTATAGGCCAATATTTCCTTTTTTAGTTTTTTAGAAGTTTAATTGAATTCAAACACAAAAATATTACGCCTAACAAAATACCTAATATGGTTATTACGACTTATTACAACGTTATCATCACCATCATCAACACCATCATCATCATCATTTGTTGTTGATGATGATGTTGTTGATGATGTCGCTGCTGCTGCTGTTGGGTCTCAATATATTATGAGACAGTGTCTGTAATAACTTTACATGTAACTGGATGTCCAATGTCCAACAATACATTTGGTTCACTATGGACTTTGGCAAAGTCCAATTTTAAAGAAACCCATGCATTTATTATATTGCATTACATTTAGCAGAGGCTTTGGCACATGCACATTCACTAAGCCTCAGAAAACAGGAAACATCCGATGAGAGCCTTAGGCCTACATGCAGTGGTGGACGAAGTACACCAGTTATGTACTTGAGTAAAAGTACAGTTACCTTGCATTGAAAACTACTCTAGTACTACTTAAGTTTTCACCTCACTTTTTTACTTGAGTAGAAGTACAAAAGTATTTGCCGTCAAAAATACCTAAGTATTAAAAGTAAAAAGTAAAAACTTAAAAATGAAGCCTTTGGTGCAATTTTAATATTTAAGTGTTGTAGGCCTAGTTTGGTCATATCTAATTAACTATCCTCTGATTTGCATAGGCTATACCAACATGTTAGAACTAGGCCATAACAGGCCTCAGAAACACTGTGGAATAAGTCCATGGATGTTATAGCATTTTACCTCTCTAAACATTTAATACTGACCCTAACATGCCCAAAATAACACATGAAAGGGCCATTAGTATTAAGAATGATTAGGCTGAAATGTATTATATGCCTATTAGAACAACTACTACAATACCCCCCAGCCGTAGGCCTACAGTCCAGTATAGGCCTACTTATTTGTGACAGCAAGGAGTTAGAGTAGCCTATAAAGTACTTTATGTCTAATTTTTGTTATAATTATGGTTTTGGTAGACCTCTTCTTCTTATTATTATTATTATTATTATTATTATTATTATTATTATTATTATTATTATTATTATTATTATTATTATTATTATTATTATTATTATGTAGTGTTTTGGTTATGTTAAGGTTGGCTTAGGCCTATGTATGGACAAACAGACCTCTTGCAATTCTAAGCTACCTTTAAAGATAGGACCATCTTCATATACTTGTAATGGTCTCTATTTGCTAGATGCCAATGATTTGCAATAGCCTACTTGATACAACTTAAGTGAAACACTTATCTGTCTGATCATGAAAAAGCCTTTTGTGCCTGTGCACATCACTGGGCCAATACTTAGCCAAAGTCCACTTTTCTTTTTAAAACTTTGTTGCTGTTGTTTTTTTACAACCTCACTTTGGTGGTATTGCCAGTGCTTTTCATATCCACTGTAGCCTACTGACTTGACTTTAGGGAAAGGATACATGTTGCATGCAGCCTCACTTTGCAACATGTGGTGGCCAAGGCAATCCTAGGCTATACAAACCCTTTACACAAGCCTTTTTTTTCATGATGTTGAAGCAAATCATTGTTTTGTTAACAGGGGAGTCTATTAGACAAGTAATGTATATCCCCAACTACCTACCGGTACTTCAGAAAATACTGCAATGTAGGCTATTGAGGGGAAAGAAGGCTACCACGGAGCTGTGCGTCTGGATGGTTTGGAATAAGCAGCATGTTTAGGCATCCTGTGTAGGCTACTTGACTCAAGAAACCAACACGCTACAAAAGCGGCAATTATGTGACTCTATTGTAGCCTAAGCCACAACACAGATATAGCACAGTAAGTAAAATAAGCAGTACATTAAATAAGTATCAATTCGCTAATTATTCAGTTCAAACGCGAAGCCTATTTAACAAATGTCGTCTTATAGTGTCAGGCGAGTGCAGCCTGCGAGCTAAACCTCTCCCCCCTCACGCAACGAATAGGCCTACGGCGTGCAGGTTAATGCACTAACAATGTCATTGTCGACTGCTTTATTGTTTTGTTGTGCTTTCCACATGTTACCGTTTCTTCTTATTTCAATTCGTCTCACAAGTCACAACAGTGGACATATCAGTGGTCTGGCTCTGCTTGTTTCCCTTCTAAAAATAATAACATAACAGTAGAGCTTGTTGTCACGTGACACATTACAACCAATCACAATGACGAATCTCCGAGTCTGCCAATCGGATTCAGTTTCACTTTCTTCACACCAGCGTGAAATCTCAGATTTCATTTGACCAGGGCATTAAAAATTAATGAATTCACCTGCCGTGTATCGCCTTAAATAAAAAAGGAACGAGTAAGGAACGAGTGTTTCTGTAAATGTAACGAAGTGAAAGTACTAAATTTCGCTTTGAAATGTAGTGAAGTAAAAGTATAAAGTCTTACCAAATAAAAATACTTGAGTAAAGTATGAAAGTATGAAAATGTTACTTAAGTACAGTAACGAATTACATTTACTTTCGTTACTGTCCACCACTGCCTACATGACATCTGGAAACATGTTCTGCTGAGATCTGGATTCAACATCGAGAAATAGATTAGAATGTAAACTTGGTAACAACACAGTTTTAGTGTGATAAACTTTTTACTAGTTTGGCTGGGGACAACAAAATATTTTTGTGTTGATTGTGAATAGAAGCGTCTTCAGTACCTCGAAAGGCACGAAATAGAATAGATTTAGGCTATTATTATTATCATTATTACTATTATTATTATCATTGATTCCTTGTCAGCCTCTTTTAACGTGAATATGAGTTGACTTGTAGGCTATGTAGTAATTACCTTGTCTCTGTGTCATGTCAATATCTAAACCACAGTGTAGCCTACTTATAGGCCTATTCTACATTCCATCATATCTTTACTCACTTCACTTTACTGTGAAGACCCCGGATGCCTGTTACAATAGTAGGCAACGGTGACATGGTGACACGATATGCCCACAAGGGGGAGCCGTTTGTATCCATGTGCAGCTGCTAAAGGTGCAGTGTCAGTGTAACAGATTAGGAGCTCATCATTCATCATTACACAATGGAAGTTTGTGGTCAGGCAGGTAATCCAGGTAACGCAGGGGCTGCATCAGAGAGGAAACCAGCTAGTGGTGTCATTTTCCCTGCCCTGTTTATCTTCAATACTCACATGAACATACATACACACACACACGCATGCACGCACACACACACACACACGCACGCATGCACGCTCACACACACACACACACACACACACACACACGCAAGCGCACACACACACACACACACACACACGCACACACACACACACACACACACACGCACACACACACACACACACACACACACACACACACACACACACACACACACACACATACACACAGGCAAGTGCGCGCGCGCACACACACACACACACACACACACACACACACACACACACACACACACACACACACACACACACACACACACACACACACACACACACACACACACACACACACACACACGGCAATTGTTTTAGCGAAAATGCTACTAGTGCATTGTCAGGGAAGGGACACAGGGGTGCAGAAGATGATGATGATGATGATTTTATGTACTGTAAAGAAAGATTGCTCCAGTGTACTACCGGTAATTAAGTTCATTCCTAAGCACTACCACACATGGCCACATGGTTATAGTAATATTCATTAGTAAAAATGGGTGGAGACAGCTGACGACAGTTGCCCGACCAGTGCAGGGGTGTGTGAACAGGTGTGTGGGCGCTCACAGTTTGGAACGATGGAGACAGTCAGGTTATGCTCTACACCGGTAGCCATGTAGTTATACTACATGGATTGTGACAAAAAAAACTATATCAACTTTTGCGGTCGTTCTTCCTGACACATCAAAGGTAAGTGACAATCAAGTCAAGTCAAGTCAAGTCAGCTTTTATTGTCACTTTCTTCACATGCACAACAAGTCATACAAGGAAAAGAAGTTACACAGTAAATGTTGTGGTGTTAATTCAACACTTACAGAGTTCTTTTAAGTCCAAATGGACTCAAATGAACTCTCCAAGTGTTAAATGAGCACTGCAGAATTTACTGTGTACGTTTTCTCTCTATACCATGCCATGACATAGACAATGGAATTTAGTTGTGATTTCAATCACATTACATACCTCCTGATGGCTTTTTAAACATTGCTTGAAGCTATATTCGATAAAACAAAATATTACAGCGTTTTCTTTTTCATTTATTCATCAACATGAACTGCTTCATAAAATAATGCTGGTTGATGATGTAGGATAATTAAAATGTCCTTTTACCAAATTTCTCCTTTTGTTTGCCATTTTAACCCCTTAGCGCAGAGCCTATGTTATAACCTTACTGTCACCAACATTGTAATGGCTATGTCTTAATCCAGGGTCTCCGCGGATCCTTAAAAAGTCTTATAAAGTCTTACTTTTAATATGTGTTTTTAAGGTCTTATAAAGCATTAGGCCTATATTTCGCCAATTTTTGGAAGTGTGGTATTATATTTACGTGGGAGGTCTTATATTTCATCTGGGTAGCTTGAGTGTAAGAAAAAGGTCTATTTTTTGACGCTATAAACCTTATTTAACCGGCATACGTCCCTTATCAAGATGCGGAAAAGTAGATGAAACTGATCTGTGTTTGTGGCGCAGCGCAGCCCGCTGGCCACACAGCGGGGGGCAGCCGCAGACCTGTGGGCGCAGCTAGAGCCGTCTAGCCTCTACTTGCATGTTCTAGTAGAAACAGTCGAAAAAGTGGTCGAAAAAATATGAACGTGAATCGAGATGGGTAGATAGATGCACGTTCAGTGCAATGTGGCTTGAGGACAAGAAATAAAACGGTTAGGTGCTATCCAAAGCAACGTCGGAATATGAAGCTTGATGAAGCTCGTCGGGAGGACGCATAGCCTAATCAGTCGTTGAGTGTAAGTTTTAAATCTTGTCTATCGTAAGCATGTTAGCCATGCCCTCGCGTTTGGGTAGAAGCGTTTGCTAAATGTAAAGGGTTCATTTCATAAAATCCATTATGACCGTATTCGAAAATAAATGTTCCTTCATACAATAGCCTACACTTTCAAAATCGCCTCTGGATACGTGACAGGCTATTTGAGGCCTCTGTCAAATACAAAATGATGTCGTTAACATGATGGCAGCATGAGGAAGTGAGCGCGAGGCAATACGAAATCGGATGAGTAACAGAATATGTACGAAGCCAATGATCTGGCGAGGTGCGTAATGTCCAAATCGGTAACCAGATGGGCAACGGTAAACGCGCTAAATGCTTGTTATGGACATGCTGGAAATCGCTTCCAAGTTGTGCGCTGTTTGTTGAGAACAAACTAGGCTACAGACAGGCTGCTCAAATTAGAACGCTTGCTTCTGCTACCAGTCTCTGATAAAGCGAGCTGGAGGAGGAGAAACGGCACTCAGAGTAGTTGTACATTTAACCCTTTTGGCACCAGGTGTCATCTCTCCTAATAGCAAAGTGCATTCAACTATTTATCCATCAGAAATGATGAATTGTTGAGCCATTTTTAATGTGTACATTTAAAGGCATTTGATGAACATTCATCTGAGTTTTCCATAGGCCGTCAAAACATGCGTGGGACCCTCAATTAAATGCCAGTTGTCAGTTAACTGACCATATGCATGCATGGTGTCTGTAGGCCTACAGATCAGTTACACCTTGCTACTGCTTACACTGTGTTTACCCTAGGCTACACTATAAAAGCACAGTAGTCATATAATATTGTTTATTATATATAATTATGTACTAGGCCTACATTTCATTATAGCAATGCAAACTGATAACATTAGCAATATTGCAGTGCCTCACCCCGAGCAGTGGTCTTATATTTTATCATCAGAGGTCTTATATTTGTCTTAAAAAGTCTTATATTTGGTGATCCAAAATGTGCAGAAACCCTGTAATCTGTTAGCCTACTTAAGGCTCTCAATGCTGTTATAGCAATGTTGTCATGATGTATTGAGTATTTTAAGCAAATAGTGAATAGGCCCGCCGGTGACCCCATCTGCAGTAAGAGGCTACATCACTGCCAATTTTGTTTTCTGACATCATATAAAGGGGCCAAATAAAGCAGAGGCGCTGAAGGCCAGTGAGCCCACATCCAGTATACAGGCCATGGCTGGGGGGGACCTGCTGCCAAGGATGAAGCGGTCGTGGCTGTGGCTGCTGTTCATCTCCGTCTTCCTCCTAGCCTTCTGCTTCCTCATGTACAATCCCACCCTCAACTCTGATTACGACCTGCAGGCCCTCTGTCCCGCCCTGTCACCCACACACTCCAGGTCAGACAACACAATTTGTTTGATGTTTGATGATTGAAATAAATAATGGAAGTCCGCAACACTGTTAATGCTCCCAGTGATTTATTTGCACGACGTTTCGGACCTTCGTCCTTTTTCAAGTGGTTGCAAGTGGTTTCAAGTGGTTGCACTTGAAAAAGGACGAAGGTCCGAAACGTAGTGCAAATAAATCACTGGGAGCATTAACAGTGTTGCGGACTTCTATCATTTATTTCAGTTACTCTATTTTGTCCAGCACCTGTACTACTGATGTGCGCGCATTCTCTACCTTCTTGATGTTTGATGATTCCCTTTTTTGACCTGCTTGTTGCAGTCTTTTCGCCAGACACTTGATCATTTACTTATAATGTGTGATGGTGAAACCAAACCAGGGGTATTCAATTAAAAGTCACCTAGGGCCAGATTTTCAAATTCCGTCCAGTGAAGGGGCCGAACATAGAATCTCATAGAATCATAGCACCACTGGACTATTTGTACAATGCGTTGAGTTGAATTGAGTTGTGTTGAGTTGAGATTACTTGCTACCTTGCCGCCATCTACACAGCAGTGACATGAGGTAATTGATGTAGCAAATGGGGGGAGTGGCCGTGCATAGACGTAGACCTCACCCTTATACACACATCAAAGGAGCCACATGTCAAGATGTCAAAGGATTGCACCTCCCTAAAGACAGATGACTAAGTCTTAACTCTGATGGGGATGAGCGGTTAAAGACACAGAATCACGTGTCTGTTGGAGCAAATCTGAGAAAATCACGCACAACCTTTTTGTTGATCTCATTTTTCAAGTCTTGAAGAAGCCAATCAATCCTTCTGAAAACAGGAATAGTTTATGTAGCCCCTTAATGCACGCCGTACCTCCTGTGGAACGCATAGACATTAAACGTTAACTACTACAGTACTACACTACTATGACAGTGCACAGGGCCTTTAGCAATACATTAAGACTTGTTCATTGCCATTCTGTTAACAGCTAATTCACAATGCGGTGTCTTAAGGGGCTAAAAACAGACATTTTGCCATTAAACAGCCTAACTTCATGTCTTCTCTATGGGTGAGAGAAACTTTCAGAGTGGAATTCTCTGATTTCTACTTTGAGAAGTGAGCACATACAAAAGGCCAGAGATTCTTCAATCAGATTGTCATTAGTAAGGTAGTGTAGAATCTACACTTTCAGCATGCGATAAACTACTGTCAATATGCACCCTGGCCAACTTGTTGTCTGTTTGTGGCTAGTCACAAATAAGGGCAGTCATGGATAAGCAGTTTGGGCGTCAGACTTGTAGCCCAGAGGTGGGGGGACTAATTAACCAGTGTTCTCCCCCATCCTCCTCCATGACTGAGGTACCCTGGCGCACTGCACCCTTGGGTCACCACTTGGGGCTAACAGCTTGCACGGGCAATTTTGTTGTGTACAGTAAGCACTTTGTACTGTAGAATACTGTGTGTAAGTGGGAGTTGTGGTCACATCGTTTTTAAACGACTTAGTCAGACTTTAAGAGGGGGGGGGGTGGATTTATCTTAATTCATTTCTGAAACTCTGTATTGATTTTGCAGCGCCACAATAATCTCCAGACGCGTCCCGAAGCCCTGCTCATGCAATGTGAGTCTGCTGAAGGACTTCTTCAAGAATGACGACGCCATCAGCAGGAGACGGCAGGAGGAGTACAGGAAGCACAAGACAAGGTAGGACGTTATGGACATGGACAAAGACGTTAAGGACATGACCTCTGTGTCCTCAATGGTAGTTACGGCCATGGGCCATGGGCCCCATTGTTTTTTCAGGGGGACATATACATTGGACAAAGAGATTCATTTTTAATGTTATGTATATATATAATGTACAAAAATGTATCTTGTGTCGAGGTTAGAGATTAAAAGTCATTGGCTCTTCAGTACAGGGGCCACAACAGGGACCATGAGGATATCTACAGGGGCCCTGGCCCACCGTGGTCCCTGTCTAGAGCTGCCTAAGGAGAAGCAACGTCATGGTATAAATACAGCACAACACTATCACATCATGGTACATACAGTAGCTGTTACGCCAGTTATTCTAAAACGTGTAGAGAGCGAAGCGACTCATGTGGGGAGGCTTGGCATGGTAATGACACGGCTGTGTCTTCCAGCCTATTCCATGCAGTTTAGCTGTTCAAACACCAGCTGTTCAAACACCACCAACACCAACAACAAAAGTTATATACGTAGTCTGCCTGGCAAGGCAGTACAGATGGCACATGGCTGAATAGGAGAGGTAGGGCATAGGACAGATGACTCTGGACAGGTAGGACACACATTAGGACACACAAATGAAAATTATAAAAAAGGACGTTCAGGACACATGGTACACCACTCAAAAAGGACAAGTGTGACATAGAATGCACCAATAAGGAACAGGTAGGACATAGGACCCACTTCTCAAAAAGGTACACTGACTCGCAAGAACAGATGGGATGTGGCTTTTCACCTGACGTACAGTACGCACCCTTGAAAATGCGTTTTGTCTCAATAGAGTCTATCAGTGATCCATGATGCACAGCCTTGCAAAACAGAGGTGAATGAACAAAGCGATGGTTACTTCATGACCCCAGGGTGTGTCCCCAAACCTGTAAGACGGTGCCAGTGACATTCCTTATGCAGGAGCGCAGGAGCAGTGATTTACAATGGCTTTCAGGAGTGTCTCGACCTGCCTCGACTGATGCAGACAGAGTACTATTGTCAGTGTAAACAATCATATCTGCACGGGTCACGTTGTCAACACTGATATATTATATTAACATTATATCAAATTAAAATGTATTTGCTAAAAAGAATTAGCCTACAGTATTAGATATTACATAAATAATCTCTATGCACAAAACGTGAATAATGGGTTTGTAAGTTGGGAAGTTCTTCAACTTAAACGTCAAGTAAGTTGAAATAAAAGGTTGTTGTGACCAGAATGCCAATGGCCACGTCATAAAATAGGTTATTTCTGAAGACTCTAAGTATTGTGGAAGTGTGGTACTATCAGAGCATTGTGCGTGCATGATACTTCCTTTTTTAACTGCCCAGCAATGACAGTCAGTTGTGTCCCGGCAACGCTCTGTCAGACACCCCGTCATTGTGACCCCCTGCAAAATCAACAAAAAACGTTTACAATAACTGACAAAAAACACTAAAAGCAATACTATTGTTACAACAATGTGGGAAAAGTATAGAAAGAAATCTTTTTAAACGATTCTAAATACGTTTATAACTATTTTAACCTCTTTATAGCGATTCTCGCAATCCCTCTCGGGTGCCACCCCAGACAATTGTTCGGCCTGGATGATGTGCAGGTGTGTGTGTGTGTGTGTGTGTGTGTGTGTGTGTGTGTGTGTGTGTGTGTGTGTGTGTGTGTGTGTGTGTGTGTGTGTGTGTGTGCAGAGAAGCTTATGGAAGGGGGGACAAAGGGGTCATTGGTCCCGGGCCCAGGGAGACAGGGGGCCTACAAATGGGTCCTCATTACATTGTTTGTATCGGATTTGGGGCCCTTTCACATGACTTTATCCCGGGCCCAGCCAAAGCTGTCAGCGACCCTGTGTGTGTGTGTGTGTGTGTGTGTGTGTGTGTGTGTGTGTGTGTGTGTGTGTGTGTGTGTGTGTGTGTGTGTGTGTGTGTGTGTGTGTGTGTGTGTGTGTGTGTGTGTGTGTGTGTGTGTGAGTGTGTGAGAGAGAATGACTATAACGTGTTCCCTTTCACATGATTAATGTGAATGCTCAATTTGTCATCCTTTGTCTGAAACCACAAACGTGGACAACAGAAACATTCAACCATTCAGCTCAACACAATAGTCAAGCACAATGGTTGCTTTTGGTTGTAATAACACACATTTCTGCAAAACAGATTTTTGTTTTCAGTAGAGACAACATCACTCTTACACAACCATTCTGTGGGCCATTGCCTTTAGAAAAAGAACACGTTTGGTAGCAGTACATACTTATACAAAAATACATTCAATATACAACCTACTCCTGCTCATTTTGCTCATTCAAGTTTCCCAAACATCAATTGCCTATTCTGATCACCAATGTGACGTGTATTTCTGTTTTATCTCCATGTTTGTTACCTCCTGAACCACCTTTCAATCCTGCCCCATCTACCTTTACCTGTGTCTCACCTTTACCCATACTTACATCTCCCTGTGGCCCACCTTTACCTGAACCACCTTTACCCCTACCTACTCTAAACCACCTTTACCCCTACCCATCTACACATGCTGTACCTTTACTGCGACTAGGGATGTAAATAAAATCGAAATGTATCGATGTATCGGAAGTATCGGCCGGCGATTTAATCGAATCGCATCGTATCGTGGGGCATTCTTAAAAATAAAAAAGAATCGAATCGCTGGCCCCTATGCAATGTCTTAGCTCCATAACACAATAGTAGTGGAAAAGCAATTGGAAAAAATCGAATCGAACCGAATCGCATGGTATCGTGGGGAATTCTTAAGTATCGAAAAAAATTGAATCCCTGATTTAAGAAATCGATACCGAATCGTATCGTCATGAAGGCTGTGATTTACACCCCTAACTGCAACCCTCCTGAACCCCTTTCACCCCTGTCCTACCTGTGGCCCACCTTTACCTATTTTACCACCTTGACTTGTTGGCCACTTTTACCTGAACCACCTTTACCCCTGACTAACCTGTGTACCATCTTTACCCCTACCTACCCCTGGTTCACCTTTACCACCTCTACCTCTTCCCTATGTGATCCTCCTGCACCACCTCTACTGCGGCCTGCAGAGTGTCCTCCCCCTTGGACCTCATCCTTGTGGCTCCAGCCAACTCTCCTCTTCAATATCCAATACAGGGATTCAACGTTGTGCCTCTTAAAGACACTCCAATCCCGGGTAGGTGCAAGTGTGTGTGTGTGTGTGTGTGTGTGTGTGTGTGTGTGTGTGTGTGTGTGTGTGTGTGTGTGTGTGTGTGTGTGTGTGTGTGTGTGTGTGTGTGTGTGTGTGTGTGTGTGTGCTTGCGTGCGTGTGTGTTTGTGTGTGGTATGAATGTGAGAGGGTGTCTGTATTTGTTCACAAAGACAAGCTGAAAATATGTGTAAGACACTGCAACAATGCAAATAACATTATCATAACATTACAGGTCTAGGTGTCTTCACAACAGAAAGAGACATCTACAAGGTCTGTATTTTAACTTTGAGATTACAAGGGATTACACACTAACTGTCACTCTGTATCTGGTCTGGTCTGTCCAGATTCCAGTGTCCTGACTATGGTTTTCCGTGGGGTTGTGCATGCACGAGGAGGGTGTGTGGGACAGCTTTTGGAATCTCAATGTGATTTAGAATTTCTGGGGGCTTGGCATGCGCTGGCACCTGACAACTACCCAAATGCGGGTAAAAAAATGGCTGTGGTTTAGTTTTAATTTGGTTTTGAAATGGCTAATCTCTAAAGGGCTATGTACAGTATGCTCTCGCAGCAACCTGTCACAGAGAGGTCGTCGCAGATAGTTTTGATTTTTGCTCTGACGGGTAAGGGTTCAATAGATACATTTCTGATACATGCTGATGCATTTCAGCTACTGTAGGCTTATGAGCTTCATGTCTGTCATGGTAAAGACCAACAAAAACTGACAACAAAACTGTGGCTAGTCGTAAGGCTGTGACTTGGGGGACAACCACTCGCCACAATGATTGCTGCGCAGAAACGTTAATGTCAAGCTCTGGTTTAATTCAAAGACAAAAACTAAAACTAAATCGCTTTCCCCCCTTTTTCCTAACACATGAATTTACTGAGTAGCTCATGCACCTGCCTTGGGTGCACATTATAAATAATGTGCAGATTTAGAGCTAGTTGATCAACTTTTATGTTGTAGTCTGACTAGCCTCTTCGTGCAGATGGGGTCGTCAGCGGGCCTATTCACTAAGGGCGGAATTCTCCCACCCGCTTAAGTAAAAAAAAGCGTGCAACAGCGCCTCCACGCCTCCGCGGTTACTCAAGTCTGTGATTAAGCAGGGTTTACGCGTGATTTTACGAGTTGCGCACTTTGGGTGGGGCCAGGCCAAAATCAGGGAGTTTCGCATGTAAATGAATCCTAAGCGTATTCACGCACGTTTGCCTTTACGCGCATCAAAGGGCTGTAGTAAGGTCAAGCGCCACTATGAGGTAAAATGTAATATTGTATGTGATGCTTGGCTCGCATTTTGAACATGTTACACGGTATGCTTTGTTGATGTTCCTTACCGTCAGCGTGAGTCCAAATCGAAATTCATTCACAGTTCCACATAAACATCCTACATTAATTGTGACAAAATATGACCAGCTGCCCAGAGCATGTTCTCATATCGGTGAACTTACAAACAAAAGCAGGTAATTAATTAATCAGTATGAGGATCATCATGTTGTCTCCACGGACGGTAACCAAAACCAGTAGGCTAAATTGACAAGGCACGTCAGACTAAAGACCGCTGTTCCAGTCATCCTAACAGCCACCCAAAGTATGCCTATTCAAAAACAACCTTCACCATTTTTACTATGTTGTAGCCACGACGTTAAGTAAAGGGTTTTTATTGCAACTCCTCCACTTTTGTGATTTATTGGAACTCGTGCATATGTGCATGTAACCTATTAAACATTCTGAACTGATGCCCGACATACAACACCACCACATACTGAGGTAAGCTACAGGTTGTCCTGTCTGTTTTTGAAAGGCAGAAAATATTTCCTGAATGTCATTACAGCTAAACGTAAAAAGGTAGGCCTACATATCAGAGCATGTCTTTGGCATTTCGCTTCTGGTCTCTATTACACCCCATCAGCTGCGCGTTTAAGTCTTGGCTTGGCATTGCATGCCCATGTCCAATTAATTCCCATGTCTGCGACAGAATATAAAGTCTCCGTTTTTTCATGACGTTCGATTTCCTTGTTCATTCTTCAGCATGCATGTAGCCTAAGTGTAATATGCTGACGGACAGCTGAGATCCACATATTTCCAATTATTTTAATGTCACGTTGCTGTACAGAGAAGCGGAGAAACACTTTTAAAAGTCAGCAAATACTATGTGTTTGTTTAACTGTGGGAATGATCAGCATTTTAAATCACTTTTTGATTTCCGGAATGGTCCAGGCAACACGCCAAACTCAATTTTTAACAAAACGTTTAATCATGTTTATTATTTCAATCAACCTGTTGCGCACCAAAACGCTCAGCTGAGTTCCCGCCAAAGGTACACATTGCGTTTCCACCTCATTATCTCACCTCCATTACTCGCCTTGTGATTGTGAAAATGAGCTGAGGTTAGATGTTGAGATGCTTTTGCACGAGGACTTTTGTCACGTGGTTTTAAATTCAAAGTTAAAGTTCAGTGTTGGATCTCAATGGACTGCCGAGGTTTTCACATGGTTGATCTGAAAATCCATGATCCATAGTTTCTTTGTAGCCAGAACTGATGAACTTGGCGCAGACTCATCCCCCCAATTAGCATTGTATATCACGCCTATGTTGGGCTACGCGCTGCTTTTCTGAGTTAAGCGCGAGGGGTGTGGCGACGTTCCAGAGGGGAGAATACGTGCAAGATAAGACCGCGTAAAATGTGCGCGCGTAAAACCGACTTAAGTGGAGACGGGAGAATTCCGCCCTAATTGCTGAGGATACTCAACTACATAATAACAACATAGCTATGGCATTGCTGGGAGTCTTTAGTAACAGATTAAGGCATAGCCATTGCAGTTTTGGTGACAGTAAGTTTATAACATCTGTGTTAAGGGGTTAACACATTCTGACAACTTCACTGTTGACCAACCAGGCCACACCTGTTCAGTTGTTGCCAGTGCACTGGAATCTAGTTCATGATAGTAGCAGTAAGGTATTCAGTTTCATACCAAGAAATGGACAACAAAGTAACAAGCTTGTGGCAAAATGCCATTGGCATCACCAATTCCACCTCCCAGGTCTGCCAAAAAGCTACTGTCCACACAGGAAATAGGAAATGTGGTTTCCTCAAAACCAAACTCACCCCCCAGATGTGGCGAAACGCAGCCACCAGCATCAAGCCCTGGCAACGGCGACAAAATGCAATCACCAATGGAATCACAACCTTCCCGGAACGACGAAACACCATCTTCATCTCCCAGACTGAGATTTCCAGCAACTATGGCGAGACTACTCCCCTATGCCAGATCTACCTTTTCTACCCCCAGACATTCCTACCAAGCCTCCTATGCGGATATTTCTCAAGGTCAACCTCATTCTACCCCAAAATCTAAAAGGATACTTCCATCCATGACTGCACCCAAAAAAGGCAGAGCCCCACAACCACCTGTCTGTGCTCTGGAGTACAGTAGTATCAGTGATGATGACCTTGTTGAAAGCACAGTCTGATATCAACTGGGTCCCTACCCACATAGTAACAGTGGTTTTGAAAATAAGCAGATAAGGGGACCCGTGGACAATCTTATTCCAGTTCTAACAACAAAGCGAGGTCTCTTGAGGACACGTATACATTCCCCCAAGAGGGCAAGCATGGAAAATCTCAGACTTGTCCCAAAAAAACTCACTCAGAATACCACAGTGGAAATGCCTCCAATGCTCAATGCTAAATTAGCTTTACAGAATAGTAGATCTCTAAGGAACAAGCCTTTTGTTGTCAATGAGTTTATCTGTACCCACAACCTTGATTTTTTATTTTTAACTGAAACATGGCTGGAAAAATCCACTAGCTCTATCACACTTATAGAAGCAACTCCGCCACACTTTCATTTCATTAGTACAGAAAGGCAGAATAAACAGGGAGGGGGGATAGCGATTATTTTCAAGGCACTGTTTCAATGTCAAAAGACAGCACTAGGTGAATTTTCATCTTTTGAATACTTAGCTGCAGTTCTAAAATGTTCTTCTGACATACTGTTATTGACTATTTACAGACCTCCAAGACTTTCTGCACCACTCTTCTTAGAGGAATTTGGTGAGCTGTTGTCGAATGTTTGTGTGGACTATGAAAGCTTGTTTATAGCAGGCGATTTTAATTTTCACGTGGACGACTTAGAGAATGTCTATGCTAAGGAATTTTTAAGTCTTATTGACATTTTTAGCCTCACACAGCATGTAACAGGACCAACACACAACCAAGGTCACACTTTAGACCTAATAATAACAAAAGGCCTTAATGCTTGTGCTAGTGTCAAAGACTATGGCTTTTCTGACCATTACTGCATTTTTTCTGATGTTTCTATGTACCCTCATGTTCAAAGGGAATCTGTTACAGTCAAAAAACATATAATCAACTGTGAGACAGCCTCACTCTTTCAGCAAGCACTTTCAGAGATCCAAAGTCAAACTTCAGAGAGTGCAGATGATCTCATGGTTAATTTTAATTCAAGGATGACCCGTATTATGGATGTTATTGCCCCCGAAAAAATCAAAACAGTGGGACGTGAAAAAGCACTTTGGATAACGAATCCCACAGTTATATTGCTAAAGCAAGAATGCAGGAGGGCTGAAAGACAGTGGCGTAAATCCAAACTTGAAGTCCACTACCAAATCTATAAACACACACTCTCGAAATACAACCAAGAAATTTCTAAAGCTAGACAATCTTTTTTCTCTGACATAATTAACAGAAATATTAATAATGCACGTGTCCTGTTTGGCACTGTGGAAAAGCTAGCAAGGCCCCCAAATCAAATGCCCTCTGAGTTCCTCTCAGTCAGCAAATGCAATGAGTTCGCATCCTTTTTCAAAGGAAAGATTGAAAAAATACGCACAAACATACTCACACATGTGCAACTGACCCAAGATTCAGACCAACTTGCTACGGTGAAGTTACATCCTAACCTCATGAGAAATTTTCATTTAGTTGATGTGGACATTCTTAATAGAACGGTACAAAGTCTTAGCTCCTCTACATCTGACTTAGATATTTTACCAACAGCCTTCTTCAAATCCATCTTACATCTAATATCATCAGATGTACTTCAGATCATCAACACCTCACTACAAACAGGCATATTCCCAGGCTGTCTGAAAGAAGCAGTTGTGAAACCCTTACTGAAAAAGAACAACCTGGATGCACTGGTACTAAACAACTATAGGCCCATATCCAATCTACCATTCATGGGTAAAATAATAGAGAAAATTTTAACCAATTAACTGCTTTTCTAATGTCTAATAGCTATTTTGATAAGTTTCAATCAGGTTTCCGTGCCTACCACAGCACTGAAACAGCTCTTATTAAAGTTATGAATGACATAAGATTGAATTCTGATGCTGGCAAATCATCCGTCTTGGTGCTACTCGATTTAAGTGCCGCTTTCGACACAGTTAATCATTCTATACTACTACATAGACTGGAACACTGGGTTGGCTTTACAGGCATAGTGATCAACTGGTTAAAATCGTACTCACAACAAAGAAGTTTTTTTGTCGCCATTGGAAGACATACCTCATCACCGATGTCTCTGAATTGTGGGGTCCCCCAGGGCTCCATTCTGGGACCACTACTGTTCAATCTGTATATGTTGCCACTGGGACACATTATCGAGAATAACTCCATAAATTACCATAGCTATGCGGATGATACCCAGCTCTACTTATCTATGTCCCCAAATGACTATACCCCCCTTGAATCACTTTATCATTGCATGGACCAAATTAACAAATGGATGTCTCACAATTTCCTCCAGCTGAACACAGATAAAACTGAAGTAATTATATTTGGGAAAAGAGAGGAGAGACAAAAGATTGCTACTATCCTTGAAACGAAGGGACTGAAAGCAAGGGAAACAGTTAAAAATCTTGGGGTCCTCATTGATAGTGACCTAAACTTCAACAGTCACATGAAAGCTATTACTAAGTCTGCATTTTACAGGGATTTTATGGGATTTTCACATAAAAAAACGTCTCTAAATTTAGGGGCCTGATGTCTAAACATGATCTGGAGAAGCTAATACATGCCTTCATTTCTAGTAAAGTTGATTACTGTAACAGTCTTTTTACTGGCCTCCCCAATAAGACCATTAAACAGCTTCAACTTGTACAAAACGCAGCTGCAAGGGTTCTTACAAAGACAAGGAAGTTCGACCACATTACTCCAATTTTAAGATCGCTGCATTGGCTCCCAGTAAGCTACAGAATTGATTTTAAGGCTATGCTACTTGTGTTTAAATCACTAAATGGAATGGGACCCACATACAGTATCTACTGGATATGTTTCAGCTGTATGCACCAACTAGGTCACTAAGGTCAACGGAGAAGAATTTGCTGGTGATTCCAAAAGTCAAAACAAAGTGTGGAGAGGCAGCCTTTAGCTTCTATGCTTCAAAGCTTTGGAACCAGCTTCCAGATGACATAAAAAATGCACCCACTATTGATAGCTTTAAATCTAGACTCAAGACAAAGCTGTTCTCAGATGCTTTCCCCTAGCTTAAATTACTTATTATTATTATTTTTATTTTTATGTTTATTTAATCTGTTTTATTTTATTTTATTATTATTTTTACCTTATGTTTTATCTTAATGTTTTAAATGTTTTTTGACTTTAATTAATTTCCTTCTTTCTTCCCTGTTTCCTTTCATTTACATTTGTTAACTTTGTGAAGCACATTGAGTTGCACCTGTGTATGAAATGCGCTATATAAATAAACTTGCCTTGCCTTGCCTTGGTATTGACTTCCGTGTGTGATAAGGTTTGAACTTTTTGTCTGCTCTAAAACTAGCTCAATTGGATCTGTTGGGCAGGGCTATGTCCATCCAAAAGGACACATCCGTTTTTGTGGTATGATACTTCTGACCACTAATGCGAAAATCACGCCAGTGAAAGAGTACAAGTCAAGTTTTGTTTACTATAATAATAACTTAATTTGGGCAGTCATGGGTGAGCGGTTAGGGCGTCAGACTTGCATCCCAGAGGTTGCCGGTTCGACTCCCGACCTGCCAGGTTGGTGGGGGGAGTAATCAACCAGTGCTCTCCCCCATCCTCCTCCATGACTGAGGTACCCTGAGCATGGTACCGTCCCACCGCACTGCTCCCCATGGGGCGCCACTGAGGGCTGCCCCCTTGCACGGGTGAGGCATAAATGCAATTTCGTTGTGTGCAGTGTGCAGTGTTCACTTGTGTGCTGTGGAGTGCTGTGTCACAATGACAATGGGAGCTGGAGTTTCCCAATGGGCAAAAAAATAAATAAATAAATAAATAATAACAATATATGTTTGATGTAGTGTTTTTCGTGACACTCAAAGTCGCTTTACAAATGAGAAACATGTAGACAATACAAACACACAGGGGGAAACAACAGAACAATGAGAGACAACAAAGGACAACAACAACAATGGATGTGGAGCAGGGCAGCGGCAGTGGTAGGAGGAACTGGATAAGCAGGCAAACTGCTTTTTACTAAAGCATCGATGAGAAGCGCATATGAAGCATTGATAAGAAGCACTTATGGGGGTATGGGGCTGGGTGACAGCACCCCTGTAAGCTTAACCACAGATTTGATTGTGATGGAAAACCTGAGAGAGAGAAATTCTGTGGTTTTCCTAAAATGCATTTGGGTATGGGGGCATCGACAGTCAAAAAATCAGGAAAAGGCACACTGGTTTCATCATTTTCATATCTGACCTGATGAGCAAGGCAACTGAACTGACGATCAACTGGTCTTCACCAGGCTTCCTCTACAGCTCAAGTGCCTTTGTTTTATTCTTCCTTCCTCTTTGCATCCCTCTGGGTGGTGGTGACCGCAGCAATTTCTTCTCTGATTTTGGTTTTCGTGTGGTGGTGTCCAGGCCTCTAAATTAATTTTCTAAATCTCCAGCCAATATGGCTTCTAGCTGCACACACACTCACCAAGAGTCAAAGTGCCTAGTAAGTCCTCCTTTCTACAAGCCAAACTGAGTTTTCACTGGCATGTGGCCGGTGGGAAAGTTTTAGTTTAGAGCCCTGGTTGCATCCCCTGATTGTTTTTGTTCTCATTTTTAACCCGTTATAAATTTGCTGTTACCAGAATGGCAATGACCAAGGTGTAGTACATTATTAAAGGCCCTGTGTTATGTCATAGTAGTGTAGTCCTATGCTAACTTTTCAGTGACTATTACATCGTGGCACTGGAGGTACGGCGTACAAGGTACTTTTTTTTCTACCCCCATCGTCTCTCTGACAGGTCTCGCTGGAGGTTTCTCGAGGTGTGTTGTCGGTGAGACCGTTGGAGGGCGGCCTGATAGAGGGCGATGGAAGTGGCCGCATCAACATCACTGCTCTCGCCGCAGACAAACTCAACGACATCCTCAGCAGAGTGTACTACGCAAGCACTGTGTACCGCATCCGGACCGGAGACCTCGGTAAGGGTCTTCTGTCCTACAATCTGTCTTATACAGTGCAGTGCATAGGCCTTGTGTGGGCCGAATTAACACAGAGACTACATGTGGTTGCAGTCTAGGGTCCCCACCAGACAGAACATGTGGCTGTGGCCTGTCCCTTTTGGGGCGGGGGGGGGGGGGGGGGGGGGGGGGGGGGGGGGGGGGGGGGGGTGTCATAGGGTCTTCCGACCATCTTAATCCAGCCCTGCATATACTGTATAGGCCTATAATATGCTTAGAGTAAGTATTACACTTTGGTCAGTCAAGTTGTGTTGATTCTGTAATTTGTAATTTGTGTTAGCATTTAGTCTATGCTATGCAGCCTAGACATTGCAAGAATGACAGGCATGAGACATTACCCTAGGTGGGTAAATGTGAGGGAGGAAGGATGCCGTAGCACAGTCAAAGTTCAAGTCTAAGTCTCACATTGATAGGCTTGGCCACTTTGGTAGTTGGTGCATACACGCACTGTAACAGCATACGAACAGGAGATTCCACTCCGTCATGCCTGGGTAATTATATTTTATGGCTTAGCTTGGGCACAGTCTCTATTATTGAACAAAAAAGTGACGACTGAGATTTTTAGGGGTGGAACATGCCAAAAGACACCACAGGGGTGGGGATACGTAGCCTAGAAATCTAGACGCCCATAGAGGCTGCAAATTGAATTTGCTCCCGGGGGGGCAAGCTTTCAGCTGTACGGGTTTAGCTCTCTAGGCTAGGGGTCAGGGATATGGAGAATCAGCTTCTAAGAAGAGAGGCCTTTTTCTTCTGGATTCATTATTTGGGGACTTTGGTCTCAAGAGGGGTAAATGAGGGCTTTGACATCAGACCTTTTTTTAATATCATGTGGACTGTGAATAGGGTCCCAACTGAAGAATTTATACTCCCCAATCTTTCTATCAATCAATGTGTTCATGTCATACACACAAAGTAGATTTTTTTTCTGTAAAGGTTTTTAAATATTTTGCAATGTCCCTTATATCATTTGGTTCTAGTTACAACACAGGCTTACATCCTGGACTTCTAAGGGTTAAGTTGAATCCACCCCACTAGGCAGGTATTGTAGATAATGGGCTCGGTTTTGATGGAGTAGTGCTGCTTTTGCTATGCAAAAGAACGATAGAGTGCATTGAAATGGCATAGTGCGCATGCACGCTTTATACCAAAAGCAGCACTGCTCCATCAAAAACGAGCCCAATGTGTCACTGTTTGTTAGCGAAAAGGAGGACCACAAGGTTGAAACGTCATCATGCCAATGAATGAATAATAAAAAAAGAAGAAAAAGTCCAAAGGAGTGTGTAAACCTTTAAAAAAGCCTGGGTAATTTTCCCAGTCTTACTCGACCTCTCTTCTACTACTCACTTCAACTAATTTCTTGCCCCAACTTTCAATAACCTGTCAGAAACAAGCAATGCCATATATTTATATGAATGCATCTCTCTTTTCTCAACAGTCCACTTCACCTTTGAGAATCACAAAGTCACCTTTCCTGTGGTCATCGAACAACCCTCTACGCCCATAATATTTGATCCAGGAGAGGGTATGTCCTGTACTGGTGTGTGTGTGTGTG
>NC_085862.1:17667814-17675314 GCF_034702125.1 Engraulis encrasicolus | reverse complement strand
TTAGGGCTGTGCTGCTGTGCTGCCGGTGTTCTGTTGAGATGGTTTCGTCGAGATGAGCTACCAGTAGCCTAGTTCAACAGTCCGTCCATCGATTTACGCTGCCTCATCGAAATAGTATACCTTCATTTTCTCTCCATGGAGTCGTTTCAATAACTTGCCAATATATGAATTGTGTCTTTTTATTTAGCCTATTTATTGACAAAACACTTGTTTTGTGCAAACTTACATTACATTACATTACATTGCACTTAGCTGATGCTTTCATTTTATTCAAAGCGACTTACAATGGAGCAATGTGGGGTTAGGTGCTCTGCTTTGGTGGTCAGTTTCTCTGCTTTCTGATGCTGACACCTCACCTGAGACACCTGAGAGATATTGTGTTGTGTTTGTTGTGTATTGCCTCTTTTGGTTCTTTGGGGTTCTTTTTCATACTAGTGCTTTACTCAATTGTACATAATTTACATGAGAGGGATGGATGCTATTTCAAACCAATAACATAAATAAACGTTTTCAATTTTATTTACTTATTTATTTATGGGGACACTTGTGTGGAGGCTCACCAAAATCTGAACAGAAGTTTCTGCATTTCCCTGATTTTTGTTTTTGTTTTTTAAATATACTGTATATCCTCGTACTTTTGGAGATAAATTGGTCTAAATGTTGGGGAATGACTAGATGAATGATTTGGGGGAAAATAAAATAAAAAATACAAAAATACATGAATGCTTGAAGGACATTAAGAAAGTACTATTAGCAATGCAATACAATACAATACAATACAATACAATACAATACAATACAATACAATACAATACACACGAAATAGCTCATAGGCCTACATTTCTGTCAGTCACAAATCCAAGTACTGCAGCAATGTGGCCGATGGCCCTATTACAGTTTTTCTTGATTGCTTTGACACAGTTGTCACTCCAAAAAGCACATTTTCATATCAGTTCACGCAACGGGCTAACCAGTTACTGTAAACTGACTCTCCAAACACAACATCCTTGTTTGCTAAAGGCTACTACGTTTCCAAAATATTTAACATATTTAATAAAAGCAAACTCTGTCTTCAGTCCAATACACACTGCATAGCAGTGTATGAACACTCCCAGTCAGTCATTACACAATGGTCGTAAAAATCCAAAACACGGCTATCATGTTGACAGAATTTGCCGTTATTTAACACTGTTGTCAATTACATAACTTTCAAGCCAGTCAGTTCCATTGTTGTTTCTTTTACTTAGCCACTGACCCGGCTTGATGAGGATCTACTGACTGAGAGATGGCAGGCCCAGTAAATGCTTTGCATAAAGATTTGAGTTGTGTGTCTTTTCTTATGTAAAATTGTCAATAGGCTAGGTAGTGTAACAATAATGTCTTATTGCAAAGAATTGGATTGAGAATCAGAATGCTTTGATGTAGTTTTTATTTTGTTTTTGTTTGTTTGTTTGTTTTCATTTTTTTAACTGTACTCAAAAATGTACTAATGGCTGATAAGTAAAATATGATGTTGCAGTACGAGAATGCACTTACAACAAATTTGCAAAATAAGTCCATGCCAAGAACAAATAAGAAGACACTGTGTATAAAGACTGATTGCTAAATTAAGATTTTTGAGAAGGAGTGTCAAATAGGTGCTCTGGTGTGTTCACACAACTGACAGTAGTTTCTAAAAGTCAGGAGTAGATTTTTCTGTATGGTTATCAGAGCTTAAACAATGAAATATGCACTACTTAAATGGCACATGCGTTAACTGTTTAGCAAAAACTGTGTTATATGAATGGGAAATATGTCAAGTCAACAAGAATGTGTTAACACATATGCACAACGTGTTTTTTGCTTTGCTGAAATAGTGATCATGACGACTTTGTGTGAGTCAGTTCAAAAAATTGTGTTAAAGCGATCAAGAAAAACTGTAATATGTGTCTTAGGATATTCAAAGTGTGTCCAAGTAGCTTCAGTAAATGTGTTCTGATGGGCATCATTATTTTTGACAGGTTGTTTTGAGGTTTGCTGTTGTGATTTTTGCCTGTTGTGTTTAATACATTCCTTTTGACGTTTAGTGTCACATTGTACATCTATGGACATCTGGTATCATCTCCCCTTCGGAGTCTCCTGTGGTATCTTTAGAGAGTGTAAAGTGAAGTTACTCTACGCCTTTCTGTACATTTGTGTGAATGTGTGAATGATTTTTTTGGATGGACAATAAATAAATGTGCAGATATACAGCACAACAGAGAAGAACAGTGACAAACAAAATGACAGACAGATGATTTTAACGGCATGCTTGCTGACCAAGGATGACACACATGGCATGACGGTATTTCGCCCAAATGTCTTTTTGAAGCTAGGTGCAGATAGGGTCATGATTGCCGATCTGAGTGACTAATTCATTGCTGAAAAGTTTTTTTTAGAAACAACAAACTTACCTGTCCCATGAGAAGAGGGGGCGACTTCTCACCGCTTCTCACGCTTATAATAAAGGCCCAGCCTGAAAGATTCAAAAAGAAAAATGTTCTTTTAACAGACAACAATGTGTTATTATCTTATCTATGTAAACAGTGCCACCCATATTGCCTTTTTTGGGTAAAAAGACCCACAACCCCACATACTAATGTCCTAAATGTTGTCTTGGAGAGCAATACAAACTGATGAGGGTTAAGCTTGCTTATCATGTCTGGACTTCACAGGAAAGGCAGGCTATAGGCGAAGGGACAGGAACTCAATTTCTTTTGTTTGTCAGCCCATTCATTCCCTCTGACGCTTATGTGTGCAGGTAGCCTACCCATAAAAACACAATTTCAATTTCAGCCTTGAGTGTACCGACAGTGAAAGCTGCCACAGGAACAGGTGCAGCATGTGTGCATGTGAAGAGCGTTCTCTCTGTCTCTCTCTGTTATGTTCTACCAGTCTGCCATGGCCAGCGTGCTCTTCTATGCTGCGACATGCTGGGGTGGAAGCATCAGGAAGAGAGATGCTGGACGCCTTGACAGACTGGTGAGGAAGGCGGGGTCAGTGGTGGGCATGGAGCTGGAGGCACTCACCTCAACAGCTGAGAGCAGAACACTGAGCAGACTGGACTCTATTATGGACAATCAGCATCACCCCCTTAACGCCACCTTCACTAACAAACTGAGTCTGTTCAGTCACACTGACTCCGTGCTCTCACCTGCAGGACTGAAAGACTAATGAAGTCCTTTGTCCCATGGGCAATTCAGCTGTTTAATAACACACAGAAGGACACTAAGAAGGACATCATCATTGGGGACTGGACTGCCTGAGATGCCAGAGCTGGCCCAGAGCTGTGTGTGTGTGTGTGTGTGTGTGTGTGTGTGTGTGTGTGTGTGTGTGTGTGTGTGTGTGTGTGTGTGTGTGTGTGTGTGTGTGTGTGTGTGTGTTGTGTGTGTGGGTGTGCTGTCCAATCACTGCACTTTTAAGGAACTTTTGACTCTTGACCACTGGACATACTTGTTTTCCTGCTAACCACAAGCAAAGACTGTGATCTGCCGGAGCTGGCCCAGTTACTGGGGAACCTCTTTGTGTGTGTGTGTGTGTGTGTGTGTGTGTGTGTGTGTGTGTGTGTGTGTGTGTGTGTGTGTGTGTGTGTGTGTGTGTGCGTGTGTGCGCGCGTGGGCATGTTATTGTCTAATACACTTATCAGTACTTTACTGTGACATTGTGAGAAATTTCCACCCCTATCATACTCTGTACACTGCCTACTTCTACATACTATACTTTATCTTAGATGTATCTGTCAACACTTGTTCCAGGTCATGTTAAGACCGTCTACCTTAACTGACAGAGCATGTTTTTCTGCACATGGTCTATCCCAGGTCACAGAATGTCTTTTTGCACAATTACCTTTTAACATTTTTTACATATTACATTTTCACATTCTTTATCTTTACAATTTTTATTTTTATTTTCCCCTCCCTGACTATTCCTGTGTTATTTGTGTCTTGAAATGTCCATGTGGGCATTTGTTTATTTGTGTATTTATGTCAGCTACTGGATACCTGAATTTCCCCTTGGAGATTAATAAAGTTACTCTACTCTACTCTATCTCTCAAGATAAGATTTCATTTCATCAGTTGGTGCAATGCTCAGAGCAGCCTCTCCTTGAAGGCTTCCTTCAAGACCTGCTCTGCAAGTACTTATACAACACTGCCACCTAGCGACAGAAATTTGTCATTGTGCCACATGATTTAAATTAGGCCAGCAGTAGAAAATGATGATACAGTATAACACTGAGTCTTCGCTTACCCTTGAGAATCTCAACATCAATTAAAGGGGTATGCCACTATTTTGAGGCTTAATACAGTTAAAATCGTTGGCCGGGGTTTATTAAGGTGGTAAAGTGTCTTATTTTTCATGTTAAGCGTTGTCTTAAACCCCCCCCCCCCCTCATCCCCACCACCATATCTGCGACTGAACATTCCACCTGCACTACTATATTTGTGAGTGAACTTTCAACCTGCACTAACTCAAAACATGCACACACACACACACACACACACACACACACACACACACACACACACACACACACACACACACACACACACACACACACACACACACACACACACACACACACACACACACACACACACACTGCTGCTGGTGTACTTGATAGACCTATTTTATTATTTATTTTTCTTCAAAATGCTACTATTACTATGTCAGAAGAACGCTATAAAAGACTTTTAGGAAAAGCATAACAATTACCTCCTCTTAATGTATGTTCTCTACAAGTATTCTGTTGTCCAGTCTTGCACTTTAAAATGTCTGTATGAGCACTGTCTATGTCCATACTGTCTTATGTCCATGTATAAGTACTGTCTATGTCTATACTGTCTATGTCCTTACCTAGATTAGTCTATGTCTGCATGGGAAAGCAAGACATGTAATTTCAAATTCTTTGTATGACCAGTGCATGTAAAGAAATTGACAATAAAACCAACTTGAACTTGAACTTGTCTTGCTTTAAGACAAGTTAAAAGAGGGAGCATGTCGCTAAGCTAGTGAAAGTCAATGGATCCGTGTAGCATGCTACATGCTACAGTGATGCATTCACTTTCACTAGCTTAGCGACATATTCCCTCGCTTAACATGAAAAATAAGATAATAATAAAACAAAAATAAGATAAATAATATAATAGTGGCATACCCCTTTAACATACAGTGCCCATAATATGATTAGTTGTTAGCAGAAACACCATGCATGCACCCACTCAGGGAGGCCGACAGGGGGGGACCACAAAGGGATCAGCTGCCCAATGCCCAGGGAGAGAGGGGGCCCAGAATTGGGTCTCCTTTGCTTTGTATGTATTCAGTAGCCAAAGCTGTCAGCGGCAGCTGCACCCACCCCACCCTTGGGCACTGGACAACTGACCAGTTAACGAGGTGTCACGAGTAAAAGTAGATGTACATTAATGCACTGCCACTAGCGCATAGCTGTTACACCTGTTATTCCACTGAGTCTTATCTGAGGTGCTGTGCTGTTAGACTACTGGAAAAGACTATAAACCTAAAAAGAACACACCACAAATGTAAGCCAACCAGACAGGATCAGCTGATTGTAAGACAGATAGGCTACTCATTTTTGTTGAAAGTTTGTTCCCCATGTCATCTCATATTTGTGTCACATGCAAGCTGACTCAGTCAACTCATTTGTGAAGTAGCCTAAACAAACTGTAGGCCACATGAGCAATATCAGAGCAGCATGTCAAATTAACTTTACAGGTCAATGCATTTGTTAAACATCAATGTATTATTATTATTATCATCATCATCATCATCATCGTCATCATTATTATTATTATTATTATCATCATCATCATCATCATTATTATTATTATCCTTATTATTATTGTTGTTGTTGTTATTGTTATTACTATTATTGTTGTTGTTACTGTTCTTCTTCTTTTTCTTCTACTTAGGCCTATTAGGCCTATAATAATTATCATCATTATTATTATTATTATTATTATTATTATTATTAGGCCTATTATCATTATTATTACTAGGCCTATTGTTGTTATTATTGTATGATTATTACTAAATGATCTCTAAGGATTTATAAGTAGCCTACATGTTCCTTGCGCTAATTGTCATTCCTTGCCACTTAATGAAACGGTGCGTGATCTTGACCTCTCGTGTAGCTGCTAATGTTTATACTACAGTTGGACCCCGCCTCCCTCCGCACACCAGCGACTGCAAGCGAGGGATCCCAAATGGTAAAATGGCTGAGAAGCAGAAACACGAAGGCAGCAGGGTGAAGATAGGACACTATATCCTCGGAGACACGCTCGGAGTTGGCACCTTTGGAAAAGTCAAGAGTTAAGTGACTTTCTTTACCGTTGTTCATTCCTGTCCTTGCACTCGATTGCGAGAAATGTCACCTTTTATGTGCCTTCTCTGTTTGGAACTTGCCGGTGGTTCATGTACGCAGTATGCCTAGGTTGGCTAACGTGAATCCATCCAAACGGGCTGTCTATGCGAACAGAAATCTACGTAAATGCGGGTCATGAATATTAGTAAAATGAAATATGAAAATGTTAATCATTAGAGTGCGTTATAGTCTCGTTTGAGTTGACTGTTATCAGGCGATTCATTGCCACGATTAATTGGATCTCGAGACACTTGCAGCTTAAACTCACTACTTGCTTGCTGTGAAACCATTGTCAAGGTGATACTAACCAGCACTGTGAATTTGGTTTCACACCAGTCACGGCCAAGCAGTTGATTGTTTTTGTACCACCGGCAGTCCAAAGACTGCAATTAATGTAAACAAATGCGAATGTCCTGATGCATACCATTCGCTAGTATCGGCCATATCATGATGGGGTAATTTCCTCGTTGACCGCAAGGCTGCGATGACCTTGTCTTACTCACTAAATAGGCTACTCTTGAGAATATGTGCCTGGTTGGCAGGGATACAACGATAATGTAATTTCTTCTCTACAGGCAGTGCGCTTGCCTGATGCGATATCGTATCAGCACAGTTAACATGGCCGGGTGTTAAGTTTTCAAAATAGAACTAGCCTGCGTAGTTAAGCTATTCATAGCAAAGTATGTTTCTTCTGCATGAATGGGAGTCCTTGAGACGGAACCGACGCGAATGCTGCTCAGTTTCAGACTAACCACCTACTTACACATTTGAGAAGCATGTTTACGTTGACGTAGGGAGCTTGGTGTTTGGACCAAAAGCAAAAGGCCTGCACATGCTAATAGAGCGCGCGGCACAGTTTGAGCAGGTGCAGGCTCGCGGTTGCTGTGTTGACAGTAGTAGCATAATGGCAAAACTTTACCTAGCATCGCATTCACCACCCTGGCCTTGACACACACATAAAAAAAACAAATAAAACATTTTTTTGAACTAGAATGTATAATTGTCCCTATAATAATAATAATAATAATAATAATAATAATAATAATGATAATAATGATGATGATGATGATAATAATACTAATAATAGTAATACTACTACTAAT
>NC_085862.1:17605314-17662814 GCF_034702125.1 Engraulis encrasicolus | reverse complement strand
TCAAGCTGGAGTATAGAGGTGTGATAACAATACCCACCCTGCCTCACCTACATAGACAGCTGGACAGATCAAATGGCACTGTGCAAGATTGTTTGCATCCTTTCGGAGATCATGCCATACAGAAGAGGGCATTTTCGGAGTTCATGATCTGTTTTATACACAAAGAAAAAAGATATTAAATTATTTTTATTTTTGGTGAATTATACTTCATTTGGATGAGTTGAAAAGAGTTTTGATGAATGATTAAGAGTAATTTAACTATGTATTTATATGTAAAGGAGTTTGTGGTAACGTCCTGGTAGGTCCCTGGCTGGTAGTCTAAACTGGGTCGTGGCCCCTTTTTGTTTTGTTTTGTTTTGTCTTCTCAGGTATCAGGTGATAAGCACCCCGACAGACTTCTTCATGGTGATGGAGTATGTGTCGGGAGGGGAACTCTTTGACTATATCTGTAAGCACGGAAGGGTAAGGCACATACCACATTCACTGTCAACACTAACACTTTTCTGTATGGTTTTATTGCTGTATTCAATACAATGTATTGCTATGCAGCTGCACTGTAGCCATAAGCCTGGCTACCACGACTGCAACTGACTCTGAGCATTTGGTCTGGCAATTTACATTGTCATCCCACTTCTCAAAGTGCTTAAGACAAAGTCCTATCTATCTTGTGTTTTTGAAATGCCTCCGTATGCTACTGGTTGACACTACAGTCAATCAAACCACCCCTTCCTTCACTCACCTGCTAACAGAACTGGTGTGCCATTGCTTTAACCATACCCCATTCATCCGGAAATGCTCAATAGAGACTGGTCCCTTATCCCATTAGAATTGGAATTGTTCCAAGAAGTGGTCTAGTACTGTATGGGGAATAGGCAAATTTCATAGTGTGATGACAAGTTATTGGGCTTTTCACAATACGTAATTAAATAAAACAATATTTCTAAATGCTTTTTAATTACATTACATTACATTATATTGCATTTGGCAGACGCTTTATAACCAAAGCGACTTTCAAAAGAGGACATATTCAAGCCAACATCACAAGCAAATACAATGTGCACAGGAGATATACAGAACAATAAGTGCAGTTGCAGAGGGGTTATTATTTATTTATTTTTATTTTTTTTAATTAAAGAGTAAATAACGAGTACACACACACAAACTAACTAAACTAAACATCATGTCAGGAGTCTGCCCTGGGGCAAGGCCAGTTCAAGCATTAGTCTAGTAGATTCTCTCGAAAGAGGAAGGTCTTCAGTTGTTTCTTGAAGGCTGCAAGAGATGTGCTTAGTCTTGCTGCCTCTGGGAGACCGTTCCACCACTTGGGTACCACAACAGAGAACAATCTTGACTGGGAGTACCTAGAGCGACTGGATGGTAGAGCCAGACGGCTTGTGCTGGATGAGCGCAGTTCTCTTCCAGTAACATAGGGCGTTAGTAGGTCCTTCAGATACGCTGGGGCCGTTCCTGTGATGGTTTTGTAGGCAAGGGTCAATGCCTTGTGCTTGATCCGGGCGGCGATCGGTACCCAGTACAACTCAATAAATAGAGGAGTAACATGGGTCCTTTTGGGTTGATTGAATATCAACCGTGCCGCCGCATTCTGGATCATCTGCAGAGGTTTTAGCGCACAAGCAGGTAGGCCTGTCATGAGTGAGTTGCAGTAGTCAACGCGGGACAGGACAGTGGCCTGCACCAGTCGTTGTGTAGAATATTGTGTCAGCACAGGTCTGATATTCCGTACGTTGGACATCTGGAATCGACAGGTCCGGGTGACTGAGTCGATGTATTTGGAGCATGACAGCTCATCATCAATCATGACGCCAAGGTTTTTGCCGACTTTGTTTGGGGTCACGATGGTGGAGCCTATCTTGAGGTTGATGTTGTGACTGAGCGACTCTTTAGCTGGGATCACCAGGAGCTCTGTCTTGGCCAGGTTCAGCTGTAGGTGGTGGTCCTTCATCCATCTTGACAAATCGGTGAGGCAGGCAGAGATGCGTTCCGAAACCGCGGTGTCATCTGGACGGAACGACAGGTACATCTGGGTGTCATCAGCATAGCAGTGGTAGGAGAACCCATGTGTTTGAATGACACGTCCCAGGGAGGAGGTGTATATTGCAAACAGAAGGGGTCCCAGCACTGATCCTTGGGGTACGCCTGTGGAGAGGGTGTGAGTCGTAGACAGACATATTTTTAATGTTAATAAATGGTCATTACCATAGATCACCAGTGGGTGTTCAGCTGTATACAGTACCTGCACTCTCAGCATGGGGAAAGCTAGTAGAGATGGGATTAATTGTGCTTGACGGGATCATAGTGGCTCGTTCACTTCAAAGAGCCATTAAAAAAACTGGCTCCTTTGAAATGTATTGCAATATTTATGCAGTGTTAAGAAGATAGCATTTTTAGAAGCTACCTCTGGTTCATATTGTCCAAGCAACAACTGACCTTCTAGACCGTTCCTACCTTTCTCTGAGACACTCCTATTTTTCTCAAAATGTTCTCTTGTCATAAAGGCCACATGCTCAAAACGAGAAAAAAAAATGGAGAAAAGTGGTTTCCCAGCTGTGATTTGGTTCCCATCGTTCATGTCTAGGAGCCGTTCAGAACAATCACAACATTTTGAGCTAGCAAGCCCAGATGAGGATGGTGTAGTAAGTAAGAGACCAAAACTAGCAAGACCTGATGAGGATAATGTGTAAGAGGCCGCCATTCTGGATATTGCATAAGTAAGAGACCAGACTAGCGAGCCCAGATGCGGATGGTTTGTAAGTAAGAGGCCATCTCTTGGATGAGGTCGTAAGTAAGAGGCCAAGCTAGCGAGCTCAGATGAGGATAGTGTGTTGTAAGTAAGAGGCCTGGGGTGAGTTTCTCAAAAGAGAAGTTGTTAGCCTGTTAGCAACTTCGGTAGTTGCCATTGGGAAAATGCATTGAAAACAACAAAGTAGCTAATGTAGTAAGCAACTTTGGTTTTGATAAATTCACCCCAGGGTAGTGAGCCCAGATGAGACTAGTGTGTAGTAAGGCCAGGCTAGCGAGCCCAGATGAGGATTGTGTGTTGTAAGGCCAGGCTAGTGAGCCCAGATGAGGATAGTGTGTAGTAAGTAAGAGGCCGGCTCTCTGGATCCTCCCAGATTAGCCTTTGGCCTACTCTGGCCTGCCCCACGCACCTTTCAACAAGGCCTCCTCTTATCTAATAATAGACACACGCCAGCCCGATCCTGCACCACACACTACAAAATAGTCCTAAATCCCAGCCCAGATCCTGCACCGTGCACTACAAAGTAGTCCCAAATGCCAGCCCCTTGGGTTTAATTAGGACTCTCATCTACTCACTGTGAGGTGATTCACCACTTGCTCTGTTTAGTCATGTTTTCGAGACGCTTAAAATAGCATATTAGCCATAGATGGGGTTTACTACCTATTTTTGTTCTGTACCATAGTAAAGTACTTTATTATATGTCATAGTAATGCTATAGCACATGGTAATAACTGTATGTCACTACAGTATATTACTAATAAAAGCTAATAACAATAGTTATTAGTAGTTATATATATATAAACAGTACAGGCCAAAAGTATGGACTCACCTTCTCATTTGTGCATTCTCTTTATTTTCGTGGATTTTCATTGCGTATTTTCATGCAGGGCATCAAAACTGTGCATGAACACATGGACAATTACGTACTTATGGCCCCACACATTTCAATAAGCTTATGTTTGTCTATTTTAAAATAAAAATGCCCAGACAGTCATGTCAATCCTAATTGACCATTAAAGTCCTCCAATAACTCACTAGAATTGTAGAACTGGAATTTTGAGACCTAAAACCTAGTTTTAAACACTTGCCAATACAAGCATTTTACAGACATTTTCTTGATATGATATTGAGTCACAGCCAGTTACTTGGAGAGGTCAAACCTGTGTTGGAGAGAATCTCTGGCAGGGTTTTTCCCTTTTACTTTTACTTTTTGTATCACTGTTTCACCTAGATAATCAGCTTTGCTGACCAAGTGACCTATTATCAGATCAAGAAAATCTGTCTTGTATTGCTTGTATAAATTAAAATGGACTCGAATGACTGGGTATTTTTTACTTGAAAATAGACAGAAATATAAGCTTGTTGAAACATGTGGGGCCCTCAGTTTTGTTGTGTTGACGTCACTGTTTGGCATTTTTTGATATTTTTTAAATAATTGTTTTTATTTTTTAGAGATAAAGAGATAAAGGTTGTCTATGCACGAAGATTACTCTGGCTATGAATGAGATAACTGGATTTGTTTTCCTTTGCTCTGTGTGTGTGTGTGTGTGTGTGTGTGTGTGTGTGTGTGTGTGTGTGTGTGTGTGTGTGTGTGTGTTTTAATTAGCTCGGCTTATGTCAGAGCAGGTGCTGTTTTGTTTAACCGTGCACAGCGTGCCATTCATGTATGGATAGATACGTGTGTGTGTGTGAGCGTGCGTGTTTGTGTGTGTGAGCGTGAACGCGCGTGCGCATGCCCGCATTTACGTTTGTATGTGTTTACGACGTGTATGTGGGTCACGTGTGTGTGTGTGTGTGTGTGTGTGTGTGTGTGTGTGTGTGTGTGTGTGTGTGTGTGTGTGTGTGTGTGTGTGTGTGTGTGTGTGTGTGTGTGTGTGTGTGTGTGTGTGTGTGTGTGTGCGTGCCTGTGTGTGAATATAGTGAACAGGCCTGTGTGCATGTATGTATGTTTGTGTGTTTGTGTGTATATGCAGTGTATAAACAATATTTTTCTCTCTCTCTCTCTCTCTCTCTCTCTCTTTTTCCTCTTTCTTCCTCTCTCTCTGTGTTGTCTGTTGAGCAGGTGGAGGATCATGAGGCTCGGCGTCTCTTCCAGCAGATTATCTCCGGAGTGGATTACTGCCACCGGCACATGGTGGTGCACCGCGACCTCAAGCCAGAGAACGTACTGCTGGACGGCAGCATGAACGCCAAGATAGCAGACTTCGGTGAGAGAGAGAGAGAGAGAGAGAGAGAGAGAGAGAGAGAGAGAGAGAGAGAGAGAGAGACAGAGACAGAGACAGAGAGGGGAGAGGTGGTGGTCACAAGAAAACAAATGTGAGTGTGTGTGTGTATGGATGGCAGCATAAATGCCAAGATTGCCGACTTTTTGTTCGAGAGAGGTGCAGCCTTTACAACTGCCCTGTCACAGTAGCCTATTTCCTGTATGTCAATAGAGGCTGCAGGTTCCTCAACACCCTGTTACTGTGGGTGTGTAACTGAGTTGTTCCTGCGCGGTCTGCCCCTCGGGTCTCCAACTGGCCCGCTCCTAGTCAACGCAACAGTTCGAGTATGGAAGGCACAGCACGATATCGCTGAGCTGTATGAGGCTTCGGGAGGGAGGTTTACTAATGTTCCACACTACACTCTGCTAGTTGGTCTCTGTTACACTCACCGCGCTAAACCTCACTCCCATCCTGGGTCAACGGCACCAGCGTAACTGGTGAATTGAACTCGGTGAATTGAACTGAAGTTGAATTGAAGTGAATTCACCGGGAGCGAAGCGACCTGGCTGACCAGAGCGAATTTCAGCGATTTTAAAGGGACACTGTGTGAGATGTTTAGTTGTTTATTTTCAGAATTCAAGCTGCCCATTCACTAATGTTACCTTTTTCATGAATATTTACCACCACCATCAAATTCTTAGTATTCATTGTGACTGGAAAAATAGCACTTTTCATACATGAAAAGGGGGATCTTCTCCATGGTCCGCCATTTTGAATTTCCAAAAATATCAATTTTTAGCTGCAAAAATGACTCTACTTGTATCATACTAGAAAATATTTGTTTATTACTTAGTAAACTTTCATATAAAAATCAAATTTGGCTATAGGCAGCCCAGTTTCAATGAGCAGCATAGTTGCAGTACCTTTTTTGACCATTTCCTGCACAGTGTACCTTTAAAGTCCGCTAATATAGTCATGAGCTGCTATGGCGCGATTCAGCCAAAACAATTGGAGTGTTCATATCTTTGTCTGGCTGACCATCCAGAGACGCTTTGCCGATTAGCAAAATCAAACATGTCAATGTCGCTCTCAAAACTCCTCCGTGGTATCAGCAAAACAGATGACTAGAGTTACAGTGATGATACACAGGGTAACTTGGAGCATATCTGGGAAACAATATTGTAAGGTGTTGTTTGGGCTGTTCATCACTATAACATTTTTTCTGAGAGAAATTGGGTCATCAGCTGGCAATTTATTTTAATCCTTCCATCAGAAAATTAGTCAATCGTTGCCCTCAGCAACATTGCTCAACAAGTCACTCTGTGTATCATTACCTTTCAAGATTTCAAATTTAAGACAATACCACACAAGATATAGCCCCACTGGGGACAAGTAGCGAGTTGAAAAGTTATAGAGGATTAGCCTGATTATCATTATCGTTCAAATCTCTTCGAGACTTGGTCTGACCAAGAGCATAACAATTAACGTTTCCCAAACGGCATGGTTGACCCGCCTCCCTTGCTTTGCCTATGGTTGTTTGCTTCCCAACAAAGTGAAAGGAGTTCCCTTTTTTTGGGGAATTCAGACAGTACTGGCATTGCTCTTGACCTGACTAGTTGCAGCGCCGAAGGTGTTGCGTCGCTAGGAGGGCGCGGCCTGGCTAATAGAGGATGTGAGTCAAGGTGATGATACACAGGCAACCTTTTGGGTAGTGTTAAGGTCAGATTAGACTTCAGCAACTGCGAGCGTGAAAAGTCGCGTGGGAGTGGCCACGAACCAATTTTGTATTCATGCATCTGCGAGCTCTGCGAGGTCCGAGGTCTCGTTGCCAGCCACATTTGAAATTGCGCGATTAGGCTACTTTCACTACATTGTAAGCACTGCGGTCATTATTAAGCAATGTTGCTTTCTATCCCGGTTAGCTAGGTATTTTCACACAAATTGCAAAGGCAATGCAGTGGTATCATTATTTGACATACCCAGTCTGTTTTCACGAGCAGAAAATGCAAGCATGTAAAGACAGTTGATTCTGCCGATGTGTGTTTACATTCGGTGGAGGAACGGTAGTAAAACCGCAGGCATTGTGCCACGAGTGTTCAACTGATGCATTGTTTGTTACTTAGCTTAGCTTCGTGTATTTACACACATTTACACACAAGGCATTAATAAAGTTTTTAACAGAATACAGCTCTGCTCTCGCAAACTACTGGCATTGCGCTGCCACAAGAACAGAACAAGGAAGTAGCGAGACGGCCAATCATAGTGCCTTTTTGTCTGCGTACTCCGCGTCCGTCCGAGGGTTAGTTAGAATTTTTTCGAGGCGCTAGACGACGGGCGCAGAGCCTCTGAGAGGGGGGCGTGGACTCGCATAGACAGAAAACGGACGGACGCAGATTCTATGCGAGCGAAGCATAAATCTAGCTTTACTTGGCAACAAACATGATTGACTCCCACTAATTTTCCGATAAAATGATCAGGGAAAATTTCTCTACTGCTGATCCAAGTTTTCCTGACAAAGGTGTTGTAGTGACACCAAATACAACCATGTTGTATTGTTGCGCACATGTGTTGCTCAAAAATGTTGCTCTACTGTATCATCACCTTTCGAGCGGACGTGAGTTGGAGAGGCTTTCAGCAGTGACCAGTGTTTACTCTCATCACATGGAGAAGGGGGTTCCTGCCGTGTCCGGTGTCATTCGATAGGTCTCCACAGTGGAGAAGGCAACCCTAAACTGCAGTGAACTCACACTGGACACCGGGCACGGTGGAGGCATGCAGAGCTCACATATTTCTAAACCTCTTACCCTTACTGTCAGCCAAACAAACCAAGGCAGGGCGCCGAGTAGAGTAGGTAGAGTAACTTTTGTTAATACCAAAGGAAACCATGGTGTCTATAAGCATACATGAATACAATTGAATGTGAATTGTACATTGAATGTGCATTGTACAACATATTGAACATATAGCACACCCTTGCGTATATTTAGGCATTAGGGAAATCACACACACACACACACACACACACACACACACACACACACACACACACACACACACACACACACACACACACACACACACACACACACACACACACACACACACACACACACAGAGTCGAGTGAGAGAGACTGTTTTCAGTAACCTTGCATGTGACACCACTATTATGTGGTGTTCAATTTCATTCATGGACACTTGAAAGGAAAACAGCTACACCTACTAGAGCTATGAATGTAGTGTTGGGACTTTGCTGCTCTGTTAAAAGTGCAAAGCAATGTACGTTTTTTTCTTAAATAAGAAAATGCAGGATGCAGAAGTGGCCATTTCTGATCCTGACAGTGGGAAACAATACCAGTAACGTAAAGTACAAAAAAATGCAATCTCAGTGCTTACACCACTCCACTAGTATTCAATAAATACAGTAGATACGTGTAAGAATTGAGAGTGCCTTTTTTCTGCATTTTTTCGCACCCAAATGTTCCTTCTTATCGAAGAAGTTTATCCAAGAAATCCAAGAAGTACTCCTGTCTCTTCCTCAACAATGGCAGTAACCCATTAACACTTAAAAGCTTTCGTGACCTTTCTAGGCGAACGCTTGGACCTTTGCGTCCAGATAGCCGGCTTTGACTTGGAAAGATAACCTCCCGAGCTCCTTCTGCGCTAATCTCGTTAGCCACTCATTAGATTGCTAGGTAGTGCCCGCGGTTGCCGTGGCAGCACCAGCCAAAACAAATGCCCTGAACTCTCTCCTTACGCTGTTGCTCCTAGGACACGCCATGGGTTAGATGAGGTCTGCTCGTCTCATCTCAGCCCTCACCTCCTTGTCCCCTGTCGTTTGACATGGTTTATTTGACATGGATAGAGGACATTAACAACATAATTAGCAACATAATTAGCAACATAATTAGCCAGAATGGTTTCAGCTTTCACTAAGTTGTCCATGGACAATGGTGTTGCCATGTTCGATCTCATACTTACTTTACTTTATTTGTTCAGGACATTGCACATTAATGAACATATACATACATGTACATATATGTAAACATGCCAGATTGTAGCCCAAGGGCTAATTTCCATCTGGTGTCCAATAGGCAGGCTAGATGTTTACAAGCAATAGACTTTAAGATAAAACAGACTATCTCATACTAACCACTCTTTCAATATGTGTGGCGTGTTTTCATTCGTCTCCCAGGCCTATCCAACATGATGTCAGACGGGGAGTTCCTGCGGACCAGCTGTGGCTCTCCAAACTACGCCGCCCCAGAGGTCATCTCCGGAAGGTCAGAGGTCACCATATTATGTACCATATATGTACAGTGTGAATGACCGTATGACAAAGGTTAGGGTTACATGTGTTAGATGTGTGTGTCTGTGCAGCTTTTTGAAACAACTCACTTCCTGACACCACTGACCCATGAAAAAGATCCTGCGTATTTGTTATGACACTGTGTGCAGGCGGTAATATCAAACCCTCCACTAATAAGCTGACCAGCATGCTGACAACTGTCTGTGTTGGTGCTCTTGTCTTTCTATGCGGCAATCGTCTTTACATTTCCCCAACACATCAAGCACCCAAAACATGGTTAAAAGATGGGTTCATGGGTGTTTGAACAGTGCTAAAGAATTAGCAGATGGGAGCTAAAACCTTGTTTATGGAAGGCTGCAAAAAACTTACACAAGGGGTTTAAAATCTGGAAAAGTGGAAAGGCAACTGGAGCATTCTTCCAAATGTTTTTCATCATTAGTTTTGATCAAAATAGTGTAAAAACACACTTTTCACTGATTTCACTAAAAACGCCCATTCACTGCCATTCAAAATTTCAAGACTATGAGACCCCTTAACATTGATTACATTTCCTTAGATTTTACAAGGAAGATATGCTCCTAAAGATATGTTCCAAAAGTAGAGCATACTTTTTAAAAGTTGGGGCATTTGATGTACCATAATGTCCACCTGTCTGTGTACAGTATATTCAAGTCTCTGTCTCAAGTATGTGTGTATGTGTATGCCAGGCTGTATATTGACCTGACTGTCTGTCTGTCTGTCTGTCTGTCTGTGCTAGGCTGTTTATTAAGCTGTGCATCTGTCTGTGTGTCTGTACATCTGTCTGTGTGTCTGTCTGTGCCTAGCTGTATATTAAGCTGTGCATCTGTCTGTGTGTCTGTACATCTGTCTGTGTGTCTGTCTGTGCCTAGCTGTATATTAACCTGTCTGTCTCTCTGTCTCTCTGTCTGTGTGTGCTGGGCTGTCTATTCACCTCTCTGTGTTTCTGTCTTATGTGTCTGCCCGCCTCAGGCTGTATGCAGGTCCCGAGGTGGACATCTGGAGCTGTGGCGTGATCCTGTACGCGCTGCTTTGCGGCACGCTGCCCTTCGACGACGAACACGTGCCCACCCTCTTCAAGAAGATCCGCGGCGGCGTCTTCTACATCCCAGAGTACCTCAACCGCTCCGTAGCCAGCCTCCTCATGCTCATGCTGCAGGTGGACCCGCTCAAGAGGGCCACCATCAAGGACATCAGGTCAGCTAAAGGTCATGGAGGTCATTGGGTCATTGGGTGATTATTAGGCTAATAGCATCTGGCTAACTCGAATGACCTCACAGAGCGAGTAAGACCTGCTAAGGGACTGTTCGTTATTTATTTTCGTGGTCACCGTAAGAAAATAGGGGAGGGTCACATCATTTTTTTCATTGCTGCGGGGAGGGTCATCCATTTTTTTTAGCTCGCTAGGGGAGGGTCATTCAAAAATGTTTGGCCCATTTATTAGAAAAAGCATTCCAAAATAGCCTCAGAAACGCCTTCCCCTTTTCGCTAAAATTGATCACACCATCAGACCACACACCACAACCCCGTTGTGTTTTGTTATGTCTGAAGAACATTTTCATGAGGATAAATGTGCGAAATGCCAGCGCCTTGGTGAAGTAAGCTATAGTTTTAAAGATCAGGGTGTAATAACATTCAGTAAGCAGTTTGTCAATCAACATTTGTCAAACAATAAGGTAGAATAGGGCTATTTATTACTTCTCCCTCGGGGAGGGTCATGCATTTTTCAACGGCATCGTGGGGAGGGTCATCAAAGTTTTGAAGCTCGCTAGGGGAGGGTCATGCCAAATTTGCGATCAAAGGTGGACATCTTCCGACGACCCCGAAAATAAATAGCGAACAGTCCCTAAAGAGGGCCACCATCAAGGCAATCGAGTGAGCCAAAGAGGTCAAGGTCAAGGAGGTCATTGTCATGCTACTAGAAAGTATGCCAGAGAGAGTTTGAGTGAGTGACACTAAACTTTCTCAAGAGGGCCATGTAGCGAAGGGGAGTAGAGTTGCCCAGCCGGGACTCGAACCCGGATCTTCTGAGGTAGTAAACCGGGGCTCTCACCGCTACACCAAAGAGCCAGGCTCGTTGGCATGTTGGTCAGAACACACCCACAACTCTAGTGATGGTCACTCCATCACACTGCCTTCCCCTTCGGGAAGCGCACCCATGCGCTTCACACACACATGGTGTCCCTCGTGCAACTGCCCATCATGCTTCTCCCATCCAGTGTGCCCCATCATCAATGCTTCACTCATCACTGGGGTCCCTCACACCGGGGTTACTAATCCTGGGGGTCCCTCACATGGAATTACGGCACACACACAATGGGTAAGCCTCCGATGGCCTCACGGTAGCCATCCCACTTCTGACACCATTTGTAGCGAAGGGGAGTAGAGTTGCCCAGCCCAGCCTGGCTCTTTGGTGTAGCGGTCCGAGCTCCAGTTTACTACCCCAGAAGGTCTGGGTTTGAGTCTCGGCGGGGCAACTCTACTCCCCTTCGCTACAGGCCACCACCAAGGATGTCAGGTGAAGCCAATGTCATCCAGTCGTTGTTATACTAATGGAGTCTAGCTCAGAGAGGATCATTGTTGTCATCATAGGTATCCTGATGGGGGTTCACTGCCTATCAGAATGATGCAAGGACTCCAAAATAATGCTCACTGCCTACAGAGTAGTTACAACCCTGACCATGAACACATAATTAACATAAGTTATGCTTTCTACCTTTTCCTGCAGAGAGAACGAGCGGTTCAATTTTTTAATTCACAATGTAAAGACTCTGTGCCTGTATTTTTATAGTTATAGCACTGAAGAGCACACCTCTAACAAAGTCATGCTCGTCTATGCTTTTGGGCGGCAGCCGCGGCCTAATTGGTTAGGGAAGTGGTCTTCAGATCAGAGGGTTACAGGTTTGAAATCCACCCTTCCCTTACCTCACTCCATGGCTGAAGTGCCCTTGAACAAGGCACCTAATCCCACATTGCTCCATACCCTTTAAATATCTGTAAGTAACTTTGGATAAAAAATATGTCATGTGAATGTGATGGTGATGATGATGATGATGATTTTCATGCTTTTCCAGAGAGCACGAGTGGTTCAAGCAGGACCTGCCGGGCTACCTGTTCCCGGAGGACCCGTCCTACGACGCCACGGTGGTGGACGAGGATGCGGTGCGGGAGGTGTGCGAGAAGTTCGAGTGCCCCGAGTCGGAGGTGATGAGCAGCCTGTACAGCGGGGACCCGCAGGACCAGCTGGCCGTCGCCTACCACCTCATCATCGACAACCGACGCATCATGAACCAGGCCTCCGAGTTCTACCTGGCCTCCAGGTAGGATGCTTTTCTAACCCATTGATGCCTGATGTTGCGTTGCGCAACATTGGCCCTGGTGCCTGGAGCTGCATTACGCAGCATTCAGGCTCATGAGATTGAGATGACAACTTTATTCAAAATCTCTGTTTGTTTGAGATGAATGAATACATTCTATTAAAGATGAGGGTCCTAATGTTTAAATGCAACTTAGGGCATATTTTTATGTGCTTCAGAAGCTGAGATATTTAGGGTTTTATAGGCTGAGGGCAGCTTTTCTTAAAAAGGGCTCTGGCATTCAGCACCCTTTTTTGCAGGTGCCTTAGGCGTCAATGTGTTAATGTAGATATTTTTTAGGAGCTTTTATGCCTTAATTCGATAGGACAGAGTGAGATGGTGACTGGAAGCAAATGGTAAAAAGAGAGACGGGGCAGAGTTGGGAAAAGAGCTCGGAACAGAATGGAACCAACCCAGGTCCCCGGCATAACAGTCAATGCCCCAAGTGTTTGAGCCATGGCCACTACCAATGATGCCTTTATTATTTGATAAATCCGTATAGAGACCGGAGAGGGAGTTAGGTCAGTATTTGGAAACCACCCAGTTTGCATCATTTCTTCTGTAGTTTTTTCTATTTTTGGTTTATGTCTATTTTGATCAAAGAACGTGGATGGGAAGAAGATGCTGGAAAACACATTGGCAATGAAGTCTGGAAGTACTGCTCCATGGGAATAGCTATGCTTGTTCCATGGGAATAGCTATGCTTGTTCCATGGGAATAGCCATACTTGTCCCATGGGTGTCGCCATTTTCAGGGAACAAAGGCGGCACCATTTTAGGGGGACATGTGCTTGTGAACCATGCTCCTGCAGACTTAAGTCATTTACGGCATAATAGAATATAGAATAACTTTTTACTTGTCATTGTAACAAGTACATCGAAACTGAGCATTCATTGTTCATTGAAGCAATAAATAAAGCTTAGAAAAGATGTCACACAGATAACCATATTGTCCAATCACACACATCCACACACCCAAATATATACTTCACACACATCAAGGCAAGGCAAGGCAAGATATCACAGCCATACACGTCCACATTAATGCTGTAGGTATAAAAATATGCTTTGTGTAAGTGCAGACAAACAATTTACGGCATAATATTGCGACTTGAGGATGAGTTTTTTCCTTGTGCATACTAAAACAATATCAAAAGATTAAGTGATAAATAAGTAAATAAAAATAAGTCACCATTGAGCTGTTACGTAATGAAATGCAGAATAATCTGCACATAAACTCTTCTTTAATTGCTTTGTCTTCCTCCACCCAGCCCCCCCACTGGCTCCTTCATGGAAGAGGGCATGCCTCTGCCCCCTGGCATCAAACCACACCCTGAGCGCATGCCCCCGCTGCTGGCCGACAGCCCCAAGGCGCGCTGCCCGCTGGACGCCCTCAACACCACCAAGCCCAAACCGCTGGCCGTCAAGAAGGCCAAGTGGCACCTGGGCATACGCAGCCAGAGCAAACCCTACGACATCATGGCGGAAGTGTACCGTGCCATGAGGCAACTGGAGTACGAGTGGAAGGTGAGTGTGTGTGTGTGTGTGTGTGTATGAGCAGTCATGGGTGAGCGGTTAGGGCGTCAGACTTGCATCCCAGAGGTTGCCGGTTCGACTCCCGACCCGCCAGGTTGGTGGGGGGAGTAATCAACCAGTGCTCTCCCCCATCCTCCTCCATGACTGAGGTACCCTGAGCATGGTACCGTCCCACCGCACTGCTCCCCATGGGGTGCCACTGAGGGCTGCCCCCTTGCACGGGTGAGGCATAAATGCAATTTCGTTGTGTGCAGTGTGCAGTGTTCACTTGTGTGCTGTGGAGTACTGTGTCACAAAGACAATGGGAGTTGGAGTTTCCAAATGGGCTTTCACTGTGTGCGTGTGTGTGTGTGTGTGGGTGCATGCATGCTTACATGTGTGTGCCCAAACCCTGGCCTGGAGGAATCACAGATTTGGTGAAGTAGTGGAAGTGATCAGTCTGTGTCTATGTGTCTGTCTGTGTCTGTGTGAGCTTGGAATGAAAGGAAACAATGCGAGTAGATAAAAGGCAAAGTATTTATTATATCTAAGATGAAAACCCTGAAAATCATTCAATAGCAATCAACAGTCAATATCAGTAACCGTGCAGTGGCTCACTGGGGTACGTAATTCGATTTTGTTTTACTCTGCAGGTTGTCAACCCATACCACCTCCGCGTGCGCAGGAAGAACCCCGTAACGGGCAACTTTGTGAAGATGAGCCTGCAGCTGTACCAGGTGGACAACCGCAGCTACTTGCTGGACTTCAAGAGCATCGACGGTAAACACACACTTCATCATCCGAGCATTATTACCTATGGACATAAAGCTAGATAATCATAAACAGCTCAACAATAGCCACAGTTACCTGCTATACTTTAAAGAGCATCAATGGTAAACACAGTTTGTCATCTGAGGCTGCTGAGAGATATGATTACTGTATTAGCTTCCACAGCTTACGTAACACATAGCAAGAGCTTAGCAGTCAGGTGAAGTGTTTTTTATGTTACCTTCTGGAGTTTCCAGAGCATTGGTGGTAAACACATTCTTTGTCGTCCCAGTCAGGCACCAGAGAGAGGCTTTATCATTCAGGGAAGTATATGTATACGTCATTGGTATCATACATTTTGGCTTATAAAGTAGAGCAGTTATAGAGCTTAGTAATCGGGTAACGTTTTGCTTATGAACCAAATGACTTTTTGGGATTCAATTTACTGGTAAGTGTGCATGTGATTTTTACTAATTAATCAGGAATTTCCTGATTTTTCAACCTGATGAAGGTCTAGTACAGAAATATCGCTCATTAAAGAAAAACAGCGCAATGGTCAGTGTGCGGGAGTTTCTTCAAGTTGTCTGCTGATTTTTCAACCTGGAAGTGTGTGGTAGAACCCCACGCTAATATTGTAATACACAGTCTCCATTCCCCTGCTTGTAGTGTTGCCACAGACCTGCCTTCACTAGGCTGCACAGTTATTATTAACTCTGATTACACCGCCAGCCAAACAACAGCAGCTTAGCCGTCGGTCTAAGTGTTGTTCATTAATAGGATTAGCTGAATGTTTTGCAGTGGGCACGCTTGCTCGTCTGTGTTATTTGTCTGTCTGTGAAGCATTACGTCATGGACATAAGTGTTTCTACTATTGCTGTCCTCACAGCCTGGGAAATCCCATGCTGCTTTGCACAATCGTTCGGATCTGAAAGACAGCATGGATTCTATCCCTCAATGAGGGATCCCGATCTTGGGCTCCGATCAGAGAGCGGGGAGGGGTTGAAAAAGGCGCTGAATGCAGTTTGTTTGAATTGATACAATTGACACCATTGGCTATGGATTACATTACACAACGCACACACTAAACTGCTGCCATGTTGTTAACGTAGTGGATGAACTATGACATTCAGTTGATTAGAAGAGTTTGGTCAACAGTCTCTTAATCCTGTAAGACATGGCCCTTGTTATAAATTAGCTGTTACCATGGCAATGACCAAGTCTCAATGTATTATCAAAGGCCCTGTATATTGTCATAGTGGTGTAGTGCTATGGTAGTAAAGGTTTTTCAGTGACTATTACAGTGTTCCACTGGTGGAACGGTGCACATTAAGGGGCTACTTCTGTAAGTAATGTTGATGAGACACCAACCTCTTCATGTTAAGCCAAGCATTGTTTCCAAGATAGTTACCATGTGGGCTGAAAGAAATGTAAATGTAAGCACGAGACACTGTGTAATGTAAACAGTAGCCAACTGATATTTTGGCGAGCTAATGCTATGCTAGTCCGTCCCTTCCAATAATAGCACAACGTTAGTGGTCCAAACTTTCCCTCGACACTATGCACTGAACACCTCAGTGCAATGTGTACACTATACACTGAACACCAATGCACTGAAACCAGTGCACTGACACAAGTGCGCGATTTTAGACACAACATAGGTGACTTTAATGTAAGGTGTCCCCCTCCATCTTGTCGTCTCGGTTCCAGAGGAGCTGATTGAGCTTTACTCTATGTGTATGTATTATTTACTGCATATGTAAGTCTTACGCCTCATAAAGTGATTTGATTTCAATGTCTCCTGTTCTCCAATTTGTTTTCTCCAGACGAGCTGATCGAGCAGAAGTCTGGCTCGTCCACTCCGCAGCGCTCCGGCTCCATCGCGGCCCTCCACCGGCAACGCCTCAGCATCGACTCGGCCTCCGTCGCCATGGAGATGCCCCAGCTCAGCAGCTCGCTGCCGGGCTCGCTGACGGGCAGCACGCCCATGCTGGCGCCGCGCCAGGGCAGCCACACCATGGACTTCTTCGAGATGTGCGCCAGCCTCATCACCACGCTGGCACGCTGACACAGCCCTGCCCAGCCTGCCAGCCCAGCACGGCCCCGGCCAGCCGAGCACAGCCCAGCCCAGCCCAGCTAGCCAGCCAGCCGACAGGCTCAATGGCCAGGGCCAGTGCCCGGCTAGCCCCGGCTGGTCTTATCCCCCGCACAAGAGGTCATGAGAGGGCTGCCAACATGGCCCTCACCACCACCACCACCATCACCACCATCACTATCAACACCACGACACCCAGAAAAAGGGCATACAGAGCTTGTAAGTCATCATCCCTTCCCCTCCCCAACCCCCACCTGTACCGCTACCTCTATCCTGTCTCTGTAACCCCCCCTTTCCTGCCCCACTTTGATACCTGTGCCCCCATCATCCACCATTATGCTCTGCTGCTAAAGAACGCCATCACCATAGCAATGCAGTGTTTTCAGATAAGAACGCGGCAGGTGTTCGACAGGAGTCCACTTGATTTTCGTTGCCCTGGCTTTTTATATACCATACGTACAGTACGTACGTATGTCATCTTTTGTAAACGATTCTGATTATGTGCGATGTATGATACACTATATTTTTATTGTTACAATTTCCTTTTATGTAGAGAGAAAACACAGAAGTTGATTTAATACCATATACCAAAAAAGAGATTACGTTTATACATGCGAATGAGGAAGAGATCATAGGTTTGTTTTTTTTTCTTTTAGAGTGCAGATTCATATTTATTTTCCAAAGAATGTTTTATAGAGCATAGTTGATCTTATTCATGCACCAAGTAATGGTGTAGCTTTATGACCTTAACTATATTTCTTTGTAAGCTGAGATTTTCGGAGTGTGAGGGACAAACAGTCGTAGACCTAAATGTTGGTCAACGACGCCTGTGAGGGATGAAGGCAATATTGTGTGTTGGAAGAAAAACAAAAAACGGATGCAAACAGGCTACAGATAGCTGCACTAGGCACACGCACACTAATGCCGTGTATGCTTGCTGCGAGCTGTAAATTGCGCAACCGACTGCACTGCTTGCCTGAAAAGCAGTTGACCAAGACGTAAAATACTGGCGGTATCATCCAGGGGGCAGAGNGCACGCAGCATTGGGATGCGGAAATTGGGAACACATTGGCAAGGAAAACAACAAAACAAAAAGAGGGGCTCCCTGTGCAAGGAAAGAATACTGCTACTACTCCTGTATGTGCATGCTCCTTTTTCAAAGTGCAACAAGGAAGTATGATCACAGATGGTTGAAATTGCGGACAAACTCAACGAGACGCTCTTAAAAGTTGCTGCCATTGTCGTTTTCATATCAAGTTTTCACACGCGTGGAACTGCGCAGTCTATCTTACGATTCCCCCCAGCGAGTTTGAAGATATTGCACCTGACGCATTTGGCTGCCGTGTCCAACACGCGCGAAATTGACATTAAATACGCATGTTAACGCGTTCATGAACGAATCGTGCACGCGCTCGCGTATCCTGCAGCAAGCATACCGGCACCTTAACACACCACTGCTGGTTTCATGACAGCCTAAGCACAGAGATGTTTGCCGACATGATGAGCAAATACAGGCCTGCCGGATTATTATACCGGATTATCAAAATCTTGAAGTCATTTTTAATAGAGCCTCAGAGTCTCTCGTTCTGTAGAACAAAAAAAAGGAATGTAATTAGACACTGGGCTGATTTTAAACATAGAGTGTGTTCTCAGAGTCGCTTGATAGATTCACAATACTGTGGCACACTCATCAGAGAAATTCCAAAATGGCTCTGCACAAACACAATGGAAAGAAGCACAAGGTGTTGTGGTCCAGCTACACAATTGAAGTGTACTGAATATTTGCCCCAAATTAGAGTCAGAGGAAAGATGGGCAGCCAGGCATGAGATGAGATGAGAGCAGGTGTATTATGTTTATGTCTTTTTGTTAAGTCAAGTCATTAATTTTCTTCTGTTCCAGACACGTTTTTTTCCCCTCTACCTGACACGTTTTGACAGTGTAACTTCCGTCTCGGATGTAACACCGTTGAAACATGTCAGGTATAAAGAGGGAAAAAAGCTTGTATGTGTGAAACAGAAGAAAAATAATGAGGAGATGAGGGTGGTCACGGTTGTGAAGCGTCCTGTAACTAGGGACTGGGACTGCCTTAACAGTGGCCTGCCATTAGAGTGAAACAGCAGTACTACCAGAGAGAGTAGATAAGAGAGAGGTTCCTTTGGCCCATTGTTTCCGGGTTCTATTATTGGGGGGGAAATCCCCCTTTAGGCAGACCTAGGCAGACCTGAGGACTGTTCTATTCAATGCTAGGAGCATTATGACACGCCCCTTTAGGCAGACCGGAACCTGGTCACGTTAGGTGCCCATAGAAACCTATTATGTTGGCATATCTCTATATACTTAAAGAATCTCTGGTACTACTGTATGCCCATGGGCCTGTCCAGCTGCATAGTGTCAAGGAATTATAAGGGTGGTGTGTGTGTCTGCGTGTGTGTGTGTTGAGAGAGAGAGAGAGCAGGTGTGTGTGTATGTGTATATGTTGTGTGCGAGTGCGTGCGAGAAAGTGTCAGAGAATGTAAGTGTAGTCTATTTATTAGCCTGAAACACTCACAAAAAGCCAAGGGCCAAAAAAAAGAAAATGATAATAATAAAAAAACAAGAGCCATGGTAACCTTGCTCCAGTTGCCTTAGGGGGAAAAATGAATCCTGTGTGTGTGTGTGTTGTCATACCTGACTGAGAATAACATTGTTATTATATTACATTTGTGGTGTTGAAGTACGTATGTAGAGATTATTTATTAGTACTGTTTATTTATATACACTATAGAACCTCACATGGGAATTACTGTTACTGTGAATCTACATCACTGAAGTAATGGACCCGCCACTTGGGGGTTGTATCGTCAACTTTTCTGTGCCAATTGCTTAGTCGACAATGGTTATTATTATGACTGAACCTGGCAAGATGGGGGCGCTAAGATGTTTGGGAAGTAGAATTGAGGAGTTAGTCACGGATTACGAAAATAAAAGCCCTGCTGTGTTTTCCTTCTAGCAACAACGTTGGGGGGTATTCCAAGAACCTCAATAGTAAGCCAGTTGAAGTTAACCTTGAGGTAGTGGTAAATCATCTAATAGAAGAGTCTGGAGTGCTGATTTTCTGAACTAAATGACACCTGTGTGCTATCTATTAGTATGTTTACCACTTCCTGTAGGTTCATTTAGCCAGGTTTACCACTTCCTGTAGGTTCATTTAGCCAGGTTTATTGCTCAGTTTCTGGCAATACCCCCAGGGTCGCTGCAATACTTGGCCCAACACGATGGGGTCATCCCTATGTTCCCCAGGTCCTATGTTCCCCGGGTCCTATGTTCCCCTCTACCGAGGAACATGGGGCCCTTTTTTCAAAAAAATGTTCTATGTTCCCCGCTGCATCCAAGTAGACTGCTGCCGCATGGCAAAACCCAGGTTGTTGTTGGACCTCTGACAGGTTAGGTTTAGGGCTAGTTTTGTTCAGGGCACAAATTTACAACTCAGAAACATTGCATTTCTGACAGGTTAGGTTTAGGGATGGTTTTGGGAAGGGCACAATTTGAAAACTTAGAAACATACAATGCGGGGAACATAGAACCCTTTTTTAGAAAAAGGGTCCTATGTTCCCCTTTCCCATACAAAGACAGGGGAACATAGGACCCGGGGAACATAGGTACGCTCCCAACACGCTATGGGGGGCAAGGGATTAGGTGATTCAGAGCTGGTTGGATGAAATTCCTCTGCTGGGAATGAGAATGAGCATTTGTCACCATAGCACCCACAACCGACATGGGAGTGTTGCTATAGGCCTATGGGTTGCGTTAAGACACTGGTCAAGCCATGTACACTGAATGATACACAACATGGATAATCCTTGCAGACAGATGACACATTCAAACACTTAGGGGTTTCTTTTGCCTTAAGACATGTAAAAGTTTTTATCTTTTACCTTTTATCTTTTACATGTCTTAAGGCAAAAGAATCCCCTAAGTGTTGAAGTTAAACAGCTAGACATAATGAACTTAATACATATGACAATTCAAATCAAACTGTAGTATTGATAGATAGACAATGTGTTGCACGGACAAGCGAGCTATGCAGGTTGGGGCATTTATGTTTGCTTTTGATTTGTTCGTTGAACTGACTGCAAAACAGACAGCTCTGCATTAGACGATGTTGGTATAAGCTTTGTTGCCACTCAAGTACTTGATCATTTGTGTACAGTCTCCATGTCGAAGTTGCAAGCCATTTGGATGTGCAGCGCCCTCCCGTGGCCAGCGTGTGCATGACATTGCTGAGTGTCAGCCTAGGTTACTTCTCCATAGGGTGGATCATATAGGCTTCTGTTGAGTGACTGGTGCTGTTTGTCAGTGTGTTGTTTTGCGCCATGTTGCAATGTACGTACTGTAATGGGTCACTATTCAAAGCTAGATTATCCATTGCAGGACTTTTTCTAGGATTTTTTGGCATGAGGGAGCATCATGGCAGGTTACAGGGGGTGAAGGGGGGTGTTCCCCCCCATGAATGAGAAATTTATTAGGGGCGCTCAAATATATATATATATAAAAATAAAAGTATGAGGGTGCACCCACGGAGGTATGAGGGTGGAGCGCCCCTATTTCCCCGTTCAGAAAAAGCCCTGCATTGTCAGTGTACCATGTTATACTGAATGTACAGCTATGACGGCGCACTGAAGCTTACACTGGGAGCCGGTCGGTCGGTCTATGAGAGGAACGGAATGCCACGTGTCATATCAGAGATTCTATAGTGACATTCATCAGAAGCCTTTGTGTGTATCTGTATACTTTGTGTGCTGTGTGTGTGTGTGTGCGTGCGTGCGTGTGTGTGTGAGAGAGCGCGAGAGAGAGAGAGAAAGAAAGAAAGAGAGAGAGAGAGTTTGTGTATTGTCATCTTGTTTTTTTTGTTGAAAACCAATCTGATCACAGTACTCTGTTTATAGTCAAAGATGGGACACTACACTAAAGTGATAGAAAGAAGTAATACCATAGTCCCATTGCCATGATGTGGTCACTTATGGACTTGACATGGCGGTGGGGAGGGATTTCATAAGGCAAGCTGAAAATGCCAAATAGTCAAGAGGACTCGTCTTTGAATTTCTGCCCTCTGCTGGCCAGTATTTTGAACTACACTTCACAACAGTTTTGTGTAACAGTGGCTGTACTGTGGAAAACACAACATGGAATAGATCAGTCTACAAATATTGTTCACATTTTTTTTTACATTTTTATCACACTTGTTATTACTTATACCCATATTTCAACACTTATTTAAAGGGCAAAGATGTTAAACAGTGATACCATTTGTTCAAAGACGTCTAGTACACACACTCCTGTACCACGTGCAACCAAAGCATCTCCTGCTGTCACTGGGTGCTTTAGGGAGTACATTGTGTTTTGTCAGTGTCAGCATTGATCTCTTCTTATCTCCTCCATCAGTAGAAAGACACTTTCTCCTGCGGTGGGGTCAACTGCTTTTGTGTGTTTTTTGACAGGTTCCCAAGGGGAGTTGTTTTCTTTTTTTCTCCCCCTTAGTTGGTCTTTCTTGTCATTGTGGTGCGTGTGTGTGTGTATGTTTTCATCTGTCTGTGTATGTGCGTTTGTGCGTGTGGGTGTTTGAGTGTCTATTTTGTGTGTTATGCACTGCATGGTGTTACTGTTCTGATTTGCACTTTAATAAGTATTTATTGTATATAAAAAAGTAAAAAATAAAGAAGCCTATAATCAAGAATTTGTCTGTGGTGTCAATATACTGATATCCTATATTGTATAATCATTAATTTCTGAGTCACTCACAGGAACTCAGAAAACCTAACACTTATGACAATCACAGTGACACTATTGTTCACTTGTGACTATTATATAACATAAGTCATATTTTAACGTCTCTTGGTCTCCTTGTTACACAACGCCTAACATAAGTCATATTTTAATGTCTATTGGTCTCCTCGTTACACAAGGCCTTGTGCCTATTTGTACTAATGGGCAGAGTATACCTGAGGGCATGTATGGTACTCACAGTACTGGAATGACAGATGTTGTTACAGCGACACCTGGGGCCAGGGCTGAACTGGGACCAAGAATCAGATAGTAAAGCATTTTTGGCTTAAACTGGCCCTTCATGCTTGCATACAAGCCATTTTTCGTGCTATATCCTGCGGCCTGCCTGACTTGGTCAACTTTCTATATTTGTGATTCACAAACTGTGGGCCGGGACCCACTGATAGACCTTGAACGTTTTCCAAGTGGGCCTTGATATAATTTTCTAAAAATCAAAATCATATTTGTGCATGCGCTGCTAATGACTATTTTATTTGAGTTACATGTATATTGTTTATTGGGTGAGAGGTGAACATTTGTGAACATTTCAAGTGGGCCCCAAGTTTAAAGTCTGAAGTTGGGAACTCTTGGTCTATATGGAAGATGAACCAATGGGCTGCCCCCTCCAGTGTAGGCCAGTGCCCATTAAAAAAAAAACACACACAAAACAACAGTATCTGCCCCTGCTGGTAGCCTGGAAAATGCCCTGTATGCCAGATGACCAGTCCATCCTGGAGCATGTTCCAAATAAGATGGTTAAGTGGCTAAGCAAGGTTAGCCCCACGGTGAACCATAAAGCATCAAAAACAACTTTTTGAGTGTTGTCCTTCAGTCTAAACATTGTCACAGGTCACTCACATTACTAGATTTACCACATGCCTTCTGGAATACAGGCCTTGAGACTACACTTCAGAACATCTTTGAAAGCACATTACCCCCTCAGGCTGACACTCCTAACATAATGTAGGCTACATCAGTGGTTCTCAACCTTTTTTTTCTTTAAGCAACTCCTCACTTGTGCCAAAGACAAGCCACGCACCCCCAACCCAAACGTCTACACGTGTATACGCACTAAAAAATGATTTAAGTGATTAATGGTTAAGTGATTAACTCCTAACTAGCATGGTTCTTTTTAAAGACCTTTTTGCTACTCATTAAAAGCTATAGGACTGTCAAAATCATTACTGGCTTTGATTATTTCATTTGAAGGACATACTGTATTAACGTAGCTCATTTTTTGAAAGGGTAAAAATGACAGACATATTAAAGCAAAACAACATTTCAGACATTCAACATGTATGTAACAGATTTTGATCTTTATTCTTCAAAGGCAGGTGTTTAAAAATTCCAAACAAGTTTGTCAAGACAACTTGCCGAGCATTTAAAGTGTTCATGAGGATGTGCAGAACTATGTGTTGAACAATGTGTAGAACAATATTTAATACAAAAGCTACTTTAAATCTAATGTAGAGACACCTGACAGATATACCATAGGCGTTGTGTGATTTAATACATATTAATACTTACACAACCATATACTGTACGTCCAGATCATGCGTCATGCATTCACACTCAACTGTAATATACAACTTAAATTCCTCATTCAAAAGATCCTTTTTCCACTTCCACTATTTATATACCAGAGACAGATTAAACAAGACAAACAAACAAACAAACAAAAAATACTTTACAAGGCACACCACATGCAATGATGGGCAACCTGGATTCAGAAGCTAGAATCCAGTGCCACATCTTCCAAAATACTTGGTTTTACCTTTCCAATTAGGGCAATTGGACAAGTGAAATCAAATTGTTTGGAATATGTGGCACCGGATTGAAGCTTCTGAATCTAGATTGTCCATCGCTGCATTACTGAATATAACAGAACATTTCACAAACCAAGGGACACATTCCTGAGCACAGACCAGAAAAAGACATCACCACCACAGAACTTCTACTATGCGCCAGGCATACAAGGCATTCAGAGGGGCTATACGGGTTATCAGAAAACTACATCCTAACAAGCCACTCTCACTCACTTTTTCATTTTTTTTAATGTCACGTTTCATAAACAGAAGCAATAAAAAAAGACTGTGATATACAGAATTAATTGATGCAGTCACAGACATATAAGTGGGATGGGGGGTGCAGTGTAGTGTACAATCGCTATGCACGTTCAGCAGAGCTTCATCTGAACCAGCACCTGCCGCTGTTCACTTCAGCTTATACATGTATATATATATTTTTTTAAATTTAATGGTTTGTCAACAATAGAAATAATAATAATAAAAAAAGACTTTCTTAGGGGGTGGGGAGCTGTGGTTGGAGAAACGCAGCACTCCTTGGCTGCAGGGCAGAGGGAAAGGTACATGCAGCTCCAGGACTGAAGGAGTGGGTTGGGTTTAGTTTTTGTGGAGGCCATGTGACATTCGAAGTATCTCAGTCATGAATGATATGTTTTTCCATTCATCACAGGAAGACACGAGAGGAGAGACATGTCAGATGATGATTCACAGTACAGAGTTGCAGGTTTCCTTTTTTTCCGTGCCTGTGTGTGTTTTGTTCATCCATCTCTAGGGCACACTAGCTGGATAGGGAAGAACATGATGTTCAAACTCAATTAGAAATGCAAACACTGCAAAACAAATTACAAACATGGCTAATAAATATGATCATTAGGAGCTGTGCTCATAGTATATTAATACATTGTTTTGAGAAGAAATGCTCTCATATCCAGGATATTTTTTTGAAGTCTTTGTGTCCATTTCAACATCTAACCTTCCGTCCCCCTTTTGCTTGTGTCCTTGTGCTTCGCTGACGTCCAGTCTTCGTGGAGAAAACAATACAGCTTCCCCACTGTCAACCTAGGCACAACTTTGGGGCTTTTACCCATTCAACATCCCGATTGCAAATGAAAAAAAAAGACCTTTTGAATAGCGCTTTTGCAAGATATTGAATAAAATGTAGCGTTAATGATGTGTGTGACGGCAAGAACAAGAATAGTACGGATGGGAGGTTAGATATTGAAAGGGACCCTTTGAGTGCGTGAAAGCAAGTTATTCCATTAAGTAGTGAAAAGCTGCACTCTGACAATCATATGTAGATTTATTTCGAAAGCATGTTGCTGCCTTCCAAATAAACAACCACAAAGTTAATATGAAAAGGTGTGTCTTCATTCCCTACATGCCTCATATGCCTCGCTGACGAGTCATCCAGATTACAGGCACACACACACACGCACACACACACGCACACACACACACACACACACACACACACACACACACACACACACACACGCACACACACACGCACACACACACAACATTACAGGCCACCACACTCACTTGCTGTAGGAGTAGAGGGACTCCTCGGTGATGACATCAGCGTAGAGGTCTGGTGGGGGCAAGACGAGCATGTCGGGGACCTCGAGGTCAGCTTCCCCTGCAAAGCTGTAGCGGGTAAATAAATACATTAGATTACATTACACTTAGCTGATGCTTGTATCCAAAGTGACGTACAGTCATTTTACAGGGTATTACAATCCCTGGAGCAATGTGGGGAGTTAAAGGGGTATGCCACTATTTTGGGGCTTAATACAGTTAAAATCGTCGGTCAGGGTTTATAAAGGTGGTAAAGTGTCTTATTTTTCATGTAAGCCGTTGTCTTACTTTAAGGCAAGTTAAAAGAGGGAGCATGTCGCTAAGCTAGTGAAAGTCAATGAATCGATCCATTGACTTTCACTAGCTTAGCGACATATTCCCTCTTTTAACTTGTCTTAAAGCAAGACAACGCTTAACATGAAAAATAAGACACTTTATCACCTTTATAAACCCCAGCCAACGATTTTAACTGTATTAAGCCCCAAAATAGTGGCATACCCCTTTAAGTGCCTTGGGTAAGGGCACGTCATCCATATATGGAGGTGTAGGGAGAGGAAAGGGTGGGATTCGAACCTGCAGCCCTCTGATCTAAAGACCACCTCCCTAACCATTAAGCCACGGCTGCGAAGTGGGGCAAAGACTCTCCCAGTCAGTCCCAGCTATCTTAAGTAAACCAAACGGTGAAGAGTTAAGCCACCTGTCTTGGAGCCACTGCAGCAACAACAACAGGCCTCATGCCCTGGAGACGGTCGCTATGCAGCAGAACCTGTATGACTACAGTCCAAGCCTGAACAATTGCACAACATCCACTAAATGCCTGAATGACTGTGTGACTGGGGTCGACTGCATGCTTGTGCGGGTGCGTGTCAGATTTGCCCAGGTGAAAATCCCATATACTTAAAGTGTACTTTTTTTGACCGTACTTAGTACAAAGTGTACTATTTTCGGCGATTTAAAGTGCGCTTCATTGCACTATTAGTGCGCTGAAGCACTACTAAAGCAGTACTTCAGCACACTTGCAGCACACTGAGGATGCTAAATTGGCACCGCTTTTGGACAACTTTAAGTGCACTACAAGCATACTTTTGAAAGTATGCTCCAAACACGCTTTTCATGCATTCGTATGGCATTAATAGTGTGCTTGAGTACACTTCTATAACATTTTATTGTTACTAGAAGTACAATGAAAGTATATTAACTTCATGCTTCTTTGGACTACATTGGAACATTTTAAGTCTGTAAAAAGTATATCATATTAAGTATTGTAAATATATATCAGGTATGCTTGAAGTATATTTACAGTACACTCCCAAGTACATGAAATAATATAAATGTAATAGTACAATCCATGCTGGTCCTCAGAGCTTGTACATTACACACAGCCACATGTCACAGTAGTGATACAGTATGCATGCCTAGCACGGCTGACATTTACAATCATTGCATTGTTACAGAGATTTCAGATACACATTTCACTTTATTTCATTCCCGTCCCACCTTCCTGCAATTGATCATTTGAATTGATCACTAATGGTGACCCTTGAATCTTTGTTTGAACAACTAGTTACTTACCTCTCACCACAATGTCATGGGAAGTGTGAGCCTATAGCCTATATACCAGAACATATACGTGACCATCATAATGACGGTGGGAACATGGTCATTTTTTGTGTACCACTTTAAAAAATTTAAAACTCCTACAATAAACGTAGAATATAACAATGAGTAATATTTTCATGCAAACCAAAGATATTCCTTAGAGGTCAATGGCTTTCTGTTTGAGAAATTGAGCTCCAAGAAGTGCATTACATGATGGTACATGCATGATGATGCATGATGGGTAAATGCACTTTGTGTAAGCACACTTTGAATATATTTGGATGAAGCACAATCATGGTGCACTTAGAAAAAGTATACTTCCAATATGTTAAAGTGATTTACTTTAAAGCGCACTATAGAAAATCACACTTCGAAGTCACTTGGGTGAAGTATAATCAAAGTGCACTTAAAAAAAGTGCAATTGCAATATGTTATTAAAAAATACACTTTTAGTAAGTTCACTATTAGAACACTATTAGTATATTCCTCTAAATACACTTTAGCCAAACATCTTCTAAGTGCACTTTATGTATGGTTCTCAAAGTGTACTTTCTTTGAGAGCAACTTAATTACATCTAATTTTAAGTACACTTTAAATAAGCATATTGTAAACATACTTTTTCTTAGCACAAAAAGTGTGAGTGCGCTTTTAACATGCTAAGTACACTTCAGTTGTGCTTTTATTGTACTAAATTGAACCACTTTTTCACCTGGGTGGGCACATGTGATTAAAAAAAAAGATGCTACTTGGTGTATGCATTGATTTGGCAAACTGTGTTTTGCTTGGTTATTTTGTCACCCATGATTAAACAAAAACTGCTAAAAAAAAGTGTCTTTATTGACAGGATAGAGGTCAGGGATTGTTTTGGTCTGGGCATAGTGACTGGCAATGGGAGGGGCCCACAAGGACAGGAATGTGTGTGTGTGTGCGTGTGTGTGCAAGTGTGTGTGTGTGTGTCCGTGTGTGCAAGTGTGTCCGTGTGTGTGTGTGTCCGTGTGTGTGTGTGTGTGTGTGTGTGTGTGTGTGTGTGTGTGTGTGTGTGTGTGTGTGTGTGTGTGTGTGTGTGTGTGTGCAAGTGTGTGTGTCCGTGTGTGCAAGTGTGTGTGTCCGTGTGTGTGTGCAAGTGTGTGTGTGCAAGTGTGTGTGTGTGTGCGCAAGTGTGTGTGTGTGCAAGTGTGTGTGTGTGCAAGTGTGTGTGTGTGTGTGTGTGTGTGTGTGTGTGACTGCATGGGGTAGGGAATAGGGTAGTGGGTTGCGGGGTTAAAAGTAAGCCACGGAAGGGAAAACGTACCTGCTGGTCAAACTGGCTTCAGTGCCTGTAGAAGCAAAGCGGGAAGACAAGACAACACCAGTCAGTGAGGATGAGAAGGTGAAACGCGAGCTGAAATGTCACGTTTATTTTTACACAGGACCTGGAGAGCGATCCTCAAATGCCAGGCGCCAATGAACCCCTACAGCGCTTAACGTTAGCTGTGCATGTTTCAAAGGCTACCACCTAGTAAAATGGGAAAGTTAATCTCTCTGAGTATAGACTTACTTGGCTCATCAGCAGGTCTTCACAGGAAGAGGTGGAGATGCGCAACGGAAGAAAAGAAGATGGGGGGGGGGGTTATTTTCAAAAGTAATGAAATTAAAACGTATGTCCGTGAGCGTGTGTGTGTGTGTTTTTGCAATGGCAAATTGTTGCAACAGTGTGACTGTGTGTCAGTATGTTTGGTGTGTGCAGAATACAGTGTGTGCCATTATAGAGGGATGGCGAGTTTTGTTGTGTGTATGTATGTACATGAGTGTGTATGTGTGTGTGTGTAACATGCAGTAATTGGGAGCCTTGTCATTTGGAGATGTAGGTGCTACATGTATCTTTAGGACACTAGTTTTGTATAAAACTCCTATAAATGTGGTTTGTGCTATGATTAATGTCTGTCAGCCCAAATAAAGAAGTAAACTGTGTGTGTGTGTGTGTGTGTGTGTGTGTGTGTGTGTGTGTGTGTGTGTGTGTGTGTGTGTGTGTGTGTGTGTGTGTGTGTGTGTGTGTGTGTGTGTGTGTGTGTCAGATTGTTACTTTGGGGTGATGTCAGCTTCAGGGTTCTCAGGAGTGGGAGGCTTCTTGAAGAATGTGGCCAGTTTATGAAGTGCTTCATGTCGCGCTCTGAAGACAGGAAACAAACAAATACAGTAAGTAACAACATCCAGTCCATGTTTAAATCCAAAATCCAGCATACAAGTACAGAATTCTTACTTTACTTCTTAAACTCTAAAGTGAAGTTATCTGGTTATGTCAATAGAATGTGACCATATACTGTACATTTGGCATGATATATTGACACAGTTCAACTTACACATGTTTGGACTGAGTGAGGCAGATCACCATCAATTTTTGAAGAGAGCCAACAAAAAACAACCTCTGTTGCTGTGTGCGTGTTCAGATAGGAGATTTGTGCTCTTTGAGACAGGATGTAGTGTGTGTGTCAATAGGAGATGAAAGGCATCTTATTGCATTTGTAGATATTCTGTGCTGGCAGTGTCAGCGGTGTGTGTGTGTGTGTGTGTGTGTGTGTGTGTGTGTGTGTGTGTGTGTGTGTGTGTGTGTGTGTAGCATCTTACTGCACGTGTACGTCTTCCGTGCTTGCAGCGACAGCATGGCTATTCTCCAGGGACTCTGGCTCCTGGCTCACTGGAAGACACACAGCCACAGATTTTATTCATATTTTTTTTTTTATTGTTAACTGATTGTTCACTGTTAAGCGCACACTCTGTACAGTACAAGCACACAACAGTACTAACACATTATACACAACACCATAAACCAGTGATTCTCAAAAGGGGCCCACTGGAGGGCCCTGAAGGTGTTCCACTTGGGCCTCAAAATCATTTTCTAAAAATTTAAATAATTTTAATATTTTTTGAAAATTTCAGTTGAATTGTTTATTGGGTCAGAGGTGGGCCCCGACCATTTTGAGAACATTTCAAGTGGGCCTGAAGTTAGAAAAGGTTCGGAAGCCCTGCCATAGAAGCATGACATACATAAAGCAACATAACACACCAAACAGTCAGGATGACAGTCATAAATAAATGAATAACCAAATAAAAAAGGTAGAGAGAAAGCGAGAGAGAGAGAGCGATAGAGACAGAGACAGAGACAGAGAGAGAGAGAGAGAGAGAGAGAGAGAGAGAGAGAGGGAGAGAGAGGGAAAAAAACAAACTCATAAAAATAAATAATTTTAATAATATAGTTTTCAAATGAAATGTCGCCAAAGCAAACGTCACAATAATCTCTGAGACTGTTAATGTGGACTGAACGAACATCAAACAATGGTCTCGCTAAGTAAATATATTTTAGCATTACAATTTTTTACACAATTTCTTTAACAATTACATTCCACGTGAGAGATTCAAATGGGCCACCAAATCACACAAATGTGCACAGTAATTTCCCAAAATTGGAAATGAAAACACTACTATACTATAACTATACTTTGTAAAAAATACTTTGGCATTTTGTGAAAGCTTTTGTACAAAAACTGCCGTCAAACTCTCACCTGTCTCCAGCATGGATAGCGTGCTGTATAATCCACTGTAAAAACAAACACACAAAAAAGTCCAGTATAGTAGACAGATAAGTGATTAAATGTCTGATTTACAGCATGAGGTGATCACAGATGAAGATTGCCGTTTCCTGTCTGAGTGTGCCAACAATGCCTTGTACAATCTCACACCCACACAAATACCACACTCATCCACACATCCAGTACACGCTCACTAATTCCCTCTCATCTCTCTTACACACACACATGCAGGCACGCACGCATGCAGGCACGCGCGCACGCACGCAGGCACGCAAGCACGCACATAAACAGACACATTCGCAGTAGAAGTATTTCAAACTAGTTGTCGGGGTTCGTTTGCTTTGGTTGCATCAGTGATTTGTTGTGGAAAAGCTATAGCCTGGTTCCTACCAGACCTCTGTGTGTCTATGTAGCTCTCACAAAGATGCGCGGAACTGCAGGTCGGGCAAGAGCCAGGCAAGAAAATCTACACTCTCAGCTGCTAATCCCAAATACGGGTATATATGTTTTTTAATTCAGTGGATTAGCATGACACATACAGATGTTTCAGCCTAAGCACTCTTAAAGTAGCCTGGGCGAATAGCCGACTGTTGATGGGGTATGCCACTATTTTGGGGCTTAATACAGTTAAAATCGTTGGCCGGGGTTTATAAAGGTGGTAAAGTGTCTTATTTTTCATGTTCAGCGTTCTCTTGCTTTAAGACAAGTTAAAAGAGGGAGTATGTCGCTAAGCTAGTGAAAGTCAATGGATCCGTGTAGCATGTGGCATACCCCTTTAAGCGGCAATCCTGACAATCCTGCACACGCATGGACGCACGCACGCACACGCATGGACACACGCACGCACACTTACTTCTCAGTACTTGCTGTAATCTCAGTGGGAGAGAGAGTCTCTTGCTCATCATCATCATTCCACTCATCATCGTCTGTAACTAGAAGGAATGAATAAATACATACATAAGTAAGTAAGTAAGTAAATGAATAACATTCTTACACTTGTGTTTAACACTTGTGGTGTTACACAATAATGAATGACATCCATAACTGTGCATAACTGTGTTGAAAATGCATGCACATGAGTATAAAACACATTAAAACACAGAAACTGGGGGGGCGCTGTGGCGCAGCGCGCTAGGCCCCCCACATTTGGGCTTGCATGCCCACCCTCGGGGACCCCGGTTCGAGTCCGGCCAGGGTCATTTCCCGATCCTCCCCTGTCTCTCTGTCCCATTCGCTTCCTGTCACCATCTTCGACTGTCCTGTCAAATAAAGGCATAAAAGCCCCTAAAATATATATATATATATATAAAAACACAGAAACTTACAGCTCCCAGTCTCGAGTTCATAGTGGTTAGACATCCTGTGAACAAACAACAAAGGAGCAGGATAAGAGAAATGCAGAGCTAGCTAGAAAACACCATATACAGTATTTATTGAAAAGAAAGTGCAACTCTCATTGCAGTACATTAATTACCAATTAAATTACTAATCAATTTATGGCCATTAGCTGTGGTTGCATCACCTGACGTCTGAGCCCAAAAAACGACATTGACGCATATAAGAAATTCAGGTGTGTGGGGTCTACCCACACATCCAGGTTCTGAACGCATAGTGTAGTGAACTTTTTGGTATGAGCGATATTTTATGTATTCTGAATAACAAAAGACCAACAAAGGTCGGCGTCTGCGCCTGCACTTAACACTTGTGTATTGCTTGGTGCGTGCACTCCCAAAAAATAGTAATCACTCAAGAAAATGGAAAAAAGGAGGCGCACACAAGGCTTGTGTGAAAAAGTGTATTGAAGCCGAAATTAAACAACAGAAGTCTAAGGTTAACTGGAAAAACAGACGTTTCGGAGCTAGTCCATTCTCAATTTCTCTAGAAACGTCTGTTTCTCCAGTTAACCTTAGACTTCTGTTGTTTAATTTCGGCTTCAATACACTTTTTCACACAAGCCTTTTGTGCGCCTCCTTTTTTCCATTTTCTTGAGTGATATGTATTCTGAATAAAAACTGTGGATCGTACGTCAGATATTCAGGTGCGCCTGCCATCCAGGTTGGACATATAGTTTTCTTTTGATATTCGTCACATCATTATACAAAAAATTGAGGTGTGTGTGTGTGTGGTTACCCGCCGTCCAGGTTCTGTACGTCTCCGTCCACTAATTCGTTTGTGAGGCTGGCCTTCTTGCCCACCTTCTTCCCCAGCTCCAGCATGTCCTTAATGTCCAGCTCCACACTGCCCACACAGATGTAGCCGTCTGGACAAACACAAACGGTGTAGAGCAGTGGTTCTTAACCTTTTTTTCTTAACGCATCCCCTTAAATGTGCCCAAGACAAGCTGCGCACCCCCAACCCAAACTTTTACATGTGTATACGCACAAAAAGTGATTTAAGTTATTAATTACAATGATTCTGTTTGAGACATGAATCAATACTTTACATGGGGACCAAAATGTGCTTTAATATGGTTTTGATTTGGCCTAATTATAATGTTTGCTAGCAGAATTTTGGTCGCAACCTTAACACAAACAAAATTCCGCGCACCCCCTGAAATCTCTGGCGCACCCCCAGGGGGTGCCCGCACCCAGGGTTAAGAATCATTGGTGTGGAGCAGTGTTAATTTCGTCAACCACGACGATGACGAAAATATTTCGTCAACGCCCCTTTTTCCCTTGACGATGACGAGACGATGACGCACTAAAAATTGCCTCAAGCAAATCAAAATATGACGAAAATAAAAAAATGTTGTCGTCAAGGAGACTAAGACGAGACGAAATTTACAAGCCATGGACGAATGGACATTAAAAATATATAATTATTAATAATTAATTTGTAATTTGTAATTGTAATATAGGCCTAAGTGTCTTGAACTTCATAGGTGATTGCGCGCTCACGCTGTGTTGCCTCGCTTGTATCTGCTGGCAGCCAATGCATGGCGCGGCTCAGTCAGTAGTTCTGTAGCCTAGTAGGGGAGCACGGGGCACAAACTAACGGGGGGCAAGATGTAACACGTACTTTTTATCAAGACGGACCAATCATTTTCCGCCTACTTTTGTAAACACGATTGTTTGAGTCAACAGAAGCCTTCGGAAAAATTTCAAACATTTCCGTTGAGATTTCACTGAGTTATTCCACAAAGTGTGTTTTAGCACCCTGAAAGTATTTTTTTCCACGCCGCTTGTTTTTTGTAAAGTGAAGCATGGGTACAAGCTACCAAAACTATTCCGATATTGCCGGATACTGTGTTTTCTCAGTTACAAAATGATACCATAATGAAGTTTGTTGCTACTTCGTAGCCAGTGCTAGGTTGACAACAATCATGGCTGAGGCTAAGGGGGCTAGTTGTAACACGGTAAATCTCAGTGAAATTCTCATTCTTGTCAATGGTAAAATAAAGGTGAAATAAAATTGGCACACAAATGCAAACCTATCACATTTTATTTGAAGTATGGCTCTATTTATTTAAATATTATTCATAATAAGTGTTTATAAAAGTTATTATTAAGCTATACTGTGAGATTGGATTTTGTGATTTTTAATGACTAATACAATTAAACCCTCTAAAGCTTATTTATTTATTTTTTATTAGTGTCTTTGGTAAAGAAGTATCTTTAAGTATCGTAGATTTATACACAAACACACTTGTGGTGAAATTATACTGAATTAATTGTTTTAAATACACATTTTCAGCATGTGTTACAACTAATCCTCCCCCTGTTACAACTTACACTACCTGTGGGGTAAAATGTAACATTTTACATCCTCCACAAACAGTAAAAATGTAAAGCAATGGTAGGTTTTTATAACAAACCACCAGTGCTGATATGTAACAGAGATGTGTACGTTTCATGTGTTAAAAAATAAATAACGTAACTGCCTTATATGTGAAGATATCAGCTCAAAAGCAAAAACCGTTACTTTGTGCCCCCCTCTCCCCTAGTTCAGTGAGTCCATTTAAGTTGAGTTTAGGTCCTAAAACATTCCCAGAGAAAGACAAAAAATAGCCGACGTTGAGGGAAGTGTTCATTTTGAAACATGTTCAACAATTTCTTGTCCATGACGAAGACCTCACTCTGTTATCAAAGAACCGAGGATTATAGCCATAACCTAACGTTTCTGCAGTAGGTAATGACAGTCGCGCCAATCCTCCTCTGATACTGTCATTCTAAACCTCCTCGAACTTCCACTATTCTCCTTTTCACTTAGGCTGTCTTAGCCCGGCGTTCGTTGTCTGTTCTTTCTGTAATGTTTGCTATATTTGTTGTTTAACCATATGAGTAGGCAGTTCGCAAGCAAATCATGAAGGTCGGATTTGTGAATTTATTTAAATCAGTCACCGCGGGAGCGCGCGCCAGCAGGGGGAAAGTTGGCCTGTCTAAAGTAACAGAGGCACGGCTACTGTAGCCTAGTTTTGAAAAGAATCAATGGATGGGCGATCGCTAAAGAGTTTTAAACTGTTGAGATTTGAAACTTGTTCTCGTCGAGAGCAACGCTAAAAGACCCAAGGAAGTCGACAGCATTTCCATGCGTCTTCAGCGTCTTCCTAAGTTCCAAAAACTCTTTTCAGGTCATGCTTATCGAGCCTCGACACACCCGACAAACAAAACAGCATTAGTGTTTAAATATGTGTATGTGCATGTCCTTTCTATCGTCCAGTCTGCATACCCCTGCCTAACTATTTTTCCTGGGACTTTTGCAGGGCATACGAAGTGCGCTCGCGCAATCTATTTAAGCCTATTCCACACATGCCGCACGAGTCATTATCGTTCTCTGCTCGCATTGCCAATTGAAAACAAAAACCGCTAACTTGCATAGTCTAACATCAGCAGTATTTTATCTGACTCGTGGTCATCGGGAAGCCACTATCAGGGAGACTTCTTGAACTTCATGCAGACTTGGGATGTCTGGTCTTCCCACTGCCGGCAATCTGCAGGCTTTAAGTCCCACGGTCAGGTGAAGAAGAGCATGTAGCTTCCTCCGTGATCAAACTCAAAATCAAATATAATATGCAGCAGCTTCTAATGCACGAGAGGGAGGGAGAGAGGGAGGGAGAGAGAGAGAGAGAGAGAGCGCGCAGCCTGCACCTGGACGTGTGTGTGTGAGAGTGTGAGATGCTCTTTTGCTCTATGATGTTGAAATGACTGATTTGGGTTTTGGTGGAAAATGACCAAGTAACAAGGTGAATATTTGCTGCAATAGGCAATATTAGTAATACTTTGTGAAATAACAATAGCCATTGTAGGTTATTTATTTTACACCACAATATTGAGTAAAATGACTAAATATCGAAATGTTGACTAAAATTTGAAATGTTGACTAAAATGACTAAAATTTGACTATGACTAAAATTGATTTTCGTCATTTTGACTAAGACTAAGACTAAATTGGGAAGGCAATGACTAAAATATGACTAAGACTAAAATAGATTTTCGTCATTGTGACTAAGACTAAGACTAAATCAAAAAAAGCTGACGAAATTAACACTGGTGTAGAGGTTAGGGAGCTGGACTGTAGATCACAGGGTTGCAGATTCAATCCCCACCCTTACCAATCCCTTCCTCCCTCCACACTGCAGTGCCCACACAAATGTACTTGTCAAAGAAACACAAATAGAACATGCATATGTACATGCATAATACTGTATTTCCTTAAAGGGACACTGTGCAGGAAATGGTCAAAAAAGGTACTGCAACTACGCTGCTCATTGACACTGGGTTGACCATCACCAAATTTGATATTTACATGAAAGTTTACTAAGTAATAAACAAATATTTTCTAGTATGGTCCAAGTAGAGTCATTTTTTCAGCTAAAAATGGCTATTTTTGGAAATTCAAAATGGCGGACCATGGAGAAGATCCCCCTTTTCATGTATGAAATGTGCATTTTTTCCAGTCATAATGAATACTTAGAATTTGATGGTGCTGGTAAGCATTCATGAAAAAGGTAACATTAATGAATGGGCAGCATGCATTCTGGAAATAAACAACTAAAAATCTCACACATTGTCCCTTTAATGTATACCTCCCTAACACTACCCTACCTCTTCTGGGAACGGTGTACAACAATTTTCGAATAATTAAAAGCCTGCCAATTGTAGCAGTTTGCCTCACAGCCGGTGTATACATGCCAAATAGGACAGAAGATATGGCTGTTTTTTTGTTCTATTTGTATTAAAAGCCTTCTTCATATCGTAGGCTGCCCCTATTTGTTGTTTGGACCAGACTATTATTTGCTAATAGTTGGCCTGTACTGGCTATTATTTCAGGAAATATCGTATTTCACATGCAATTCGGAAAACATTGCACATTTCCTTTTGAACAATTACTGTACAGCCATTTCAGCAGTATGGTGTATGAACTGTGCAGTACAAATGCATATCCATGCATTTCCTAATTATTGTGCCCATCCATTTCATCATCTATTTCCATCATATTTTGCCCTCTATACCAGTGTTTCCCAACCAGGGGTACGTGTACCACTAGGGGTACGCGAGCACATTGCAGGGGGTACTTGGAAAAATATAATTTTAACAAATACATGGAGCTTAGTTACATTGGGATAGAGAAAGCGATATAAAACTTGACTTAGGGGGTACTCATGGCACAACGAAAATGCAAAAGACACAAGACAAAAAAGGTTGGGAAACACTGCTCTATGCCATGCCTTATTTAAGATGCCATGACTGGCCACACTGGTACAAACGGTAGGGTACTGCACTGTTACGCCAGGGACCCTGGTTTGACCCGAAGTCATTTCCCAATCCTCCCCAGTCTCTCTCTCCCACTTGCTTCCTTCGCTGTCGAAATAAAGTTGAAACCTCCCCAATTTTTTTTTTAAAAAGGATGCCATGGCTGTAAACCTCCAGCTTTGAATATCACCTCTGTGGGAAACGTGCAAAGACCTCAGCTGACAAATATCACCTCCACCGCAAGAATTCACAAGCAACTCACAGAGCCATTTTAAAAACAACAGATCAAACAGATAATCAGGAGTTAAAAGGCTTTTAGGCATCAAGATATGCAAGGTGTGCGGTTAACTGCTGTAATCTGACCTGACCCATTTCCAGATTCTCGTGCATCAATGAGCGCAGATAAATGAGAGGAACATGTTTATAATGAAACTTAATGCCGCGTAACCTCATTATTCATTCCGAATGTGAGAATATTCCGGTTGCAGAACACTGTTCCAAACATGTAAACAAAATAGTTTCGGAACGTGTTTCAAAACGAAAATGCGAACGAACGACGTAGTAATTGCGGAGTATGGAAAATCCTTTTGATGTGGTTTAGGAGCCTACATGAGGCTCAAGTACGGTGGGCTCCTGAACCACACCAACTGACCGGCACACATACACACCCACATGCAATCATGTAAAGTATGTATAAACAACAACAAAACATGCATTCTTACATTTGTTGGTGCTGTCTCTGGCCAGCCACTTCCCTTTGGGGCAGTTGGTGGTGCGTATGATGCTGACCATGTCTCCACTCTTGACGGGCAGGTCGTTGTTCTTGCCCTTACTGGGCACAGTGACCTTCGCCTCGTACATGGGCTCCTCCTGACCAGTGATCTAGTGGAAACACAGGTCAAATAACACACAAACTCAGAGAGATGCACAGCACAACTAGCACACACACAGAGCCATACAGCACAAATGACACCAGTGAACACACAGCACAAACACCACAAAGCACAATAACACACACTCAGAGGGCCATGCAGCACAAACACGCTAGTGAACACACAGCACAAATACACACGTAAGAACACACAGCACAAATACACACGTAAGAACACACAGCACAAACATCACACATCACAAACTCCACACAGTCAGAGAACCATACAGCACAAACTTCACACACACACACACACACACACACACACACACACACACACACACACACACACACACACACACACACACACACACACACACACACACACACACACACACACACAACACAACACAACACAACACAACACAACACAACACAACACAACACACAACACACAACACACAACACAACACAACACAACACAACACAACACAACACAACACAACACAACACAACACAACACTACACTACACTACACTACACTACACTACACTACACTACACTACACTACACTACACCACACACACAGCACAAACACTAGTCAACACACAGCACACAGACCACTCACTCAGAGAGCCATACATCACAACCACCATACATCACAAACACACACTAGGGAACACGCAGTCAAAACACCCACAAGGGAACACCACGCTGCACGAACACCACCCTTGTGAACACGCTGCACGAACACCACATATCACAAATAACACTCCGAGAGCCACACACCACACACACCACACACTCAGACAACCGAGCTGCCTCAAGTCATTATGATCTGGGTAAACAGTGCCGTTCTAGCAACTCTACTTGTCAAGATTTCAATGATTTTTCATTTTTGTACATGGGAGAGGAAAAGACAGGTACGGCATACTGAGGTGCCAGCAGATACAGTTGAGGACGATATTATTAGCCCCCCTCCTGATATTAGACATCTCTCTTGATTTCTCAGTGAGAAGGACCATTATGAACCATTTCTGTTATTCTGGAAACAAATACACTGATGGAGATAATGTCCAATGAGTTGAATTTGCATTTTTCTATCGTTACAATGAGTTTAAACAAAAAAGGGCAAAAATGACAAGGAAAAAAATTGTAGCCCCCTGATAACTGTATTAACCCATTGTGTCCTGGAGACACATACCTGTATATACGCTGCATTCAAGCTCTTGAGATTTCAGCTGTTTTATCAAAAATGTGGGTAAGTTAGAGCTGAATGAACACATTCTAAGGCAAAACGAGGGTCCTAGCTTTTAAATGTAACTCATTTCATGTTTGTATGCTTCGGAGGCGGAGATATTTAGGATTTAATAGGCAGAGTGCACCCTTTCCCAAAAAGGGCTTAGGACAAAATGGGTTAAACAACACAACAACAACAAACATTGGCTATACTGATTAGACAGTAAGCTTGTGACAATACACGTGGTAGTATTATTTTGACTGTTGCTTTATTTGTCATTTTGTTAATTGAATTAGGGGTTATGAAAGAGTCAGCAATAGGTCTTAGAAATCTGCAACTGTATGGTGAAAAAAGGGGTTGCAGACAGAAGGCAAATGTATTCCTTCAAGATTCCCCTTCAACCCCAGAGGAATGAATTCAGACAGGTTTTATAAGACAAAAACATTCTCCACCACTCCCATCACCAAGAGAGCAAACAGTCCCAGACCTTCGCATGGCAAGTCGTGTTGTTTTAGTTTACATTACTGCTTGCATAATAGTAATAAGGACGAGGAGAACATGTAAAAAAACACATAAAAAGTAACAAATACCTTAAACTTCTTTTTCATTTCATTCTCCTTCTTTTCTCTCTCTTTCTGCTCTTTCTTTTCACGTTCTTTCTCCTTTTCACGCTCCTTTTCTTGTTGTTTTTCCCTTTTCTTCTTTTCTTTTTCTTCCGCAATCTCAGCACTCGTTTTCCTGGGGAAGAAGAGAAAACAGATAAGTAAAACTTAATCAATCAATTACATAAACAGATTGGTAATCCAGTAATCTGAAAATAAACCAACTACCGAAGTGCAACTTACTTGGGCTTGAACAATCCCTTTTTGGGCGTCTCTTCCGCCTGGAATCACAAAAAAAAAATACAAACATCCGTTTCTTTCTTTCATCCCTTGCACATACAGAGAAGTGGTGACTCACTTGCATCCCTTGTCTTGCACATGTACAAAAGTGGTCATTAACGTCCACATTGCAATGACACTAATCTTTTAATCATCCCTTATCACTAACTGTCAGAGATTTCAGAAAAAAAAAACATTTTGAAAATCACATGGGCTACTGCTAGAGAGATAAACAAACAGACAAACACACACAACAACAGGTGTCACCAGAGAGTGTCTTACCGGAGGCTGTGCGTCAGCGTAGGGATCTGAAAAGTAAAGAAACAAGAAGATAAGATTAGCTACAATGACGCCTGTCACAATGCAGGGTGTTTTTTACTTCCGCCCGAATAGTCAATTAGGTCAGACCTGAGTCACTCTGGATCAGATGTGTCAGATAGATAGCATCAAAATGCAGTGTGTGTTGTGGCTGTGTTGTGCTTTCATCTTTCAATCTAAGGAAGTGGTTTATGATTGATGACTATTGATTCTCTGACGTCTATATACAAATTAAGATGATTGATTTCTAAAGCGATGCAAAACTTTTCAAGCTGCACACATCACAAGAGAGTTCAACTGTAATGCAATTTAATAAGGCAATGAAAATAGAAGCACTTTGAAAAAAATAGTGCCTTCAATAGGCCTGAGGAAAAAAAACTTGAGTTGTCTCTCTTTTCCCTTTTTTTTAAGTTGCATACTGATTAGAGAAACTCACTCTTTGGTGGGGCTTTGCGTTTTTTGCTTTTCTTCTTATTCGTAGTAGTCACATCCTCGTAGACATTGTCAGAATTGTCAGGAGGGCTCTCTTGCTGTCTGCAATCCAAACAACAGTTACACATTAATGGCTTTGCGATGGCAGACGAGAAACATCCCCTCCTCGATGAGGTTAGGTTATCAGGTGCCGGGTGTGGATGATCCTGATTAACACCTCTTGATTGCTTTAAAAAGACAAAACCGTTTTGAATTTTAGAGATAAGTAATAAGGTGTTAGGCAGACAAAACAGTTTAGAGTTGAGGCGTTAGGCAGGATCCACAGGAAGAAAGACCTCCGGATGAGAGATCACGGGATCACATTGTTGTTATTGGGGCAGCCATGTCCCAATATGAGCAGGAAGTTGGTGTTGACATCGGAAGGTTACAATTTCAAATCCTGCATCAGTGTAGAATGTAGGCAGCCTTCTACTCATGTATGGGTGATAAGTCCCTGAGCTAGTCAGTGTACCTGTTCCCACGTCGCTCCAGGGATTATAAGCAGTACCTTGTACCCAGAGCCAGGGAATTCAGGGGTGTGTTTCTCGAAAGCGTAGTTATTAGCTGGTTAGCACCTTGGGTAGATGCCAATGGGAAGCTGCATTGCAAACAACAAAGTAGCTAATGAAGTTAGTAACTATGGTTTCGAGAGATGCACCCCAGAGTTGTGAGAACTGGGGTACAGTAAGTCAGTTGGTGACTTGATTCACATGGATTCAAATAATTCTATGCAGGGGCTTTCTGTTCGCTAGAGACTAACACAGAACCACTGCATAACAAGATGAAGTAAAAAATAATAATTTACATTTAGCTTAACCGCACTGTCTGTGTTCTATGCCCACTTCCTGGAAGTATAGTGGAACTACATCAATGGCGATCTATGAGTCAAAGGCTCCATGAGCCGCCATTGTGTAACAATAGAACACAGAGTCAATGGGATTAGCCCAACTCTTACATCCATGACTCTGTCTGTACCTAAATAACTGTAAAAAGCCTTGGATTTAAGCGTTTACTAGGGGTAATGCTCCTCTTTCCCCACACACTTCCTGTACATTCACACATGCATGCGCTTACTGTACAGCATATTCATGCATGCCATGTTAAGGGACCATGGGCATTTTAGGAGCTATATAAAACAAAGTCAGTATTCTTATTCTTCTTATTATTACTGTAATGTATTGATAAATTTACCCGCTCGCTGCCCTGGGATCTTGGCTGGTAGGAGAGTCCAGCTCGTCCGCTGGTGCTCCTATGATTGTGTCATCATAGTCTCCTTCCCCACCATCGTCCCCTGGCTCCACAGCAGGCTCCACAGCCGCCACCACCGCAGCCTCTTCCACTGCAGAGGCCTCTGGGTTATCCAGCTCTGAGGCTGCCAGCACTTCCTCCTCTGGAGCTGCAGCCACCTCACCTTGGATGTAGAGAAAACACCCAGAGTGAGTAATGTGTGGGAAGACGAACGTGAATGTGTTTGGTTGACATAAGGGATGACGAACTCAAATGCACAGTTCATCTGTGATGAAGTGGCGGGCTGAACAAAATGTATATACGTTTCAATTTCATACAATGCTTCATATAAATATCAATCAATATCATATTATATTTCATCGACCAATCAGTATCATATCATATGATATCATATAAAATGGCACAACATAACCTGTCCAATGAAGGAGAGTACGTTTCTGATAGTGGCTAACCCTCCACCCATCTTCACCAACGAATGTACTGCGGGAAACGCTTAACAGACTGGTGTGCATTAGCCTCGCGAGCCATCCTACGTACTTCCGCCAAAGGATTGTCTCCACTACTGTAGTCTGGCCGTGCTTCTCTGTGGAGTGCCTGGAGCAGTAGAATTTTGATCGCAACGCCCCCCCTCCCCAGAAAACAGCCAATAATCTAATAAGCCCCCCACGTGGGGGCGAAAGGTGAGGACGCTCGTGACAATGACGTACACATCTGCGCCAGGGCCATTGGTCTGCGCTATGTTGTTGTTGAGTAACTGCCAGCGATTGGGTGAGAGGTGTCCATAACTGAGTGCAAACTTCCTGCTTCCTACAATCGCTTCAGAGCAAACAAATGCCAGACCATGAATACGAAATTAAATGGTAGTATTATGGGATGGTCAGGACCAGGCTAGGTGTGCATCATACCGTTGACTTCTAGAGGCTCCTCCGCTTGGCTGGCCTCATAAGGGCTGAGGTCCACGACGGGGGGCCGGGGAGGTTTCTCAGGGGCGGGGCCCAGAGACGGGAGCGAGGGCAGGGGCTTCCTGTACACCGAGGCCTCGGTCTGCTCCTCCTCCATCAGTGGCTCTTCTAAGATGGGAGACACTTGTCCTGGGTGGGACACAAGAGATATGGTGCCAGCAGGAAGACAGAAATCAGATTGATACTATACCTGAAGACACCAACACTACCATAAAAGGACCGTGATTCAGATAAAATTTCTCTTCATCACTCTCACTAAAGTAATTTGTTCTGAAATGTGAAAGCTCTTTGGGTTAACCTTGATAGACTCAAAAAAACCTTGAAAAACTTCAAAAAAAAATATAAGACAATGACAACAAAGACCTACTGATTGTTGTTTCTTTTACTATTCAAGATCTAGTTAATTTCACAGACTGTGTGGATACATTTTGGGTATATGAACTGAAGTCTGTCAAAACAACAAATGGAATCCAAGCATCTGCCAAGAGCAACATAGGCACATAGTTCCAGAAAATGAATCAAGCAGAAGGCTCGGAATGAGCGGTTTGTTGTCTCTGTCGTGAAACTCAAGACATTACACCACACCTCTCTGTCATCCTGTCTACTATGACAAGACGTGCTGATCGGTGCAAACCCCAATGACTTGTTCTGGATACTTCAAATACCAAAGTCCTTTAAAGAATGGAAAGTTTCTACAAACATTTTAGGGAGATGAGGTAATTGTAACTTTTGTCAAGGCTGTTGTAAACAATCTCAATTCATTTCACATGATTCTTTAGCATTCTGTAAGAGCTGTTTATTGCTAACCAAAATTAAAAAGACAAAAAAGGAAAAATGTCACATTTTTTCAACTGCTTGTGATTGGGAATTGTGCTTACCTCCTCACACAATCATGAAATTGCCTCCCGACATATAAACACAAATTCACAGTTTACTTAAGAAGCCATGTGTGGTCATTGATATTCTCCCTCTCACTGATTCATACATTTCTCAAAGCGAGACTTACTGTGATCGAAACCGTTGAGTAGAGTCGTTTGCCCTCCTTGGTCTCCTGCTGCTAGTTCAGGCCCATCTTCCCCGACCGGTTCCTCGTAGTCGACTGGAGGGAGCTCGAGCACTGAGAGTGTGGGGCTGACAGAGGGGGTGGGGTCATCTGGGGTGGGGTCATCTGGGACTGGGGCGGGGTCAGCAAGGACAGTTTCAGCCGGGACGGGGGTCACGCTGACGGGTGGTGGGACTGGGGAAGTAGACGGGGGCGTCGTGGATGACGATGACGAGCCCGAGGCCGTGGCCCTGCTAGCCTGCTGCTCCGCGTGCTTCCTCTTGGCCCGCTCCAGCAGGTTCAGGATTCTCTGGTCGCTGGGCGCGATGCGTTTCTCAGGGACCGGCGCCGCCTCCTCTGCTCTCTCCAGGGCCGCAGAGAGAGCAGACATGGGCTTGGCAGCCTCCTGCTCGGCCTCTTCTACTGGGGCTGGAGCAACAGCAGCAGCAGTAGCAACAACAGCAGCAGCAGTAGCATCAGCATCACCAGTCAGAGCTGGTTCCGGTTCCGGAACAGCATCCTCTTCCCCTGCAAATTCTACAGGTGCCGGGGGTAGCTCTTCAGGAAGTGTGCTGAGGGTGGGATCGGGATCGGGAGTGGGAGGAGCAGCTTCCTCGGCGGAGGGGGAGGGAGAGGGAGTCCGAGACACAGCTTGGCTGTCTGCTGCAGCTGGGATGGAGGGGGTAGGGATCACATCTACTACTGGATCAATTGTTGGAGTTTCGTCTGAAATACTGGATGTGGCAATGTCTACATCTTGACGGGCTGGATCCGGGATCTCTGGTTCTGAAATCACTGGATCGGGATCAGGAGGAGTCTCCGCGTCTGGAATTTCTGGTGGGGGAATGATTGGTGGTGGAATGTCTGAGAACTCTAAAGCCTCCGACATGGCGTCATCTGCTGTGATTTCCGGTGCTGGGATGTCAGACACAGAAATGATCTCTGTGGCTGGTACTTCCACTGGCACCTCAGTGGGAACTGAGGCGGGAACGTCAGGAATCAGGGCATCTTCTTCTGCAATGTCCTCGGCAACAATTTCGGGGATGGGAATATCTACCTCAGGAGTATCTGGTGCAGTGGCTTCAGGCACACCTGCTGCCTCTGCCTCTGCTTCTGGCTCTGCCTCGGCAATCTCAGCAGCAGGAACCTCCAGATCAGGACTAGGAATGGCAGGCTCCTCTGGAGCAGCGGTGACCTCCGGCTCTGGGATGTCTATGGCTGAAATGTCCAGGGCAGGAACATCCGGAACTTCAGGAACATCAGGGACTTCATCAGGAACGGACACAGCCGCTTCTGGGAGAACCTCCGGCTCCGGAACAGGGGGTGGAGAAGCAACAACAGGGATGGGAGGGAGGAGAGGTTGTTTATGTGCCACAGGAGTGGAGGCTGTTGGGGTTGTAGTGTCAGCAACAGGGCTCTCAAGGCCAGGGGCTGGGGCTGGGGCAGGGGCAGGGGTGACTGGGATGGGTACAGGCACAGGCTTAGGAGCCACAGGGGCGCTCACCACAGGGGCAGTGCCGTTGGATGGGGGGTTGGGTGGAGCCTTGACCTTTGGAGGCTTTGCAGGTCTTTTGAAAAACAAAATGCCCTTCTTTTTGGGCGTGGGGGGTTTGGTGGGCACTTCAGGCTGTGGTGGAGGAGATACGGGCGCGACCGTGTGAGCCGGGCCTGGGAACGGGGTGGGCACCGGGAGCACCATGGGCAGCTTCTTGTCCTTCAACGCCTGCTTGAAAAGGTCGCCCTCCTTCTTCTGGTTCTTATCGGAGAAGTCGAACTTGATAGGGACGTCTTTGGGCGGGGAGGGCGACTGTGGGGATGACGGCTTGGAGTTGTCATCTTTGAAGACCACGCGAGGCGTGATGGGCATTTTGTTCTCCACCGCGGCGTTGATGGCGGAGATGAGAGACGGGCTGACGGGGCCGACGCGGTTGCCATTTTGGGGGGGAGGGGGGATGACTTTGGGCTTCTGCGGAATGGCAGGTTTGCTGCTCATAAGCTTCAGCGCATCCTGCTGCTGGAACTTTGCCCTCAGGGCCTTGAAGTCCAGGACTTCCTCCTTTTAATAAATTGAAACAGACAAACAATAACACACAAAATCCATAAACTTGTTTTAAAACGTTTTTTTTTTTTTTTGGTTGCAAGCTGGCGGATGGGCTACCTTGTTCCAGAATGTGACATTTCACAATCATGTTTGTGTTACATACGGCCTAATCAACATTTCACACATTCCAAGCATTATTTGGTGGTGAGCTGTAGCTAATATGACAGCCTTCTGCTACTTTGTTTAACATAGCCTACATTTTGTAACAAGCTTGGGTTGCTTTATTGGCCTAGGCCAGCACAACTGGTAAGTCAGGCAAACTCAAACCTTCAAATGGTTAACACACTTTTTTAAACTTAAATCACCAGGGAGCCTGGAGACTCCCCCACACATGTGGGCCCTTTCCCCCTTTATCTTCATACCTTGTGTGTTAAGTATGAAAAACTACGTTGTTTAAGTTGAAGCCAATCTAAACAAAGTTGAAACCACAGAAATAACTGAAAAACAACACATTCCGAAACTAGGCTACTGTAAACAATCAGCCATCAGCCATAAAACAATTAAACAACTCAAATCAAACGATTTCTTTACCTCATCCATCTCTGTCGCCAAGGTCACTATGGTCAAGGAATCACTCTTCCACGAATCTCAGCGTCTTGTCTTTTCAACTTTTCATCTCCAAAAATAAACTTTTATCCGAGCCCATTTGTCAAAATCCACAGACCTTATGCAGGTGAGATGAAATCAAGATTTTAAAAGGAGCTAAAAGTGCCTCGTTTGACACCTGTTGTTATAAATAAAAAACAAAATCAGTCCAGGAGCTGCGCCACGCTGACATGAGAGCGAAGTGCGCGGTTTCGATGTGAGTGGTGAGATGGCGATATTCAGGTGCAAATGGAAGGAATTGTTCACCCAGTCAGACAGGTCCCGCCGTTGGTCTGAAAAGAAGCGAGCAAAGGGAATCATCCGCGTCTTGCATTCACTCACCAAGAATGCAGTCTGTCAGGCATCTCTGTAAAAGGTATGTTGGCACAGGTGTCAGTGGCTCTGCACAGCACCGCCATTGTCCCCAACTCGCTCAGAAGAATAACCATTACGTTTCCGCATTTTAGAGTAAACTATTTTCAACAAATTAATTAATTATAGTGGATGAACGAAAGTTGCGAAAAGTGCTCATCCAAATTTGATTACAGTCTTTCAAATGACACCACAAGGTGGGAGTGGCTTATAAGCGTAGGCCTACTACTGCAAACTAGAATGCCGAGAGCATTTTAGGCCAGTCAATCTTGCTTTTAACAAAAAAGCCAAAACATTGGACGAATTGCAGTAGCAGACCTAATGGCTCCTACTTTAAAGTGACCCTTAACCCACCTTGCATAACACATTAAAAATCTACCAATTTCTATTGGATGGAACATAGCCTACATTTTTTCAAGGTCAAAGTTGGAGATTTGCTATTTATTTTCCCATTGGCATTATGGAGATTAGCCTTAGTAGTTGCGTTTAAGTGTATCCCTACTTGAGTAGCAGTTTCTTAATCACTTGTAATTGTACTTTTACTTTCATTACTAGATCATTATTTTTAGAACATGTCTACTTGCAAGACACTTTGAATACTTTTAGTACTCTACTTGAGTACGCCAACTTGAGTATTAGAAGAGAACTTCTACCTTAGTTTCTTGATTCAGTAATCCACAAATGGTTGGTGTGTGTCATCTCTCTAAACACACACACACACACACACACACACACACACACACACACACACACACACACACACACACACACACACACACACACACACACACACACACACACACACACACACACACACACAGGTAAATCCCCCATACAGACCTATTAGTTACATGACCTACGAGTTAGCATACCTGGCGCTCTGTGACTGACCCCTACATTAGACCCAACAACATTTGAACAATGTTTGGCTACTTTGTCTCAAAAGTACTTCCCTCACCTGTCTGCTGCAGGTTGTTGACCTCTGACCCTGTTGTTGACCTCTGACCCTGTTGTTGACCAACATACACAACCTGCTTCGGCTGTCCGGGCACTTACAGTATGGGAGGGTCAGAGAGATGTACCTGCAAGTTAACCATCATTTAGTTTAAAAAAATAGGACTTCAGGCTCTTCTATTAGATGATTTACATCTACCATAAGGTTAACTTAACTTGGTTTACTACTGAACCAGCTTCTTAGTATACCCCCCAGGGGGCATGTGTAGACTTGCATGGAATCCTTACTGAATATTTTTGTGTATGTGAAAATCTGCAGATACACATGCACCACAAAGATCAATCAATTCATGCACAAACAGGTTTTCATACATTTTCATGGCACATCAAAACGTTTGCAGGAGAAGTTGCATATGTAGAGTTGATTACATGACATTACAATACACTTAGCTGACACTTTTATCCAGAGCAACTTAGAGTTGTTTACGGGGTATTGATTACAGGCCCTGGAGCAGTATGGGGTTAGGGACCTTATTCAAGGGCACTTCAGCCATGGAGTGTGGTTGGGTCGGATTTGAACCGGCAACCCTCCGATGTAAAGCCCATCTCCTTAACAGCTAGACATACTAGATCATGTGCATGCAATGGGGGACATTAGGACCAGTGGTGTAGTCTACTTTTTTATAGTGGGTATACTGTATATCTGAGCATTTGTTGAAGTGGGTATAGTGCAGTGGTTCTCAAAGTGTGGTCTGGGGACCACTGGTGGTCCGCGACAGAGCTCAGGTGGTCCATATGGGGATTTATACTTTTCCAAGGCAAGCCTGTAGTAGGCTGTATATTTGTAGCATTATTACAAAGCTAAACATAGCTGAAATCATATCGTTATCACAATAAGTCATAGGCTTGTGATGTGAATAAAAGTGATCTAGATTGAAATTCAGTTTCAAATTAGCACCTGTCAGCTGGCAATTCAGTTGACAGGTGGTCCCTGAACATTTTTGGGGGGACAAAGTGGTCCTCAGCCTGAAAAAGTTTGAGAAACACAAAATAATGGATCAATCAATTTTAAGTGGGTATAGTGAAATCCCTGAAACTTAGAAGTGAGTACCCGCGTTCTACGTAGACTACACCACTGATTAGGACCTAAATGGTGACCCTATTCACATTGTAATTTTTCGAAGGAAAAAATGGACACAAACAAAAATAAATACAGATTTAAAGTGGATATGACCTGGTCAACACAATGTGATTGCTTGCATTATCAGTGCTCTTTTTTTAACCACACATTTCCCCATTCTCCATATTCCCACATTAACATTCCCACATTAACATAAACAACTGTAAACATTGTACATCTGATACATCACATCTAATACTTAAATACTAACTACCCATGAATAATCATTGTCAATGCTTGCTTTCACTTGACGTTTTAATTCTGTGTGACTTACAGCCGTTACAGGAGCCCCAACACATTTGGCGCCCTGGGCGACCGCCTTGTCTGCCTATGCCTAGCGCCAGCCCTGGGTCCCCACCCCAAGGTTGAAAAACACTGGTCGTTCTGAACCCTTTTCATTGCAATTTAAAAGGTTGCAGAATATATTCACATCAATTATCCATTACAATATGCTGACTGAGCCATGTTATGTGACAGTCAATGTAATGTGACAACCATGACATTTCTGGGTTACATTCCATACTTATTGTCACATTTCACTTGCACACAACTGAGCAGCTTGATGGATGTGCACAGCACAATCACAGTAAGTACAGTATATATTTTTAACAATGTGTTTTAATAGAAGATTTGATAAATAACCATTTTAATGAATGAACAAAATTCAAGAGACACCGCACACTGCTTACTTTTCTTTACTTTATTTCTCGGAGCGAACAACGCATTTCGCCCAATGCGTCATCAGGTTCGCTCGAGAGCGTGAATTTTCTTCATTGATTTTCCTTCTCCTGCCTCACACCTGCACCTGCATTACTGAGGGCTTGTGCACAAGGACGACTCTCTTGAAGTTTAACCATTTTAATAATTTCAAAATCAGACAACATTGGGGAAACACCCAACCAAGTATTCTGCTGATAGCCTATACGTTTGCAATGTAAAACAATTTTCATGCACAATTCGTATTTGTTCTGGGAATAACAAACCAAAGGCATGTTCCTTTTGGGATGTGTTTATTGATAACAGTATTACATGGTGGGATACGTAAATTAAAAAATAAAAGTAAATCAACGAAAGAAAAGCTCTAAAAATCCACTGTAGAATGTCATTTTCATCAAGATAAAAATAACGCTCCATTTTACATTGCCAAACCATTAGATGAGGTAAAGATAAAACAGCTCTAGAAATGTACGTAACCAGTTACAGTATGCGTCGTTTTTTCCCTTTTTCCATGAGCTTGATTTCTGGTTTGTCCCTCGGATTTTAGTTAGATCTTATATTGAAAACTGGTCTCAAATGAAATCAGGACTCTTGCCATAAAATAGGGAGCAGCTGTTTTCAGAGTGCGTGAAATGCCAGCAAATGGGCGGAGAAATGGAAGCCTTGAACAGCTCGTAGTTAGACATCTAGAACCTCTACATACAGGGGTGTCAAACTCATTTTGGTCTAGGGCCACATACAGCCAATTTGATGTTATGTGTACTAGTAACGTAATTGCAAAATATTGCACATTTCTGCTTCATATTGGAATCACATTGCTTTCACTTTGAATCATCTGTTGGGCCGTATCTGGCTCCTGGGCCTCATGTTTGACACCCCTGATGTAGAACATCTAGACCCAAGGAGAGAGCACAGAGTAAATGAGTGTGCTGTAGTTAATGATGGTGGACAAGGATGCATGTTGTGGACGGGTATGTTGCGCGATATATTTCTTTTTGTTTGAAGTGGTGTTCTTTTTCAGTTTTGTGTGGGTGTGAAAGCACATATTTATGTGGGTGCAGAAATTATACTGTTGTGATTTTGTGTATGTTATTTTTTTATTTTTCAATGCCCTCTTGTGACAAAAAAAACAATTTCTCGTTCACACTGGGCAAGTACGTATGTGACGATTTGACCTCACAATCTGGGCCCACACAACTAAAACTCATCTTAGACAACCCCAAACACTGAATCAACTGTCAAAACACACAACAACTGTAGCCATCGTATCCATCCTCTGCATATACACTGTACTCCACACTGTCAAAGGCTTACATGTATCTACTGTATATGTGTGACGTCCACCCAAGCTAGATACCTCTCTACAGCAGGCCTTAAACATCATAGACAGACAGGTGCACCATTCTGTCTCCATTACAAACGTTTTGTAACTTGACCAGCAACTTGGACAGGTCAGATACGGCAATATCCCGAGAGCAAAGTAGATTTAGGCAAACACTCAGTAGATCTTTGCTATCAAGAGCGCAGCGATCCTATCGCATGTATGGTGTGAGCCTCAACATCCAAACAGTGGAGGAAATACTGAATTAAGAGTTAAAAAAAGCAACTAAAACAATATAGAGATGTTTCTGCAGTGATATTTTTCAATATGTGTGCAGTGAAATGAGCATGCTTGGCTGCAGTTCAACTGGCCTCAGCACTGCTCCTCTGAAGTCTGGACCACTCTCACCACCACTACTGAACCCCACGTCTAGACGCAGGCTACAGACAGCACATGCTAGCCTGCACTATGGGAGCGATGAGGAACATGTGTTGGTATTGCTTGTGTTTCACTGAGAATTTGCATCATCAAAGCCTTCCTATTTTATGGCACAGATGTCCTCAGGACAAAATGAATACTATTGATATTATTATTATTATTATCATCATCATTATTATTATTATCATTATCATCGTCATCATTATCATCATCATTATTGTTATTATTATTTACAAAATGGGTTTGGCAAACCAATGTCTGATGCCTTAAAGCCGTAACAACTCTAAAACCGCATCTAGAGTTGACCTCAATGGCTCGATTGACTTATAAAATAAAAATTCCATTTCAATTTGTCCCTTTTTTTCATTAGTATTGTACAAAAGCTATAGAGAACAGTCCAATCACAGAATCTGTACGCTTGTTCTTTTTTTCTTCTTCTTAAACTCCTCCCTCACCTTTCCCATAATGCCCACCCCCACCACCCTTCCCTCCCCTGTCCCCCCACCCTCTCTTTCTCCTCAGGCCATGACGTCGTTTCATATACTGCCACCTCACCTCAGAGCCTCCTCCTGTAAAAAGTCTTTTGCTTTACTTTTGCTTCGCTTGAGGAGGAGGTAAAGTTTGGCAAGGTGTCACTGCTTGAGTCCGTTAAGTTCTCTCCGTGTGTCACAAACTACAGAGAGAGAGAGAGAGTGTCCATGTTCTCTTGTCTTGAGTCTGAATTCTTTGCTTGAGTTCCATTTTCTCTGCATAGCTCTCTAGCAGCAGAAGATTAACCCCAAGAGGATGGATAGATAGATAGATAGATGGGTAGATAGATAGACGGGTGGATATGGAGGATGCCTGCCCATAGAGAGCACGGCTGAAGCCTCCACTGTTCAGGTTTTGGCACGTTGGATCGGAGCAAAAGAGATTGGCTCCACTGACTGCAGTTGACTGGCAACTCTGTTGAAATACTGGGTGTCCTTGGTGGAGATCTTGTGTAGTATGTGTGCATGTGTTTAGGTGTGTCTGTGTGGGGGTTTGTGTGTTTTAAAGGTGAGTCGGGGTGCGTACGTATTGAGTGTGCTCCTCTTGCTTTCTTTAAGAGTCCATTTTAGCCGTTTAAGCAAGAGTGTGAGAAGCACAGCTCTCCACACGGTCTCTCCCTTTCCATAGTGTCTCAGAACAGAGTCTTTAAAGGGAGAGAGAGTGAGAGAAGAGAGCAGAGAGGATTGAGAGAGAGAGAGAGATAGAGAGAGAGAGAGAGAGAGAGAGAGAGAGAGAGAGAGAGAGAGAGAGAGAGAGAGAGAGAGAGAGAGAGAGAGAGAGAGAGAGAGAGAGATGAAGGAAGCGAGAAAGAGAGAGTATAGATTGGGAGAGAGAGACAGAGAGAGAGAGATAGATCGAGAGAGAGAGATAGATCGAGAGAGAGAGAGAGAGAGAGAGAGAGAGAAATAGAGAGAGAGAGAGAGAAATAGAGAGAGAGAACCAGTAAGGCTATGTGGGTGGTGGGATCTTGTTGTCGCCAGTGAGACGTCCATGTTCCACTGAAGCAGGGAGAGCGAGTTCGCCCCCCTCTCCCTCTCCCCACCTTCCATCATTTGAGGGAGCACAGTGTAGCAGAAAGGGCTAGAGACAAACAGACAGAGAGAAGGGCAGCAGAGGGAGGAGAGACATGAAGATAGCACGAGAGAGGGAGAGAGAGAGAGAGAGAGAGAGAGAGAGAGAGAGAGAGAGAGAGAGAGAGAGAGGGGAGAGGGAGAGAAAGAGACAGCCAAGGGAGTTTGGGCTGAAGTGAAGAGTTTCCACTTTGTCTGGTGGCCCCAGGGGAGGTCATTAGTGGGGGTGTGGGTGTGAGCGTGGAGAGGTCGAGGTCTAGCTTGGCGAGGCTGGGGTGTCAGCCGTGGTGCTGGCTGGCTGACGGGCAAAGATGGCTGCTTGGAGTTGGAGGAAGTGGACCATGGAGGTTGGGGCGAGACCTGACGCGGTGGAGCTCTGGAGGCCACACACACACATGCACACACACACACACTCATGCATGCACGCACGCACACACACACACACACACATGCACACACACACACACTCATGCATGCACGCACGCACACACACAAACTCACACACACTCTGTTTGTGTTCTGTCCTTTTCAAAGTATGTGGCCACATACTGTATTGTACGTGCACATACAGGCACAAACACATATCACACACTACACACACATGCACGCACGCACCCACCCACGTACACACGCACGTACACAGCCAGGAGTGTGACGGGACTCCAGAGTGCAGGTCTCCCTCTCCTCTCCTCTCCTCTCCTCTCTTCTTCTTTCTTCTCCTCTCCTTTCCTCTCCTCTCTTCTCCTCTCCCGAGTGCTGTTTCAGATCTGTGCAGTGTGTGTCCCAATATTCCCCCTTCACTTCTGTCCTTTTTTAATCTGGGCGTAGAGAGGATCCTTCCCCTGTGGATACAGAAGGACACCGGTCAGACGGGCCATATCACTGCAATTATCAACAACACGCACACACACGCACACACACACACACACACACACACACACACACACACACACACACACACACACACACACACACGCACACACACACACACACACACACACACACACACACACACACACACACACACACACACACACACACACACACACACACCTGTCATCTGTAAATAAAGCTATGAGAGCATAGATTCGATCGTAGCATTGCTGTATACCGTATGAGTGGGTCTGAGCCATTATTATTGCCAGTATTGCTCAACCTTATTGCAGACATTTGGAACTGACTGAGCATGCCATGTTCTGTCACTTATTACTTACTACAAGCTATGCACCTGATATTTAAAGCGGGTTTTAATTATTTATTGAACAGAGCTACCATAATAAAAAAATGAAATGCGAGATTCTCATCTGGGAAATTAAGGAGGAACAAAATAAATGTCTTGAACAGGAGTGGCACATTCGTTGTAAAGTGTTGTAAAGACATAACAGTTAACAAGCTTTAAAACATGTTCCCTCATGCCTATTCATTGTAAGCAGCATTATTGTCATCGCTACAGTGCACCATGACTCATTTAGCCCATTGCGAAAGTCAACTGTCAATCCCTTTGGTGGAAACGGGTGTAATGATACAATACAGGCAATGGGCAGCTTGTCTCGACATGTACTTCTCAATGAAACAGCTTTGTTAAAGGGACACTGTGCAGGAAATGGTCAAAAAAGGTACTGCAACTATGCTGCTCATTGAAACTGGGCTGCCTATTGCCAAATTTGACCTTTACATGAAAGTTTACTAAGTAATAAACAAATATTTCCTAGTAGAGTCATTTTTGCAGCTAAAAATGGATAGTTTTGGAAATTCAAAATGGCAGACCATGGAGAAGATCCCTCTTTTCATGTATGAAAAGTGCAATTTTTCCAGTCATAATGAATACTTAGAATTTGATGGTGGTGGTAAGTATTCATGAAAAAGGTAACATTAGTGAATGGGCAGCATGGATTCTGGAAATAAACAACTAAAAATCTCACACAGTGTCCCTTTAAAAACATGGATAAGATTATGGGAGCGCATCTGAAACAGCGTTGTTAATAACATGGGTCAGATTATGGCAGGTAGAGTGGCAACGTGACATCATGCAGTATGTCGGTTTAAACTATTTTAGTGTGTATTTGCCTTTTGTGATATTGGTGCGTCATTTTCCACAATGTGACAGTTAAGGGTTGGGGATGTGTTTGGTCTGTCTGTCTGGGTAGGACTTTTTCTTGGATATTTTGTTGGTAATGACAATACTTAAAATGCAAAGAATAATTCTTGCTGGTATGCACTTTGTCACTGTAACAGTGTTAAATGGCGGACATACGCACACACGTACACACACTTGCACACACACACACGCGCGCGCACACACACACACACACACACACACACACACACACACACACACACACACACACACACACACACACACACACACACACACACACACACACACACACACACAAATGCACACACACACAATGTGAGTAGCGTTTTTTTGTGAGAGCAGGCTGGCCAGGGTACTGGAATACACTTCCCATTTTTGGCCACCAGAGAGCAATAGTGCTCCTCTGATGAGTTGACTGGCGTCACCATTGGAAGAGATGCATGTTCTCAGCCTTTAGCTCACCTCAGCTTCATCTGAGAATGAGCAAGAGAGAGAGGCGTCTTTTTTTTAATCCTCTGAATCATGCTGTAGACAAACAACTGACTGCAAGACCAATTATGATTCACTTGTGCATTCCCTCACCCACTGCAGTCACGAAAACTTAACACCAAAAAAAGATTTTGGAGAGAGAGAGAGAGAGAGAGAGAGAGAGAAAGATTGGCATTTGAAAATGAAAGCTTGAATATTTCTCCAGCTGCCCTGGGCAAGTCTGAGAACTCCTGAACTCATAGCAGCGTCTGCAGCAGCGTCTATGTCCTTGAGGTGAATCAACAATATGACTACCACACAGGCTTCAGTGCTCCCTTAAGACAAGATACTTCACACACTTCCCCTCCTCAACACCTAAACTAAACATGAGAGGTAAAACAGCAGCAGAAAGATGTAAAAAAACAAAAAAAAACTAAAAGTCAAGGCGAATGAAAATGAAAATGGAAGATAGAGAGAGGGAAAAGCAGACAGGCTGGCAGAAGGATAGATGCAACAACAGAGAGAAAGACACCCCCTGGGGTAAGCTTCAATGTTCAAATGGACCTGAC
>NC_085862.1:17582814-17600314 GCF_034702125.1 Engraulis encrasicolus | reverse complement strand
GTGTGTGTGTGTGTGTTTCCAGTCTTTAAAGTACCTGCTCTAAGTTACTTGTATCGCACAGACAGTGATTTATGCACGGCTCATTTCCAGACCTGATATTCCTTTTGTCTACCTGTCGAAGCCAGCGAAACTTTGTGCGTACGTTGATGTGAGAGCTGCGCAACAGCGTTCAACATATATATATATTTTTTACTGCGCCACGTAATCACTTAAGCATTACTGGAGTTGTTCAAGGGTAACTTCATTTTGACATAACGTTTAAAAAAAAAAATAGAACAAGAAGTACATGAAGACTACAAGTGCAGTGAGAAAAAAAAAAAGAAAAACAATCACAGCTCAGCGTGATCGCACAGCACATTGTTATTAGACATTCGAGAACGGTATGTTACAGTCAAGTGTTTATGGAATTCATGGGCGTAGCTCATGCCATGCCAATGTCATGATGTTTCTCAGAAACATCGCCGTGGTGGTCCGTAGCAGGCTGTATAGTATACACAGTAGTACTCACGTCCTTCAGGAGCTTGAGGAGGGGAGAAAAGAACACACAGCCAGAGAAGCCAAAAACAAAAACAACACCACAAATACAAACACACACACACACACGGTTCACATACCATAATAATCACAGTGAAGCAGCAGGCAAGGGCGGCGGGATGGGACAGAGAACAAACACAGAGAGAAAGGAAGAAAGAGGAAAAAACAGAGAAAGTGATAGATAGATAGATAGAGAGATAGATAGATAGATAGATAGATAGATAGATAGATAGATAGATAGATAGATAGATAGATAGATAGATAGATAGATAGATAGATAGATAGATAGATAGATAGATAGATGCAGTAGATAGAGAGAGAGAGAGATACAGAGGAAGAGAGAGAGAGAGAGAGAGAGAGAGAGAGAGAGAGAGAGAGAGAGAGAGAGATACAGAGGAAGAGAGAGAGAGAGAGAGAGAGAGAGAGATGCACCACAACACATGGCCACGATGCGTGGGTGTGGTGCATGTGATGGCATGGTGGTGGTGGTGGTGGTGGAGGCGTGCTGTGCTGTGAGGTCACACCGCGGTGGTCACGTAACGTCACGTCTAGGTGGAGCAGGCACCAAACCAACACCAAGCCGGAGAGAGGGGAAGAGAAAGAGGACAGATACCTACCCTGTGCCTGCTGCTATCTAGCTACCGACCTGTGGACTCTCAATGTCCGGCTCGGGGGGGTCGGGGGGGTCGGCACTGGGCTCACTTGTGGAGGGAGACGGAGCAGCGTCTCCGGCCTGAGGAAGAGGAGGAGGAGGAAGAGGAGGAGGATGAGGAGGAGGAAGAGTGGGAGGAAGAGGAGGAGGAAGAGGAGGAGGAGGAAGAGGATGAGGGGGAAGATCAAGGGAAGAGGTGTATGATGAAGAGAAGGGAGAGGAGGAGGAGGAAGAAGAGGAGGAAGAGGGGGAAGATCAGGGGAAGAGGAGTATGATGAAGAAGAGGAGGAGGAGGAGGAGGGTGAAGAGGGAGGAGGATGAAGAAATGGATAAGAACGGGAAGGAGGAAGAGAAAGAGGAAGAAGAGGAGGAGGAGGAGAAAAGGAGTGGGGAGAGAAGGAGGAAGAAGATGAATAGGAGAAGAATAAGGAGGAGGATGAAAGGGGAGGAGGAGGATGAGGAAGGGGAAAGGAGGAAGAAGACGGAGAGGAGGAGGAAGGAGAAGACCAGGGGTGGGCGGAAGAGAAGGAGGAGGGTGATGAAGAGGCAGATAATGGCAGAAGAAGACGGCATGGAAGAGAAGGGAAAGATGAAGCGTGAAAGGGGGAGAGTTAGAAGAGAGAGGGAGGGGGTGAGAGAAGAAGAAGCAAGTTAAAGGGTGCAAAGAGGGAAAAACGCAGGTGATTTCATTAAGAAGCTTGGCAAGAGATGTTATTTCAAGCAGATCAGCGCAAAAGCAGAATGCATCCATCCATCCATCCATCCATCCATCCATCCATCCATCCATCCATCCATCCATCCATCCATCCATCCCTCCATCCATCCCTCCATCCATCCATCCATCCATCCATCCATCCATCCATCCATCCATCCATCCATCCATCCATCAGCGTAGTTCTTCACCCTGTCCTGATGTATAAGTGGATGTGATGCATTGCTAGCCTGGTTCACACCAGACGGTGTGTGTGTGTAGCTTTGGCGCCCCCTGGCGGAGCAGAGCTACACACACTACCGTCTGGTACACAGCCATAGAGCACGCTCCGTCTCCAACCAGAAAATAGGCTGAGAATGTATTGCTTCTGCACGGCCTCCTCACCAACAAATTCCTTCAAAAACCTTCCTGTTAATCTTTAAAGAGTCAATATAGTCTCTAATCTGTCTTGTGACTCCTCAATGTGAGTTACCGTTTATATTTAAGAAATAAATGCTCCGTCTATTTTCTGGTTGGAGACGGAGCGTGCTCTATGGCTGTGTACCAGACGGTAGTGTGTGAAGCTCTGCTCCGCCAGGGGGCGCCAAAGCTACACATACACCGTCTGGTGTGAACCAGGCTAATGCATTGCCATTTCCCACACGATTTCCTGCCTCCCTCCCTCCCCTCGTCTTTTCCTGACGTTTCTGTGGAAAATGTGTTTTGTCAATTTAAGTACGCCGAGCACTCTTGAGGATGCGTGTTTACTTTCTTCTGTCTACCATAGCAGACATTGCTTGAACCCCCCCCCCCACACACACACACACACACACACACACACACACATACGCACGCGCGCGCACGCACACACACACACACACACACACACACACACACACACACACACACACACACACACACACACACACACACACACACACACCCACACACACACACACACACACACACACACACACACACACAAACATTTCCCCTCTGTCCACCACCCACACATTGTGCTGCTCTTAACACCACCAGTAAAGATGTTTGTGTGTGTGTGTGTGTGTGTGTGTGTGTGTGTGTGTGTGTGTGTGTGTGTGTGTGTGTGTGTGTGTGTGTGTGTGTGTGTACGTGTGTGTACGTGTGTGTACGCGTGTGTGTCTCTGTGTACGTGTGTCTCTGTGTGGGCGGATGGCTGGCTGTGTAAAAAGCCTAGGCGGCAGTAGAAATCATTAGGGGCTCGCCACCACAGCCTGTTTACCTGCCCATCCGCCCACCCACTAGCACTGGCCTCGCATGGCAGGTACATCTCCATCTTGCATAAAGCACTCTTTCACTTCATTCCTCTTTCTTTTCATTTCATGATCTGTTCTTTTTTTTCTTTTCATTGCTTTTTTTTCTTGCATTTCTTTCTCTTTTGTGTGCCTGAAATGTTCTGGAAATGCCCCCCTCCTGGAAATTGAAAGGTGACATTTCCAGTGCAGAGAGAGAGAGAGAGAGAGAGAGAGAGAGAGAGAGAGAGAGAGAGAGAGAGAGAGAGAGAGAGAGAGAGAGAGAGAGAGAGAGAGAGAGAGAGAGAGAGAGAGAGAGAGACAGAGAGAGAGACAGAGACAGAGACAGAGAGAGAAATGCTATATAGAAGCAGAAATCTCCAACCGACAGTTAGTCCCGATGACTCAACTGTACCTCCACATCCATTTGCTTTCAAGCAGGCTTGCAGGTGAGTACTGAGGCACTGCACAAAGCTTTTCATCTGAGCCCTGGGCTTTTTATTACAAGAATAGACGGCCTAATTACTAAGACCTTGTACCGTAGCATCAGACATACAGTATACCAAAGATGATTTTCTCTCTGTGTATGTCATTTTCCCCCAGACCCCTTTATTAGCCTGTCTGTCTGTCTGTCTGTTTCTGCCTGTATGTCCATCTGCAATGTTTTCAGTGCATCTAGCATCGGAAAGGCCATCTCTGATTGTTCTTGTTGGATGTTGTTGAGATGGTTTGCCACAATGTTTTTTTCCCCTTAAAAACGGTACTGTAGCTTTGGTCACACTTCACTTTCACATAGCCTATTTAGAGAGGGAATATTATTATTATACGGTTCTCTCTCATGTAGGGTATGTACTTGTACAGTTACATTAAACATTAAACTTAAACTAACCTCTGCAATAACTGTGTCTGAATCGACATAACAGACGTAAACAGCACACTTCCTATTAATGAATCATGGCCCGCGTACTACACAATGCCTCACTTCACAGTGAATGTGCGGGTGATTTCAAGTTCACAGAATCCATTATATTTCTTTTTGTTATGAAATGTGCAACGGTAGTCCGTGGGCATCATTTCTCAGAAGTCCTATTCACAATACTCTCTCCCTGTGGGCCCCATGCCCGTTTTTTTTCATCCTCCTTTGTTTATCAGTCTATGCTTTTAAAACGCTTCCATCTCGCCTTCACCATCGGCTTCCATATTAGTCTGCATGGCCCAATGCCAGTGTGGGAGGTGCACAGTAAAAAAATGGGATTTCAGCATTTCAGAGGGAAATCACATATTTTTTTTACAACACTGTGGAGAGTCACTGAGTTAAGTCAGTGTACAAGTCTGCAGGTGGCCAGTGTCCACAAGTCACTCAATGGCCTAGGCCCTAAATACGTATATTGCATATATTCTATAGCAATATCATCATAAAAGATGTCTTCGCCGGTCTTTAGAGTCTCTGCTGATTGTGCCTAGCGTCAAATCCAGACAGGGTGAAATGGCATTTCGCCATTATGCTACCAAATGCTAAAATCAGCTTCCTGTTGAAACTAGAACTGCCCCAATAATAGGCTATCATGTTTTAAAAAGTAAACAGCTTTATTTTCATCTGCCTTTTAGTTAACGATTCTCTATAATACTTTCTAGGTCACTAAGGTCAACGGAGAAGAATCTGCTGGTGATTCCAAAAGTCAAAACAAGGTGTGGAGAGGCAGCCTTTAGCTTCTATGCTTCAAAGCTTTGGAATCAGCTTCCAGATGATGTAAAAAATGCACCCACTATTGATAGCTTTAAATCTAGACTCAAGACAAAGCTGTTCTCAGATGCTTTCCCCTAGACTAAATTATTATTATTATTTTTATTTTAATGTTTATTTAATTTGATTTATTTTATTTTATTATTATTTTTACCTTATGTTTTATCTTAATGTTTTAAATGTTTTTTGACTCTAATTTATTTCCTTCTTTCTTCCCTGTTTCCTTTCATTTACATTTGTTAACTTTGTGAAGCACATTGAGTTGCACCTGTGTATGAAATGTGCTATAGAAATAAACTTGCCTTGCCTTGCCTTGCCTTCTATACTTTCTACTTTCAGCAATAGTTGTCTTCTCTCTTCTCTTTCTTTTCTCTCAGGCACATGGAATGACAGTTATGTATGTGCAATACAAATCCTACTATTACTATAGCTTACTATTTACACAATATTGAATACTGTATAATGAACTGTGAAAATGTTACACTGACCAATAAAAGTGGGCCGAAATATTACCTGAAACATGGTTAATTTATACTCTTTAACAGTTATATTAAGACTTTTGTACAGTGTGAGCTAGACTCTTGGTAAAAGATCCTCCCATTTTTTGGCCATCTTTGGTGTGGTCATGACGCACACCATTGCACATGAATATTAATATCCCCAAGAAAAGAAACGGCCCTTTCGTTTTTCTCCTCTCCTCTCCTATTTTATCCACCTGTAAAATGCAGTCGTTATGGAGCGAATGATGAATTATGGATTTCAGAAACCCCAGCTTTTTTCTTGCTTCCATGGGGGTTGATGTATGAAAGCTACCTGGCTGCGATTAATAAGGTCTTAATGATGTCTCAGACACTTCCATGAGCTCATTTAACGCATTATTGGACCCAAATGTTGGTCAGCCATGGAGGGAGGGAGGGGCATCACACACACACACACACACACACACACACACACACACACACACACACACACACACACACACACACACACACACACACACACACACACACACACACACACACACACGCATATGCGCGCGCGCACACACACACACACACACACACACACACACACACACACACACACACACACACACACACACACACACACACACACACACACACACACACACACAGGCACGCATATGCACACACACACACACACACACACACACGCATATGCGCACACACACACACACACACACACACACACACACACACACACACACACACACACACACACACACACACACACACACACACACACACACACACACACACACACACACACACACACACACACACACACACACACACACACAACACACTGCCCAATCAGGAAAAGAATGATTACCTAGCCGGCTGGCGCAGATTCAACAGCTATTCATCAGCAGATCTCAGTGCAGTGCACTCTACTGGACACATTAGTAGAAGACATGCCTCCTCTTCCCCCTCTCAACCCCCATACAGCCCCCATAGGGTGCCACTGGGACACCACTTCAAATGACATTTACTGGAGTCTTGTCTCACCATAGAGAAGCCAACAGGAGGCAAAGGGGTCCGATGTCTTGGGCCCAGGCAAAGCAGGGGGCCAGGATTGTGTCTTCATTATGTACGTATTGCTGTATGGACAGAGGCGCATCTTGCCACCAGGCAAGGCAGGCAGCCGCTTGGGGCCCCTAGATAGTGAATAACAGCCCATACTGTACTACAGTAGTGGTGATTTTGGTTCAAATGTTCATTCTTTTGCATTTTCGCTTGGGGACCCACCTAACCCTAGAATCGCCTCTGTGTATGGAGTGAGAGGGGGGCCATTCAGATAACTTTGTCCAGGGCCCGGGCAAAACTGTCAGTGGACCTGTCTCACTACTCACTATAATAGGTACAGTATAGATAAGAGGCAGTCTGATATTAAATGATACCCATAAGGATGTGGCTCTTCAGGTGTTTTAGTCGATCGTTTTCAAGTATTTATGGGCACAATTTCATTATGAGGGATTAGTGGGAGGATGCAGTTGTCAGTTACTCTCCGGTGAAATGCGTCTAACTGTGGCAGTGGAATTGATTTCCAGTTTCCATTATAAGAGAGGTCTATAAAGACTACGTGCATTATTTTTCCAGAGAGATTCCATGACAGCGAATGGTCCCTGCTATTTATAATCTGATTGCACTTAAAGGTACACTGTGCAGGAAATGGTCAAAAAAGGTACTGCTGCTCATTGAAACTGGGCTGCCTATTGCCAAATTTGATCTTTACATGAAAGTTTACTAAGTAATAAACAAATATTTTCTAGTATGGTCCAAGTACAGTCATTTTTGCAGCTAAAAATGGCTATTTTGGGAAATTCAAAATGGCGGACCATGGAAAAGATCCCCCTTTTCATGTATGAAAAGTGCAATTTTTCCAGTCATAATGAATACTTAGAATTTGATGGTGGTGGTAAGTATTCATGAAAAAGGTAACATTAGTGAATGGGCAGCATGAATTCTGGAAATAAACAACTAAAAATCTCACACAGTATCCCTTTAAGAGACCACTACCTATTTAGCCTTTGTCCTGGCTTTCACCAGACCCTTGTGTATTTCCGCCCAGCTTTGTGAGCTCACACAAGGGTCTGGAGGATCTTTACTCTGCTCCCAAACCAAACTGCAGTGTAGAAGCAATCAGGATCATGGGATTTTCAGAGATGTGATGTAGTCAAACATTCTTATTTTGCTGGACTTCGTGCCCCCAAGACAGTTGACGCCCTCGGCGCCCGTCCTGTCTGCCTATGCCTAGTGCCGGCCCTGGACTTGTTCATTACAGCACATTGCATATTACAGTAGAGTACAGTAAGGTACTCACAGCGTCTTCCTCTCCACTCCGACTGGGGCTGCCGTCCCCTTCCCCAAACGAGTCGTCGGTGGGGGGATCGCTGCCGTGAGACGCCGAGGACTTGGAGGGAGAGCTCTGCCGAGGCGCTGGGGTGGGCGCTGAAAAGAAAAACCAATGACGAAATCAATGACTTTCAGAATATGGACGATCATCACCACGTAAAAATGGGGCTCTACTGATACCAGTAAAACCTCCTTTTGGCACAGATTTGAGGTGTTGCAGATTTTGTTATTTTTACATTGAATAATTTCAACTGAGCCCTGCACCTTCACAGCAGATGACAAGTGATAAGCAGCAGTTAACCATACTTATGACGACACACCACCTCACCACCAAGGGGAGAAAATCTTACACATGTTCATATTTATTATTAATACATATTTTCACTGCAATGCAAGATGTCATGGCAAGAGCAGGTTACTCCAAGTTCACACCACTACTAATGGTTTGGCTTTTAGAGCTACGGCCGAGCTCTAAAGAGCCCTCAATTTGAACCACCAGAGTCAGGGCGGTCTGATCTGGTATTCTAGGGGGTGGCGTGCACTACGATGGATGTGTCAGTGTGACAGAGTGAGACCTAGATGGATAGAGCTACACAGGGAAAGAGAGACAGAGAGAGAGAAAGAGAGCGATGAGGGCGTTGAGTAGCACTTATCACTGAATGACATTTAGATGAACTGATGGCTCCATTTGTGGTTTGAGAAACACCTCAGTTAATAGAGTCTGGGTCGACTGTCATGCTACCGCCACAAACATTTTTACACACACACACACACACACACACACACACACACACACACACACACACACACACACACACACACACACACACACACACACACACACACACACACACACACACACACACACACACACACACACACACACACACACACACACACACACACACAGAAAAAAAACAACAACAATGTAGTTTCAGCTACACAATGTAGGCATGTGGATGTGTATGAGGGCCATTTCCACACACCCAGTAGCCCCGTGTCGCATCCCAGCACCGATGCTGCATTCAGGGGAGCAACGCTGGCTGGCGCACTGCTGATAAGACCTGCAGTCATTTTCTATTGTCATTCTCAATTGAGCCCTCTCGTTCGAGTCTCTCATTCTCTTTCTCTCCTGCTGCACCGATGTCCTGTCTCTCCATCTCTCTCTCTCTCTTTCTCTCTCAACAAGTACATAGAACTATTCAAAATGAAATGGATTTGTTTACAAAGACAAAACGACAGTTCAATTTGCAAGTGTGTGTGTGTGTGTGTGTGTGTGTGTGTGTGTGTGTGTGTGTGTGTGTGTGTGTGTGTGTGTGTGTGTGCGCGCGCACGCTCATGTTTTTTTTTTCAGATGTTCAGGGCCCTAATGTGTTGCAGTAAGGCTCCATTCAGACTGTGACACTTTTTTTCTCAGTCAGCCAATCAAATTCAATTGTTTCCCTACATGCGTATTCATTTCCAATTTTGTCATTGTTTGTCCTCTCCATACTTCAGAGCGTTACAGTTGGTAAGCAGTTTGACCATTGCTGGACCACCTCATTGCTTTTCTTTCCTGTGCCTTGCTCGAAAAAAAATCAACACTGTTCAACTTTTGAGAGATCATTTTCCATTTTTATACAATATGTTGTTGCATGGCAACCTTTAAACAGTTTAAAACAGGTCTGTACGTACATAATTTAGCAACAATAAACGAACCTTGACATCTCCACCAAAGGTTTCACTATTATTATTAAGCCATTGGATGTCAGAAATCTCGCCATGTCTCGTGTTTCGGAGGCTTAAAAAGAGCATCCCAGTGTGAGCGCCCCCTTGGTTCTTTGGCTAGTCGCCACGCTAGCGTTGTTTCAGTGCTGAGCCCAGGGCACAGGCGCGCAGAGAAGGTCAAGGGCCTTTAGAGAGGGAGCTCTAGACCTGCCAGCATCTCATTTGCACATCCACACAAACATTTGGGGTGTGAGTGACTCTTTCTCGTCTCTGTTTTGTTGCTTTGTGTGTGTATGACAATATAGTATATGTGTATTTGAGACAGATGTGACAGTGTTTGTTTGTTTACTTTTTTCTGTGTGTGTGTGTGTGTGTGTGTGTGTGTGTGTGTGTATGTGTGTGTGTGTGTGTGTGTGTGTGTGTGTGTGTGTGTGTGTGTGTGTGTATGTGTGTGTGTGTGTGTGTGTGTGTGTGTGTGTGTGTGTGTGTGTGTGTGTGTGTGTGTGTGTGTGTGTGTGTGTGTGTGTGCATGTGTGTGCTTGTGTGCAACAGTAATTAGCACAGCACAAGCGGAGGGCCCCAAACAGGGTGAGCCACACAGACCAGAGGTCCCCTGGGATCCGCCATAATTACAGCACACCACGGCCCCCCTCTCAGCTGGAGAGCTCCCTCCCTCCCTCTCTCTCTCTCTCTCTCTCTGTCTCTGTCTCTCTCTCTCTCTCTCTCTCTCTGTCTCTGTCTCGCTCCTCTCGCTCCTCTCTCTCTCTCCCTCTCTCTCTCTTTCTCTCTCTCTCTCTCTCTCTCTCTCTCTCTCTCTCTCTCTTTCGCCCCCCTCTCTCCCACCGCTGTGTCCCCTTTCCTTTCTCTCTCTCCCTCTTTATCTCTCTCTCTCTTTCTCTCTCTCTTTCTGTTCATCACTCTCTATTCCACAGCTCTATCTCCCCTTTCCTCTCTCTCTTCCTCTCTCTCTCTCTGTGTTTATCACCCTCTCTGTGTTTCTCTATCTCTCTCTGTCTCTTGCTCCCCATTTCATTTCGCCCCTCCTCCCATTCCCCTTCCCTCTTTCTTTTCAAGTCTCTTTCTCTCCTCTGTCGCCATCTCTCTCTGTGTGCCCCCTTTAGTGCTGTTGCTAATTGCCATTTCACGCTGACTAAAGACTAAGAGCCCCGTAGGCAGCGGCATCATCAAACGCCACCTTGCCAACCTCTGCCAGGAGGAGGTGCGAAAGAGACCGGGAGACGGAGGAGGAAATGAAAGACTACAGGATGCCAATGTGACTTCTGGTTTTTTTGCTTTTTCCAGAGGTGTGAATTAAAGAGCGGTGGGTGTTTCACATCCATATGTGCCGAATGCTGAGAGCAACACACTTCATTTACAACCGCATGCGCTTTGGGAGGGGAGTGTTTGGTGTAGTTATAAAATATTGTTTGTGTGTGCGTGTGTGTTAGGCATGTCTATGTGTGCTCATAGGAATGGGGTGAGTGGTTGGAGTTGTGTTTGTGTCTGTGCTCGTTTCTGTGTTTGGCAGGTGTGAATATGTGCATGTGCATGGCATGGAAGTGTGAGTAAGTATGACTGGAGTGTGTGTTTGTGTGTGTGTGTGAGAGGGAGAGAGAGTCTATGTATGCGTATAAGTATGTGTGTATGGCAGGCACTCACGTGAGTTGGTGGAGGGCGTGGTGGAGGTGACGGGCGTGAGGTTCATCTGCGAGATGTCAAAGTCGTCACAGTCGTCCGTGTCCTGCGCCATGCCTACGCGGCTGAAGTAGCTGCTGAAAGCGTCCGTGGTGCACGCCAGGCTGGGCTGTTCGCCCCCGCCGGCTGCTCCCCCCTTCCGCGGCGGCAACATAACCCCAGGCCCGCCCGGCTTCCCCATCTGGAAATCCTTGAACATCTCCTTGCTCATCTTCTGCCGCGTGGGGTCGGCGCTGCCGCCCGCGTGCTGCGGGCTAGACGCCACGGACGACGACGCGCACGGGCCGCCGCCCATGGCCCCCGACACCCCCGAGGGGCCGGGCACGGGCGGCGCGTCGCATGGGGGCATGGCGGCGACCGGAGTGGCCAGCGTCTGGAACATGGCGGCCGGCAGCGGCCCCACCGTCTGCGCGGGCACGAAGGCCCCGGGGGGGAAGGCGCCCGCCGCCATGGCCGCCCACTGCTGCTGCGTGGCGGGGGAGAAGAGGCCCGCCGCCTGGCCCGCCCAGATCACCTGCTGCCCGCCGGGCAAGACCTGCGCCACCGCCCCCACCGGCGACTGCACGCCGAACGCCAGCGGGGTCTGGGCCCCGAACGGCTGCTGCGCCCAGTGACCCGGGGGCACGGCTCCCATCGTGACGTAACCTGCAAATACATATGACACAATATCATACACATGGTCGGGTGATTGATTGATTGATTGATTGATTGATTGATTGATTGATTGATTGATTGATTGATTGATTGATTGATTGATTGATTGATTGATTGATTGACTGATTGATTGATGTACTGTTGCTCGCAAACACACACCACAACACACATGGTTGGTGGATTGACTGAATGTAAATGTAGTTCATTCTTTGCAGTCCTGTTCTAGAGTCAATATAATTCCCTGCTACAGATACAGTACATGTCACAAAACATGATAAAGGAAGCATGGTCAGAGCACAATTAAAAAAAAATATATATTGTTACAAATAACAATAGGCCTACTGTAACATGCGAAGATGCGTATGTGAGTGATTCTCTAATTCGCCTACACTTTTAAGTCCGTGGATTTTATTTGGCAATTCCACTAACTATTAACTGCATCCAATGATGTTTTGGACATTGAAAAACATTTATCTTTCATATAATACAGAAAGTGTAGACATAGCATTATTTCCCTCAGCAAGAATGAATATTTAATACTGGTTTTGGGCGTTTTCATGCCGTCCTGTTTTCCAAATGTCAGATTCAGTCTTCATATTAGCATGTAAAGAAACTTGTTTTGCCCAAGACGATTGCAAATGTTGATTCACAGTAATCATCACAATATGACAAAACTGTCAGAAAGACCACTGTCCTTTCCATTATACATGAAATTTGCCATTTTGTGTGTGTCCACGAAAACTGTGTTAACCGTGTCACGGTCTGAAACCTCCTCCATAAATCAGTAATGGTTTGGTCTTAGGCCATACGAATAACATCACGTGATGTCATAACCTCTTTGGCAGGATAGGGGAAGACTTTTTGGTAAATTTTGAGCTCCATCCTTCCATAATTTAATCCATTCTTTTTCATGTTCTCATAGCGGGAAAATTGCCTGTCAACTGTGTTATCAACATATTCATAAGAATCTGAATTAGAAATCACATGTAGAAAAACACAGATAAAGCATACAGATACATGAATTGATTAAGGTGTTGTGGTGGAACTTCTGAGGTCCTCAGTTAGCACAACACCATAAAAATGGCTGAAATGTCAACGGTGTTACCGTCAATGGTGTTACAATTAAGTATGACAGTCAGGGTTGCCAGATGAGGCTGATGATTTCCAGCCCAAAAAATGATCAAAATCCGCCCTAAAAACCCGCCCAATTCTATTCATTTATATGGCAGTGGGAAGGTTTTTCTGATAGATGCCATTTTTACCCGCACACGGGCATCCTAAGCAGCCCAATTGGGCGGGAACCAGTCCAATCTGGCAACACTGATGACAGTTGAGGAGGAGTATGTTTTTGCCAATTTATATCCATATTGACAGACAAACAAACAAAATAATTTGTGTTCTAGGGAGATGGGTTTGTCTGCTCTGTTTTTTTCTCCTAAAAAAGTGCCGACTTGTTCCCCTACACTGTTGACCGTAACACAGTTGAGTAACACCGTTGACTGTTTTGAAAGTGTTTTTGCGCTATTGATCCCTTATGTGTTGGAAAAATCCTATGAACATACACTAGGGATTATCTCTGGAGAAGGAAGTCTTGTGTAAGGAGGGTGACTATATTCAAATCAGACGTTACAGGGATTTATGATGAAAAATGTGTCAGTCTGTATCACAGTGACTCATAAAATCCTACTTATGAAGCTCAACGATCACATTTTCTATATCAGCTGCACAGATTAATGACAACATTACTGCTAAGGGACATAAGCACTTTCAAACATATATTGTTTCAACTCTGTAGTATTTTTATATGTGTTTGAAATGACATAGTATTTGTCCATAACACTGTTGACAAAATAATTAAGCAAATGTTCGCTTTCATTAGAGTATTTATCAAATGATTTAAGATTAAGCTTGGCAATTTGTTTGTTTGGAAACTTAAATATATACACTATGTAAACATCTAGGTCATTTAGTTGAAAAAAATACTGATAATTGACATTTTGCTTTTGCCAAAAGCGTAGGGGAATCGTAGAATCACTCATGTATGAAGATATGTAAAATGCAAGTCTATTATTCTATGACAAACATATTATAACTAACTATACATAAATAAAGTAAATAAACTGTATGCAAATAAAATAATATGTAATGGACTTAAATGCCATAGCAACTGAACACTAATTGCGTTTCACATGAGCTCTCAAGTGCAGGTCTGTGAAGCGACTGTGTGACTGCAAACTCCTCCTCTCCTCATGAGGCGGAGGGCGTCTGTACAGGTTTCTCTATCAGCTCACACACACACACAGCTCATTTCATTCATTTCCTTTCTTGCTTCACTCAGGTGTTCATTCATTCATGTACTCATTCCCTCCCTCCTTCATTCACTCATTATTTTGTTCGTTTGCTCATTCGCTCGCTCGTTCACTCCTTCATTCCTTCGTTCGTTAGCTCATACTGTAAAATTGGTTCTTTTCATGACTGCAGTTGAAGCTCCCGTAATTGCTCGGCGCGATGAGCGTCGCCTTAATGAACAGCCAGAGAGTTAAACAAGGCCATTAAGATAGCGCGCCTCTTATTAGGTGCGGCTCAGTTTTTATTACGCTCCGTCCTCCTTTTCATCCTCTAATTGACTGCCCCCTGCAGATTTCGCGCCGCAAACTTTAATTGTATCTCTGGTTTGCATCAGAGAGCCACACAATAGCGAGTAGCATACGCGAGGAGCCGAGATACAGCGTGTGGGGTTAATCTGATGCGGCTTTACTCTTTTAAGACTGGCGAATCTTGTGTATTATCTTCTCGAAGTTGGTGAAGTGAACTTGGGGAGGTTTATCGAGCTAGAAATTTCTGTGTTGTTCACTGAGTGGGGGATACAGTCATCTGATTCTGTTTTATTCTGCTAAGACTGATGTGTATCTTGTGTATTATCTTCTCTATATTGTTCAGGTTGAGATGAAAGTGAATTTGGTGTCTTATGGGTTTATCATATCTGTATACTTCTGTATTGTTCACTGAGTCAGGGATCTGGTACTGGTACCGTATGTTGGGGGTTAAGGAGTTAACAACATAAAAAAAACTTTACACAAAAAAGAGGGCCAGCCCAGTAACCATGCTACTCTACTGAGCAAAAAAAAAGTAAAACCAGATTGAGCTTAGTGAAATGATTATGGAGCAAGATGAACGGAAAATATTTTTGAAGACATTTGTTGGTGGCAGGGACAGGCATATGATAGCTAAAGCCATGCCTTCTGAAGGCGAATCCAAAGCGCACTCTCCCAGACCTAGTAGTGGAGCTCGCAAAACTGAGTGGAACTACACAGGTGAGAGGGGCAAGCACTGATGATGCAGTAAATACGACTGTACGGCCCTTCATTTACCATGGATCCAGCAAAATGTCCAACTCCTGGCTGACACTCACATGAACTTGAATGAATGATTCATTAAACACATATTTACTACAGAAAACGTTTGGCGATTTAATAAGAGATGGCAGGGGGGGTCAAAGGTTGGGAGCATGCGAGCGAATGCACATTTCGGAAACATAAATCATTACGTTCGGCTAGGGAGTAAAGATCAATGCAACCTTTGCTTTAATCGTTATTTTATAAAAACTGATTTAATTGAGGGTCATGCGTTCAGTTCTGTGGTCAGCGGTTGGCCTTTGCCGAGTGCCTCTGGGGTAAATGCAGGTTACAGATATGTACGTACCAGTATGTATGTATTTATTCTTGTACTTTTCTACCACTTGGCGAGAGCATTTATATAGTACCACTGGGAGGTCTGAAATGCATTATGTACTCAAGAGTAGATAGGAATAGGAAAAAAGGAGAAGGAGGAAGAGGAGAACAAGAAGAGAAAGAGGAAGAATATGAGAAGGCGGGGGGGGGGGGGGGTATCTCTCCCAAACTCGTCAGTCAGTGCTTTTCATTTCCGAAGTGACACAAATCGCAAGCAACAATAAGCGACTTGACGCATGACAAAACTGTCAATGACACTTGCTACGAGCCGAGTGGGAGATATATTCTACCCCCACCACCCCACCCCACCCCCGCTGCGCCAACACAGCTGTGCCACATCTCCCATTCCCTCTCTCCCTTTCGAGATGAAGAGCCAGCCGCTGTGTGTGTGTGTGTGTGTGTGTGTGTGTGTGTGTGTGTGTGTGTGTGTGTGTGTGTGTGTGTGTGTGTGTGTGTGTGTGTGTGTGTGTGTGTGTGTGTGTGTGTGTGTGTGTGTGTGTGTGTAGTGTGCGTGTGTAGTGTGCGTTTCGCCCTGTGGCAAATATCTGAGCGCTGCTTGTTTTGTCATGTATTTCTCACACTCGTATACAGAGTCAGGCACTTCTATCTGTCAGCCGTCGGAAGCAACAGCAGAAATAGCAGGAAGCGGATATAATATCAGAGAATGAAATAGAAAAGAAAGTCTTATTTTAGGGATACATCTATTAGCACTAATACATACAATGTTAATGCCTGCATAAGTAACTTGTAAGGCATGTACTAAGCAAATGCTATGGCCTACTAGGTCCTTACTAAGGTTAAATTGGTAATAAATCCCTTATTGTGCATGAACAAGACATTTGCGAATACATGCATAACAAATGTTTGATTTTGCTTTGTACATGCCTTACAAATTACTTATACAGGAACATTGTAAGTATTAGTGCTAATAGATGTATCCCTAAAATAAAGTGTTACCAGAAAGTCTTATTATTATTTACACACAGCACAACAAGATTTAAAGGCTCCCGTCCAGGTGCACACAGCGAAAAGTACAAATAATAATTAACTAATAAAAATTACAAAAAACTACTGTGCTATGAGAAGACACATATGCACGCTCTGTATGCATGCAGACAGGAGGCCGGAATAGCTGCAAGCACCTGGTTCTACAGAGAGGGTCCTTCTGCCCATTTTGAATTACTTTATGTAATGCTGTTGTGTTCGGGAGTGCGAGAAATAGAGCTTTTGTGTGTGCAGGGGTGGTGGCGTTCAAGCAAAATTCAATTAATCTTCTCTGTCTCAGTTATTCATTTATTTGTGTGACTGCTTTTCTTCCTTAATCTGCCCTAAATGAATGGTGTGCTCAATTACGAAACCCAACCTCATTCACCTAAAAACACACACACACAAATGTGCGCACACATACCCGCGTAGACATACATACACCCTTGTGGCGAAATCTCTTCTTACAAAAGTAGCTCTTTCATAAGGCTATCTACTGATGATCAGAGCCAGTGTTTTACCATTAGGTAATATAGGCAACTGACACCCTATGTCAGGACTGCCTCTGGACTCATTGTTTACGTTACCCCCCCTGGCCTGATCGTGCTTTACTCTATGTTTGTTTTGAATGTGCCATGTGCCACCTTTTTTGGATTACCTAACTGGACTGAATTCTGATTTTTGACACTCTCTTTTGGATGTTTTTCAATACTGCCTTATTTTGGGATTTACTTGAACTTGTGTGCTTGTGCTGGTTGCCACTCTAATAAATCTCTGGAACTTTTCTGCATTTGGGTCCTCCTTATCCTGAGCCTGACACCCTAGCGCCATGCCCCACCATGATAAACACCAGCAAACGTAATTCAAAAAGGACCCAAGTCTACAGTGTATTTTGCCTAGCGCCTCCAAATGGTTAGAGCCGCTGCTGCTGCTGATAATAACCGTTTGTAATGGCCTGTGT
>NC_085862.1:17567814-17572814 GCF_034702125.1 Engraulis encrasicolus | reverse complement strand
GCATGAACAATATACCCAGTACACATGTATAGAAATATATAAGCCCATACACAATATGCACATACACCAACACAATACATACATAATAACATGAGCACAGCACAGCACAGCACAGCACAGCACAGCACAGCACAGCACAGCACAGCACAGCACAGCACAGCACAGCAAGGCAAAGCACACACAAACGGACTCCAGACCTGTCAAAAGGGACTAATCTGACAGACAGACCCTCCCTCGCCCATCCAACACCCCCCCCCTCCCTCCTTGCTAAAGCCCCTTGTTCCCCTGGAGTTAAGCGGTAAACACCGCGCCGCAGTGACAGGCGAAGGGATGCAATTAAGAGGTCTGTCCTTGGAGGCCGATAAGGACTAATTCTACTGAAAACCAGTGCAGGAGAGAAGCGAGGAGCCGAGTATACGACGACCGGCTGCCATTTTCCCTGCAATTACGGCAAAAAAAAGGCTTGGGCAAGGGGCCAGGCTAAGGAAAGGAGAGAGAGAGAGAGAGAGAGAGAGAGAGAGAGAGAGAGAGAGAGAGAGAGAGAGAGAGACAGACAGAGAGAGAGAGAGACAGACAGACAGACAGAGAGAGAGAGAGCCAGAGAGGCAGAGACAGAGACAGAGACAGAGACAGAGACAGAGACAGAGAAATGGATGTGTGGCAGTAAAAGCCACTAAACTGAAACAGCATAAATGTATGAAACTCATTTTGAGAAAAACATGATGTGTTCCACATATAGACGGTGGGATGACTGGAGTGGAGTGAGCTTGATGCATCATGAGGACCTCAAGACTCATCCTGCCGTTCTGACTTTCTTTCCATTGCTCCCTATATGCCATACTACCCTTTCACCTACCTCTTAACACCACTGCATTCTATTAAAGCCTTGAAATCCTTGACTTTGTTGGTATGTGTTTCTGCTCGTGGATGTGTGTGTGTGTGTGTATGTGCGCATGTGTGCATGCATGTGTGTGTGTGCGTTCATGTCAGTGTCAGTGTGTGTGTGTGTGTGTGTGTGTGTGTGTGTGTGTGTGTGTGTGTGTGTGTGTGTGTGTGTGTGTGTGTGTGTGTGTGTGTGTGTGTGTGTGTGTGTGTGTGTGTGTGCGAGCGTGCGTGCGTGTGTGTGTGTGCGTGTGTGTGTGCATGTGTGTAAGAGCAGGCAGCAAATAACTAAGTGTGTGATTTGTGTTTACTGCCTGCCACTGCCAAGATGCTGCAGCTGAGCCGACCTTGAGCCGGGCTCTGAATGTCGCCCAGGCCCCTGACTGACTTAGAGCCGCTCTTTACTGGACTGGCTCGAGCTACTAAATAAAACCGCAAACACACATACACACACACACACACAGACAAACACACGCACATACACACGTGCGCACACACAAGCAGACACACGTACGTGCACACAAACACACACACACACCATGCCCACGAGCACACACACATGCACACACAGATAGATTACTGCCCCGAAGGACGAGATCCATCAATCTGTTTACTGGCCCTGCAGGGGTGGGGGTGGACGCGGAGAGTAGCTTGTGTGTGTGTGTGTGTGTGTGTGTGTGTGTGTGTGTGTGTGTGGTGTGTGTATGTGTGTGGGCGTGGTGTTGTGTGTGTGTCGAAGGAGATACCACAAGGTATTATGGGAAATCTCTGTGTCTATGTCTGTCTGTCTGTCTGTCTGTCTTTCTGTCTATCTGTCAGTCTGTATATCTGTCTATCTGTCTATCTGTCTCTGTCTGTATATCTGTCTATCTGTCTATCTGTCCATCTGTCTCTATATCTGTCTGTCTGTCTGTCTGTCTGTCTATCTGTCAGTCTGTATATCTGTCTGTCTGTCTGTCTGTCTCTGTCTATCTGTCTATCTGTCTCTGTCTGTATATCTGTCTATCTGTCAATCTGTCCATCTGTCTCTATATCTGTCTGTCTGTCTGTCCGTCTATGTGAGTTACACGTCAGGTTGCGCGTTGCTCGTGATGGTGGTTGTTGGCCGTCCTACAGTACACCGGCGTCCATACAGTCTATCGCTCACACCACACCGAATATACAGCTCCCTGCAGTCATCCGTCTCCTCGGGAGGCAGGCAGTGCCGCGCTGCTTATAATTGGTTCCCCCACCTTGCCAAGACTGCCAGTCACTCGGGCGAGTTCAAACACGCACAAGCAGATCACTGAGTGAAAGTGATTGCGACTGCTGCTGTAGCGGCGGTGGCAGTGGCGGTGGCGGTGGCGGCGGGGCGACGCAGAGGAAAACTGCTGTTTGACACGCGCTCTACTTCGCCACTGATACTTCCTGATTTCCCCTCCTTTCATATCTGACGAGGGGAGTCTATGAGCGCGACACGGCCCACTTTATTTCACCAAGGAAAAAGAAGACGGAATGGAGCGGAAAGTTCTGACAGAGAATATTTTATTTTCTGAAAGGGGATTGCGCTGTGATGGCTGCTCCATAGCGCAAACACTTTAGGAAAAAAAAACCATCAGGCTGTCTTTTCAGCATGCTAACACTAGCAGAAAACTACATGTTTTTTTTTTGTTTTTTTTTTAAGATAATCTTATCCCAGTGTTCTCGTAAGACCGCATACTGTACGGCAGAGGACTTAAGTCGCACTAACACCCCCGAGATCCCATGTAAAGCGGTGGCTTTCTGTTGCTTACCACCCCCACCCACACCCCCACCCAGGGAAGCCAACAGGGGTGGGGACAAAGGGGGACAGTTGCCCCAGCCCCAGGGAAAGAGGGTGCCCCAGAATTGGGACCCCATTACATTGCATGTATCGAGAGGGGGGCCCTTTCACACGATTTTGTCCCGTGCCCAGTCAAAGCTGTCAGCAGCCCTGCACCCCCCCTCCACCCCCCCACTACACATACAGCTCACTGCCCCCCCTCTCCTCCTGTCCACCTAGTCACCACCAGCTATCAATTAGCCCCTTCCAGGGAGATGGTAATTATCCACGTGTGTGTATTTTGCATACGTTTTTAATGCAGCCCACATAATTAACACTGTCTCACTAATCTTCCCTTCTCTTGACTGATTAGGCAAACATGCCTTTTAGCTTTGTCTTGTGTGGGGAAAAGAAGCAGTCCTCCTCGCACACCTTGTTTGGATTTCAGGTCGAAATTGGGTGTTAAATCTATCCCTCTCCTCTCCTTGCTGAATACTGTACATGTGCACCGTGTAACCAGGCAATGAATCACAAGGGCTGTTGAGTGAATAATTTCATCAATGCTTTGTAATTACAGTGGCTTGATTAGACTGTCAGAAAATGTGAAAGAACATTTTTCAGCAGATTGTTTTCTGAAATGGATAAATAGTGTGTTCGATACTGGCTGTGTATAAGTTTCTCTCTCTCTCTCTCTCTCTCTCTCTCTCTCTCTCTCTCTCTCTCTCTCTCTCTCTCTCTCTCTCTCTTTCTCTCTCTCTCTCTGTTGTTGTGCATTAGTCAGAGTCAGTCCCCGCAGATGGTAACAGAAAATGACACGGACAGAAAAGGAAATGTCACATCGAAGCAATCAAACAGCGATTGTATGTATGTGGGTAAGTGTGTGTCTGTGTGTGTGTGTGTGTGTGTGTGTGTGTGTGTGCGCGCGTGGCTGTCATTGTGTATACGCACACATGGGAAATCCACATGACAGATCAGATGACATAAAGTATGAATGATTCCGAAAATCCAATACACACATCCACACACAGACACAAAGTAAATGTATGTCGACCGACAGAAGAAAAAAAAATGTCAGTGTGGTGACTGAACAGAAAAACAAAAACATGAAAGATACATTATTAGAATGCTGCTGCATTCTCAGAAGCATAATCCTTCTAGAATGCTCTGCACCACACTGGGGCTCCATGCCCACATCAACCCCGTCTCCATGGGAAGAGTATTACTATGGGATGTTGCCAGCGTATTGTGTGGGGCAGGAGGCATTGTGGGAACGACACAACACAACAGAGCACAACACAAGAGAACACAACTGAACACAGAACAGGCCTCGGTGGCTTTGATGGCGGGCCAACATGGCTGCCATCAGAGCCGCCCGATGTAAACACACCGGACAAAAGGAGATGAGGTGGTGGACGACACACACACACACCCACGCACACACACTCACACACACGCACACACACAAGTGGGCAGTGTGGCCAAAAACGCAACATGAGAACAGAGTGAAGGAAGAAAAAAAGGAACAGAAAATAAAGAGAGACAGAGGAGGTAGAGTCATATACTTGATATACCGTTGATACGTGATCTTTACAGAAGGGCTACACTAATGTAGCAAAGATGCCATGGGAAAAATGGGGCAGCCTCAGTTTAAGGGAGAGCAGAGCACCAAAAGTAAATGGCAGTTGATTTATTGGAGGAGATAACCAGGTTGCTAGCTGTATGAGTGCTAACAGGGATAGCATGGATTGTTATATTAGACTACGAGTGTATACTGTAGATCTCACTGGGATGGGACTTGGGACATTGGTACATAAAGTGACATCAACACAAGGGTTAGGTGGCGCTGTGACTCGTGGACAACACTCGTGAAGCTCTGAGTGAATGGACAGAGCAGCAGTAATACCTGAGTTGATGAAGCCGCATAACGCGTTCAAAATGCCAAAACATCGACTGTTGGAGAAGAGATAGTGAAGCTGCTAGCACAAATACTAGCAACTGTATTCATTTTAACAGGATACCTCCAGGGCAGCTATCCTAAGTAATTCATGATGCTACGAAATTGTTTCATCTTGCATTAACAGGCAGTGATGTTGTTGTCTTGTTATAATTAATTCATATGCTATTACTCTTGCTATCTCTTGAAGATGCAACTCGGATCTTCACTACTTTATACCCATACGGGTAGCATGCTTACATGTGTTCATGTACAGCGCAATAAATTCTCCACACATTCTAATGATAGGCTTTGGCATTGCTCGCATTAATTCTTCAAGTACCGTTGAGGCATTAACAGCATGCATGCAGGCCTGCAGGGCACCGTATGTATCACATAACATGC
>NC_085862.1:17550314-17565314 GCF_034702125.1 Engraulis encrasicolus | reverse complement strand
TGGGCAACTATGAGAGGAAAGTTCAATGTCCTAACTCTTGCTCCCATTTCCGTTTTTTTTTATTTTATTTCCCCAGAGAACATTTTCGAGTAACTCGCTCTTCATCAGGCTGGACGGCTGGAGAGCCCTCGGAGGGCACACTGGAGAGCGGCAGGTCTCTAATGCAGGGGGGTCAGACGGGTCAGACTTCAGGGGGAATGGCGATGGCTGCCTGCCGATGGTTGACTGTGTGTGGAGAGGGCTGTAGTGCTGACGTGCAGACTTCACGGTTCGTCCGGGCAACGCGTGGCCGATTGAATTGATGCACCAGTGCCAGGGCAATGTCAGATCGTTCTTCGGCTGTGCTGTTGCGGGATATGAATTGTGATGTGCATAAAATCACCATTTGATTCGTTTAGGATCTGTGCTAAATTCTGCTTACGCAAATAGGTGCAGTGAGGGAAACATTTTCAATTTAATTTAACTAAAGAGTGAAAAAAGCATTATCACCACTGTGTTTGCCTAAACGAATTTATAGTCTCATTCAAGCTCAACTTGATGAGCCTTTTGTTAAGCATTTTGTTTCACTTAATGATTCCAGTGGCGTGTACAGTATAAAGTGTACAGCACCCAGGCGCTCTCTAACTCCTGTAAGCCACAGGTGGTGGTGTTGATAGCACAGGGGGCACCAGGCAGCAATAACAACCCAAGTACTGTACACAAGCCCAGCATCAGCATCCGTTGCCATGGTCACAGTGATGGGAGCACAGGTGCGTTTCCTAGAAGAGAGTTTTGGAGAGAGAGAGAGAGAGAGAGAGAGAGAGAGAGAGAGAGAGAGAGAGAGAGAGAGAGAGAGAGAGAGAGAGAGACAGACAGACAGACAGACAGATAGACAGACAGATAGAAAGCCAGAAAGGCAGAGATAGAAAGAGATATAGAGAGAAAGACAGACAGACAGAAAACTAGAGAGGCAGAGATAGAGAAAGGTTTGGAAAGAGACATCACTGAATTCTACCGGTATAAAGGAAGTCAAGGGTGGCATGCACAGCTTGCAAAGTTTTTCTTTTGAGGTGCCACTGTTTCTGGAAGAATTACTTCCTTGGTCAAATCAAGGTCCAACCTTACGGTCAAATCAATCTTTTTATTTGCAAATCATCACCTTTCAAGATAATAAGTATGTCAGCCTTTGAAATAGACAGTTCGGTGTGGCCATAATTGTAGAGTTGTTGCGTATTTCCACACTCCAAACAACATGCTTCTGCCGTCATCGTCACCATCACCGTCACCGTCACCGTCACCGTCACCGTCGCCACCACAGGTGTGTGTTTCGGAGCTTGCCTCGCTCTGGGTAATTCGCAGGTGTGTGTTCGCGGTGGCAGAACAAGGCAGCCTGTCTGTAGCGGTGGCACTCGGAGATGAGAGGTGCAGTGGCAGCACGTCTGTGGCATCATTCAGTTGAACAATGCCGACAACGCCGCTCATTACGCAGACAAGAGGCTTGTATGGAGATGTTTTGCGTCAGGACTCGGAGAAAACAAAAGAACCTGTCGGAGGTCTTTGGCAAAGCAGGAAGAGGAGGGCGCGAGGAGGATGGGAGGAGGATGAGAGGAGGAGAGGAGTGTTCTTCTTCTTCCTTATGGTAACTACTTATGTTGTCAAAAAGGTGACGTCTTTTTCCCCCATGAAACGCACCATTTCCTGTCATGGTGGTGAGCACTGTGTCAAGCGGCGTGGCATCTCCGAGAATAACTTTGACTTAATAACCGAGCTGGGGGAAATTAGGGCGGGAAAGTGTCTGAGAAGTTGACATGTGGGTGGAGTGTGCCTGTGTCTATATATGGTGTCTCCCTTTGTTCTAATAGATACATTTGAAAGTGTTCCAGTTTTGCTCTAATGGATACATTTGAAAGTGTTCTACTTTTTTCTACTAAATACATTTTTTTTAAGTTTTCTGCTTTAACGTGCCACTGTAATCACTCTGGGGAATGGTGAGCATACTTCCTATCATGAAGCTATTAGCCAATGGGAGAAAAGGGCCTGGAGTATACCTGATAAATGCTCTCTTCTGATTGGTCACGGATGGGCTCGTGTCCCGCCTCAAACACAATGTACTACAACGTCGGCAGCACAGGAGAAGAAGAAGAAGAAAGGGATAGGGGAAACAGCAGGAAGGAAGAACAGGAAGAAGAGAAAGAGAAAAATAAAGAAGATAAAAAAGGTGATTGATCACATAGAATCCACAGCAAGCATAGCCCTCTTAGAAGGGGTTGTGTTGGGACTGGAGGGATGGAGAGCGGGCGTAAGCACCCTTGGTAAGGGGTGGGGGCTGTTGCCTGATTGAAGTTTCAGCGTGATTAGAAACCTGACCTAAAAGGCCACGGCACAAGAGAGCAAGTACACACCATTCACACAATCCGTCAACATCCATCCACCCCAACATCTCTCCTTGCAGACCTCCCACAAACAAAAGAAAAGAAATCAACAACATAAAAAATACACTTGTAATACTCAAGAAATAGAGAACAATTTAACCGAACCATAAAATATATGAAGAGCCAGACAAAAGTTTTACAGCCCCAACAATATTTTATCCTCCCCCTATCTAGGTCTGACAATCTAACTCAGTCTACGCAAGTACACTACAGTTGAAACAACGAGCTGAATACTAATACAAAGGCCTTTGTAGCTATTAACTGAGAGTCTGGCCATGAAAAAAGTCTGAGCGAATTGAAAGACCATAAAATAGTAGCGTAAGTATACCTATAGCAAGAGGGTGGGGTCTATGTCTCTGCATTTGGGAGAACCAACACACAGTTAAGTCACCCATTATATACTGTATTTTTTTTTTGATAGAAAAAACAAAATTGACAGAATTAGCATAAGGCTGATTTTCGTTGCCTGCGATGGGCTATTGCCATTCTCTATCAGCTGACTGGCAAGTGCTATGACTCCCCAATGCAGAGACCATACTATAGACACAATTAGATAAATTGTCATGCGTTCAACAGCCAAATGTAAATGTATGTATTGCTATATTAAGGCAATGTAAGAGTGTGTGTGTGTGTGTGTGTGTGTGTGTGTGTGTGTGTGTGTGTGTGTGTGTGTGTGTGTGTGTGTGTGTGTGTGTGTGTGTGTGTGTGTGTGTGTGTGTGTGTGTGTGTGTGTGTGTGTGTGTGTGTGTGTGTGTGTGTGTGTGTGTGAGATAGAGAGAGAGAGAAAGAGAGAGGGTGTGTGTCTGTAGTGTGTGTATGGGACAGAAACCATTCTCCATTCGGTAGTTTCTATATCCCTCCATCAAAGATATTACAGCTGCCTGTATTCATTGAATGCACATTAGACAGATGTTTAAAGAAAAACACAGCAGTAAAGTAAAAGTTTTACAATAGATGAACAAGCAACGTTGTTGTGACGTGACGTAGCCATCACAGACAATGGATCTACACATCTCATAAAGAAAATAAGATGAAATGAGAAAATAACCCAATGCAGAAAGAAAGCAAACACTACAGACATTAAATTAGCTTTTTTTTAAAAAGTGGGGGAATAGAAGCGACTGAAGAGATTAAGAGACAGCGTCTAGCGATTTAGCGCGCTAGTTTACCTGGTACACCGGGTCTTCCACGTCCTCCTCCAGAATGGTCTTTTGAAAAGCATTTGAATGGCGAAGACAAGCGTTGATTTGCAAAAGAAGAAGAAAAAAGGATAGAAGGAAGGAATGAAAGGCGGAGAGTTAGCAGAGGTTAACAATTTCGGTTTCAACAAGCTCAGGTCAAGGACAATTAGCAGTCTTAGATATGTGAGTGACTGTTATGCAACTTCGTCTAGCTACAAAAGACATGCTGATGGCAAACTCAAAATGCTATCCAGTTGAGGAGAGGAATGTGAAAATCATAATTTTTCCTCAATTGCTTTTCCGGCTTGACAAACCACTCCTTTACCGCACGTGTACAGTTCACCTTGAATTAGCTAACATGTGCAGGAAGCACATGCAGCCTAAAGTGCAGTCTCTGCTTGATTTTTAACTGTGTGAGCGGTGTCATAAGAATCAACAAGGACAGTCAAGAAAAGGATGTTATGTGTTTAAAAAGCTGACCAAAAAGGGAAATACGGACAGAAAAAAGAGAGCAGAAAAAAGAGAGCTAGAGAGGAGACGCCACAATGTAAGCTCAGTCTAATTCAATTAAGCCATCACATTATTCATGTGTCTATGACACATTCTGTACACTTAAATTCCTTTTTCTATTTTTTTTTTTTTAATTCAACGTTTCACCCATTGTCTTCTTCAGATTGAGAAAATGTCCCCACTCCAAAACTTCGGCCCTGCACCCTCACCTGGGATGTGCCCAATCTCCACCCTCAACTCTACGACACATTCTCCCATCACACTTAGATGCATGCTGAAGAGGGGGGTATAGTGTAGGTGCCCAAATGTAGTCATCCAGTGTGTATCTGTTTGTGCGTGTGTGTGTGTGTGTGTGTGTGTGTGTGTGTGTGTGTGTGTGTGTGTGTGTGTGTGTGTGTGTGTGTGTGTGTGTGTGTGTGTGTGTGTGTGTGTGTGTGTGTGTGTGTGTGTGTTCACCTGGTAAACAGCCTGTTCACACTGTTTGTCCTTCTGCGCCTTCTTCTCCATCTCCTCCCGCTGCTTTATCTCGTAGATCAGCTGGAAGAGGTCGCGCAGGTCAAGGATGACCGGCTCCGCCTGGACATCACACAAACACGCACACGCACACACACACACACACACACACACACACACACACACACACACACACACACACACACACACACACACACACACACACACACACACACACACACACACACACACACACACACACACACACACACACACATTTGGAGCAATCTTGGTTTAACAGTGCCTAAAGTCAAGGGGCATATAAAATACACATGGTCAGTCTAATGATACTGTATCACAAAACAGCAGTACATTTAAAAAGATATTGAACCTGAAAAAACTGGGGGGGGGGTGTTGTCCATAGAACATCAGTTTCATGCAGGGCCCTAAATTAAAAAGTGGCTAGCACAGGTAAGTTGGTCTTTTCTACCTGCCAAACAACAATTTCACCAGCATTTGGCCGGTTGGCTGGTGTTAATTTAGAGCCCTGGTGGCATGTAAATATAGGAATCATCTGAGCTACAGCTCCACTAGTAAGTCTTCCTTTAGTGCTGCCATGACCTTAAGGTTGAGGCAGGAAGGCAACCATTTTTTAAGCAATGTTGCCAAGCAACAGCATGCTACTCTCTTAATGTTCCGACTGAATGATCGCAACAAGTTACCCACTATGAACTTGTCTCCTCCTGATTAAAATGTACCTGATATTTGTGAGAAATATTCCACAGAATGTGTGGTAACACTATATACCGCTAATAAGGTGGTAATTTCATGTTAATTTCATAGTTATTTCATAGTTATTTCAGGATAATAACTGTTTGTTTTTAGTAACAACAGCAAAATAACCATACAGTTTCCAGTGCATTGTGGTGACACCCTGATGACTCGCAGCACGGTGACACTTTGTTGACACACACACACATAATGCACTGGAAACTGTATGGTTATTTTGCTGTTGTTATCCTGAAATAACTATGAAATTAACACGAAATTACCACCTTATTAGCGATCCGTAAAGTAAAGTGTTACCGAATGTGTGGTAGTAATTAGGTCGCCTGGCATCATTGTTTATTGACTTTTTTTTCATATGCTTACACACAATGTAGTACTTCTCACACACCAAAATGTAACACAGTTTGGTGTACTTTTAACACACATTTCAAATGCATGCACTTGTCTCACACCACACATTTCCAATGATATTTAAATTAAATGTTAAAAATGTTTAGAAAGAGAATTTGCAAAATAATCAAGGCTGAGAATTGGTGATACAGTAGGTTTCTTTAAATTGAGACGCAGTTGTGAAATGTGTCACAGTACAGTAGATAAGATGTTTGTGCATAAGCAGTTGAAACTGCAGTTGCGTACCATTTTAGTGATTGTCTGCATGCTATACTATCAGTCACTGGGGTAGGCTAAATAGCAAAATGGTTCTACAAGGGCACTTATTGAATCATCCATGAAAAATAGTGCAGTCTGGTGTGACAGACAGACAGACAAAGCCATACACGATCAGATCATTTGCCCCAACTGTAGCCCGTAGCCTTTTATGCACACATCACATCACATGCTCAAAGCAACTCAAATGAAAGGTGTCTCTTTAAAGCACAGAAAGACTAGACCACGAAAGGGTTGGCCACGTCAGAACGAGCCTTTGTGCTGTCTAATCAAAGCCTGAAGTTGGCATTAAAAAGGTGCTCTGAGCAATGGCGTTCGGCTAAATGTCAGTAATACGCCATTAGACCATGCCGCTAACGCTAATAGCAGGAGAAGGCTCTGGCCTTAGCTCTGGCTGAAAGCAGTCTTCAATCATTAACCCCTCGTGTCCCTCTCACATAGTGTTGCCACCTGCCCTGGTTTTACTGGATTGTACTGTTATTTCCCCTGGACATTAGCCTGGTGAACCAGCGCCACCCGCTGGACGGCAAAATGTTTTGTCTACGGGTGGGTCTGGCCTCGCATAATGATTCAATGAAGCCAGAATGCCATGAATCTGGCAAACCAATTACAACGCAAAGATGTGTTTTGAATCAAAGCGGGCAGGGTTTTGAGGGAAAGTTGTTCTCATCAACAATCTTCGGATGTATTATGCATCGAGGCCAGACTAAATTAGACATCCACATTTAGTCTGGTTTATCAGACTACATGGACATTGAAAGAATAGCTCTGTTGCTACTAACAAGAAAAGGGGCTGATTGGGGTTGCTGAAATGTCCAGGTTTATTATATTGTCAGACAGCTCTACTTTCACATCAGAGAAAGACATCTACAGCACATCACACAGACATGACAAGGCATTAGAACAAAATGATGAGAATGGGCAAATACGTAGACATGACATGAATGACAAAATTGAAAAAGTGGAGACAGGTATCAACACAAATACAGTACAAAACAAAGACAAACAGGGTAGACGAGTGCTTTAAATATAGAGAGGTTTATGAAAGGGTAAAAAGACACAGGAGAGGTTTGTTTTTGTGTTTGGAGACAAAATGAAGAGAAGCATATAAGAGATGCAACAAAGAACGGGAGAAAAACAGAGAGACATACAAAGGGAGGGAATTGGAGGGACACATACAGAGAAAGAGAAAAATAAAGAAACAGAAAGAAGAGAGTGAGAGAGGGCAATGTCAGCAGACAAAGACAGGATGAAGAGGAGGAAGAAGAAAGTGAGAGAAGAGCAAGGCGGTGAACGATTGCAGAGACCCCTCCATCCATCTGTGTCACAGTGGGCTGGGTCAGCCGCAGTTCAGTGGCTGGTGAATGTGAATGGCATCGGGGGCGGTGCTGTTTTGATGTTGTGTTTTGGGAGGGGGCAGTGTAGCTGAAGAAGGGATATGTTTGAGTGTGTGTGTGTGTGTGTGTGTGTGTGTGTGTGTGTGTGTGTGTGTGTGTGTGTGTGTGTGTGTGTGTGTGTGTGTGTGTGTGTGTGTGTGTGTGTGTGTGTGTGTGTGTGTGTGTGCATGCGTGCGTGTGTGCGTGCGCACACGTGTGTGTGTGCGTGCGCGCACGTGTGTCCGTGTGTTTGTGCAGGAAGAAACTGTTCTGATCTCTACTGTGTCCTTCACCCACAAATAAAAGAAAACTCACACAGGCACGCACTCACACATGTGCACATGCACACACGCATGCATGCACACACACAAACGCACCTGCACTCAAGCATGTGCACACATACATACGTACACATACACACAAACAAACAAACAAACAAACAAACAAACAAACAAAAAAAATGAATGAATGGACATTATGTCAAAGATCTCATTCATTTTGAGATGGCCCTTACCGACTGGGCGGTTTTAATGGCCACAAACCGATGGTTGCCCTCCTTCCCACATACGTAGCCGAAGGCTCGGTGGTCAGTAGTGTCCTTGGCGATGTACGAAATCTCATGCACCGCATGGTGATGCTGAAGAACCTGGATAAAGACAGGAGAGGGAAAACAAACGTGACATTTCATTACATTATTATTATTATTACAAGTAGCTGACACAAATATCTATTTAGTAGAAGCCCATCCATTCCGATTTAAACGTCACGGAAGCACGAGCAAGATTACAAGTTTAATGAAAAGCACACGTCTGTCCGTCATGTTTAGTTGAAATCTCTTTATCACCAGTCACTCAAGAAACGCTAATTAATGTTCATGCAATGTAGCTTTAGACTTCCAGGGCAACACACTGGCCCTTAGGCTTCTAAAATCTGAGTTGAAAAGAAAGCTTTCTGTAAAATGGTGAGATCTAAAAAAAACATTGATCCATGGAATTTGTTCATGAGTGATCCCAAGTCAGAAACACAAGTGTTCTTCACACCACTCCAGAATCACGCTGACTGACAATCATTTAGGTCAAGTTGGGACAGTTCAGGGTCGAGTGAGCACCCCCCGAAAAAGGAGAAACTTTCAGGCACTGAGGAACCCTCTCAGAAGAGATAACTGATGCAGACCTCAGAGGAGAGCGCTGTAGGTTGATACTAAATAGGTCACCGACTCCAGAGGATGTCAATTCAAGCCAATGGGAAAGCAGAGAAAAACAATGGGGGCAAATGAGAACACCCTCCTCCCCATGGAAGACAAGAATTTCAAAGTGATAAGACAAGATGAGAAGTGGGTGGCAATCAAGTCTCTCTCTCTCTCTCTCTCTCTCTCTCTCTCTCTCTCTCTCTCTCTCTCTCTCTCTCTCTCTCTCACGCAACATCTCTCTCTCTCCCTCTCTCTCCCTCTCTCTCCCTCTCTCTCCCTCTCTCTCTCTCTCTCTCTCTCTCTCTCTCTCTCTGTAAGATACCTCATCATCGCATCATCACAATGAGTACTTGACAGCCCGAGAAGAGTGAATGGATAAGACACCAGGCGCTGTGTACCCTCTCTGCTGATCTATCTATCTATCTATCTATCTATCTATCTATCTATCTATCTATCTATCTATCTATCTATCTATCTATCTATCTATCTATCTATCTATCTATCTATCTATCTATCTATCTATCTATCTATCTATCTATCTATCTATCTATCTATCTGTCTGTCTGTCTGTCTGTCTGTCTGTCTGTCTGTCTGTCTGTCTGTCTGTCTGTCTGTCTGTCTGCAGAGGTGCCAATGTGCCCACATCACCACACAAAAGAACAAAGGCTGGAGAATGAGACTGTGTAAATCAGAAAATATAATTCGCCACCACTGACAAAGAATTACAATCTCATTAGGAATTGACACATTATTTTATTTCATTATTTTAAGACCGTCTGATAAGGGAGTCTATGACAAATGGGTAGGCCTACATTTTACAGTAAAATCAATTACAGTTTTTCACGATTGGTTTGGGTAATTTCTTGAAACTGAGATGACATTCCTATAACCATTGGGTCATTTGGCCAAACATTCTTACACTTCTGCACAACAGTTCAGATAACTAGCAAAATGTCATATACCTCCCAAAACAGCTCATTCTTGCATCAGCACTAACCCTTCTCCCACATAAATAGTCAGTGCCATAAAAATGGCATAGATCCTTCTCAATTGCTTTGGCTCATTTGCATTCATTTAGTCCTTCTGTCAAAAATTAACTGGATGGTTCAGCATAACTACATGGATCCTCATCACTTCCTCATATCACTCCAAAAACACTTTACCCGTGTGTCAAAACTAAATTCCTTCCCCACATATATCATCAGTACCCCCAAAATACATTGTCCCTTTGCCATTGTGTAAGCACTACAAGTCAAAATGGTTAGATGTTTTGTCTACGTTCAGCTAACAGATTTCGACTATGTATAAAAATGAAAAAGTGAGTGAAACCATTGAAGTTTGACAACACAGACAATTTACCAAGGACATTTATTGGTAACTTTCTTTACTGTGAATTCATATACAGAAAGTAATGCCCATATATTACATGTTTCTCAGGGGTTTGGCTCATTTCTCAAAACAGAGATAACATTCTCAAAATAACATGGACAAGTCCCAAAACAACTAGCAATTGTTCAAAACAGAATGTCGTTTGGAAAAATATCAAGAAATTAGCCAAATAACAGAGGAAACTGTAGTATACACGGTTGTAAAATTATTTTCTACAAACTAGTAAAGTTACAATATCATTTGGCTTGTTGAACACTATCGTGAATTTACTGTTTAATGAAATATTATGTCCTCGACCGTTTTGACAATTGTGTAGACTACTTTGCATATGATGACTTACACAATGAAATCATGCTGACATGTTTTGGAGAGGGCAACCATTACACTGAGAATTGTCTAATTCTTTTAGATAAGCAAGATCAATTCATTTGGAAAATGTCCCGAATGTATTCTCAATGTGTCAACTGTAGGGTACCTGTACATAGCCATCTGCAGAGATGTACTAAACATTTGAGACATGTACAAAGCATTTGATATTTGATGAAAGCAATGAAAAATGCCATTCTGTTTTGGGAAATTGCAAGTTGGTTTGGGGATTTGTCCGTGTTGTTTTGAGAATGTCATCTCAGTTTTGAGAAATTAGCCAAACCAATCGAGAAAAACTGTAATTCTGCAATGCTTTGGATATGAACATTGTGTGATTGTGAGATTACACGGAAACTGTGTCATAAAATAGTAGAGCCGTATGACAATGATAAAAAAGAGCATTTGCCCTAAAGGAAATTCTGAAACACAATGCTGCCATCAATGAAACCACCAAGCATCATCTACATCCAAAACACCAAAAACCTGTTTTGAGTCATCCAGCTATAGCAAAAGCACTGGACTACCTAGGAGTTGTCCATCGTGAATATTTGACAGGTGTGAAAACACCTTGCTACAGTAGGTCCAAGGTTTCATCAATCTCTGCATGTTATGTAAATGGAATAGAGCAAGCCTAGGAAAAAGCACTTGGGCAAAACACTTACGCAGATCCACTTCAATTGACACTGCTGGGCCCATGTCTGCTTCCAGCTCTTCCCCAGAGAAGGAGAAATCAGCATGTTCCCTACTCAAGGATCCTGACAAGAGGGTCCTGGCAAACCCAGTACACTCCATTGGCATCCATGCCAAGGGGCTCTAAACCGTTTATATCCAAGAGGTCTAGTGCCATGTAATTTGATCTTTGGATGCCCAAGACGGGAAATAAATGCTTAATCCCGTATCAGAGTACACCAAGACCACATGGCACCTACCCTCAAACCAAGAAAGGTGAGCAAACGTAAGTACTCAAATTCAACATCTGAAAGTAGTGTCACTAATTGCCGCATCCAGGATAGATTGTAACATAACTCTGAAACCTGTCTTATAACGGTGGTGGACCATACATTTACGTAACACAACACAATACATGATGACATTCTTGGATGCTTTTCAAGTCTAATATCAAGAATGTTCTATCCTATTTGTAAAGTGATAAAAGCCTCTGAGACACGTGCAAAAAGAGAAAAGTGTGTAAAACATATCCCCAGTGTAACATGCTGATGGTTTAAAATGTATGCATACAGTATTTGCCTAGCCCTTTGATATTCCTCTGTAACTGCCAGAGAGCGGAACAGTTGTTTGTGGCCAAACAGCGGACACTTCCTCTGACGTGTGTCCACCCACTCTGATGTGCAGCATTAAAGTCTCATCGCTCTTGTGCTACAAACTCCTGTGAAGAGTGACTAAATTGTTTCTCTTTGTGCAAACCGCTATAATGAACATGAACAAGTCTCCAAACCCTTTAGCGTCAGTCATCATTCAGCTTTTAGAGCATCAACATCACACCCTGCCTCAGAAGAAAAGAAAAAAAGGAGTGACTCTTTCCCTTTCATAAAATTGGACGTGCTGGAAATCCTCGAAAGATTAATTACTTGTGTATCCGCCTGACAGTAGCCTTCCTCTGACAATTTCACAGAATCTAATGTTTGCCTGGAGCTTACAAAATGGAGTCTGTGTTATCGCCGCGGACAACCAGCGCTCCATCATAATGACCCGTAATCGGGTCCTCCGTCAAGCCATCTCTCTCTCTCTGCTTCTCTCTCTCACACACACAAAAATCTAAACCCAAAAGACAACAAGCCAAGGGGAAAAATAGCCTACAAGGACAAGAGCCTTATCTGGAAAAAAGGAAAATAAAAACTACTTTCCCCGATGTTACTGTTTTATTTTTTCTTGCGGAGGTCTTCTTAGTCTCTGTCCTTATACCTACAAGCCTTTTACAGTACATATCATGGGGCCCAATTTGGTATATTTATGTACCTACTGCAAATGAAAATGTTTTGAATACCAAAGGTTGAATTTCTTACTGTAACAACCCACCACAAAACATTCGAGCAGTCATGAGACTTGGATTCTAGTGATACATTCCCAGTAAAAAGGCACAGAAATATACAATATAGAAAGGTCTTCAGTGTCCCCAAACCACTGTTTATCGTCTTCAAGGAGGGCTGTGACACATTACATTAAGGAAGGACACACACATCACAAGAATTATGGGGGCTTGCTGACGCCAGCCTTGCTATGCTCTTGTCCATGCTACTGCTGCTGCTTTATGAAATATGGCGTATTATCCTCTGCCTACTGAAATAAGGCTACACATCCTTGACCTTTCCTCTCTGATCCTTTTGCCACTGCCAACATACACAATTTACAATAAAACTTTCATGTCAATGTACTGTACTTGGGTCTGGGTGTATATGAGAAGAGCTGATATGAATATAGGCCTAAATCAATGCATACATTTTTTTTGTTTATTCACGTACATCATTGAGCACAAATAATAGCTATGCAATGACATATTTTGCCAACTATTTATGATTTATGATTAAGAGCACATATAATACTTAGCACAAGAGTACAGCTAAGCAAGGTAATGAAAATGGGGGTCTTGTTGGTTTAAACATACATGTACACAGTATGTAACAATGCCTAATATCTGTGCCGCAAATACAAAGACACTAACGACCCTACCACCAGTGAATGTTCCTGCACCAACCAACTGGAGCAGACCTCACCCAGCCAATCGAAACAGCAAATTGGAAAAACATCACAATGTTGCTAAAAATTTGTCAGGAGAATAGTGTTTCTGGGTCAGGCTTGGCACTTATTCTCACGGCACAAAAGGCTGCAGATGAGAAATCAGGATGGAACAAAACATCCCAAATTGGGGCGCGCTAGTCTCACTACAGCCGAACACAGATGACAGCGAGTGTTAGCACAATTCCCTTTGAGCCACTGTGTTGTGCATTGTGCGCTAGGCAGCAGGGAGCGGATTAGGCGGTGTTCTATCCATGCTCACTGAAAGAGCCTTCCTGATTTAAACGTCTTTTCTGCCCTAACACTCCACTCCTTTTCTCTTGTCTTGCTCTCTCCTCTCCTCTCCTCTCCTCTCCTCTTCTCCACTCCTCTCTTCTCCGTCTCTCTTAATCGCCATCTCTCTTTGTCGTTCTCCGTCTAAACCCTGTGGGAGCCGGTGGAGCTCTGCGCTGTAGGCTTCACAGTCTATTCCTGAAGCCATTACAAACACTCACCAAACTCCTCCATAAGGTCTGAGTTTTGTACCATTATCCTCATCCACATCCACATGTGTTGGTAAGAGATGCTTCGTGAATTGCGAATGCGATCTTCATGAAAAAAACAGCCTTCTTCATTGGGTATTATCCACAGATGACAAAGCTTATAATTGGACAAATAACAGTTGGATGTGTTGCCACAAAACCCATTAGTCTGTTAACCCATTAGTCTCCTGATATACGTACATGCCATCCATCACATAACCTAATGAAAATATTAGCATTCAGCAGTCCAAATGAATAATAATTTTCAGCAGTCCAAAGTGGGCATTATTGTGCACAACACAAGCTATGTGCTATCTATCTATGTGTCAACGTCACAACACAATCATACATCACAATACAAAATGAACACAATTACATATTTAAATGTTATGCCTGAAGTCTCTCTCTCTCTCTCTCTCTCTCTCTCTCTCTCTCTCTCTCTCTCTCTCTCTCTCTCGCTCTCTCTCTCTCTCTCTCTCTCACACACACACACACACACACACACACACACACACACACACACACACACACACACCTCACACACACACACACACACACACACACACACACACACACACACACACACACACAAACACACTTGTAACTGTACCTAAATGACAAGCGTACAAAGTGAGCAGGACGCATGGGCGCTGAGGAAGCTTTGCCATGAATTCCCCTTATTTAGTCAAGACATGATACTCGGATTAATTTAACAGGCTTGCCAACATGGGCCATTTGAAAATGTGGACATTTCAAATGTTTTTTGGCCAATTAATACATGCCATAGCTAATTTGTATAAAGTTATCTGCCTTTTAACTTCTCTTTTACACTCAGTTCTCAACTTACCCCACGGCCAGCAAATTATCTTTGTTTACCCCATTTCCTAACTGTCCATATTCCCAACTGTAGAACCATACAAGAAGAATACTCTTCTGTCACTTCGGTCACTTTTTGCCGGGTCTGATGTAAACACACAGTAATGTTTATCTGGCCCTTTAAGAGGCTCTGTGGCCATATGTATGGCGGCCATGTTGTGGGAGTCGAGCGACTGTGGCCGGTCGGTCACTCAGCCCTGGCGATCAATGCCATTATGTATCACTGACCTTTTCACCCTCTTCTGATTCTGAAGGCCAGCGAGTGCAATTGGAGTGATTAACGATTACCCCGTATGACTCGCCCTAATGAAACCTCCCTCGGCTGGGCTCCGCCACCGGCTGACGAATGCGCATCCACAAGAGGACCCTTATGCTGATAGCACAGGAGTCTTCGGGAAGGCAGGCGTGAAGGCAGGCGGGCAGGCAGGCAGGCGTGAGGCTCTGTGTCTTAAGCAGCCACAGCTCGGCCACTCTATGTGTGTGTGTGTGTGTGTGTGTGTGTGTGTGTGTGTGTGTGTG